>NC_090653.1:79760639-80069389 GCF_040937935.1 Hyperolius riggenbachi
GGAACATTGCAACATGCCTGCCTCTTCCTATCTTAGCCAAAGGTCAGATTTTTGAAGGAATGATTATAGGGACTAGGAGAATGAGGGGAGTAATGGACAATGCAGAGGTGTGTAGATTCAGCTAGCTCAGGTATCTTTGCCTCGGGTCAGGTGTCCCTCAAGCTAGGTACACATGTGAAATTACACTCGGCCAAGATGGCTGTTCCACACCATTTTTGGGTGAAAATCTACTATGTGTATGGGTGTCCACCAGCGTCCCTTAGAGATCCAGTACACCAGAGCTTTAGCCAAAGCAAGGTCTGGCTGCATTTCCTTCCATGCAGAACTAGGGCTCTAGGTTCATATCTGGGCCAGGACACTCTCTGCATGGAGTTTGCATAGGTTTCCTGCTTTTGCATGCATATTCTCCAGTTTCCTCCCACATTCCAAAAACATGCTTCTTATTTAATTGCTTCCGTCCCCCAAAAGTACTCTTAGTCTATGATAGAGAGTAGGCTATGACTATGGTAGGGATTACATTGTGAGCTAATCTGAGGGACACTAAAGTTATTAAAATATGCCAATTTAGCGTACCCGGGGCTTCTTCTAGCCCCCTGTGGTCATTCTCGGCCCTTGCCATCATTCTGTTTTGATCCTTGAAGCAGCTGTAACCCCCCCCCCCCCCCCCCGGCTTCATGCCTTCTGTGCGCCAGCACAGAATGCTCCCATGGCTGGGTGCGTTCTGTGTTTGCGCCGTTCATATAAATGGCAAATGTGCTGAACACTCCTGGACATGAGAGCATGGACACAATCAAGGAGTAGCAAGGTCGGGGTGACTCATGCGCAGTAGCTGGCGACTGGCTGAGTTGGACAGGTTTTGAAGGGGCCCAGCTGATAAACAGAACAGGGGGCTAGAAGAAGGCCTAGGTAACTTAAACTGGGCACATTTTGCTCATGTAATGCTTGGTACACACAATATGTTTTTTCGGTCGATTTTCTGTTCGATCGATTTTCGATTTGTTTTTCTGCTCGATTTCCTGCTTGATTCTCTTATATTTTTTTCTTATCAATTTCCATTCACTTCTATGAGAAATAGAGCGGTAAAACGGAAATTATCAAACGCATCTATCAAATGTAAAAAGGTATCATGTGTACCTAGCATTAGAGTCCCTTTAAAGTACCCCTGCTGACTTCCCCCATGCTGCTCACTGTCCATAAATACATAATAATCCTAATGAGGGATACTGTGTATGTAATGGGGAAGTTGTCCTGCCGCATGCATCTGCGTGGTGCTGACTTGTGATATGACCTTCATAGGAGCTGATGGAAAGAGTCTGTCACGTCATCGGTAAGCCCCGGTAAATAGGAAGTTTCTGTTCAGTGCATTAAGTGTGTGTATATGAGTCCAAGGTAGCAATTACCTGTGCAAACACAGACTGTCCCCGCCAGTAACAATGCAGATAGAGGATAGATAAGAAAAGGTTTAGCAGATTTTGTAATATTTACCCTAAAGGTGGCCATACACTTACAGATTTGCAGCAGATTTGACCATCAGATAGATTTGTCAGATGCCTATCAAGTCGAATCTGACAGGAATCTATCTGATGTGTGCCACACACTAAAGGTGGCCATACACTGGTCGATGTGCCATTAGATCGACCAGCTGACAGATCCCTATCTGATCGAATCTGATCAGATAGGGATCGTATGGCTGCCTTTACTGCAAACAGATTGTGAATCGATTTCAGCCTGAAACCGATCACAATCTGTTCAGCTGCTCCTGCCGCCTGTCCCCCCCCGTATACATTACCTGAGGCTGGCTCCCGGGCATCTTCTCCGCACTGCACCGCACCGCTGTTCTTGCTCCATCCCGGCGCTTCCTGTGTTACTCCGTGACCAGGAAGTTCAAATAGAGCGCCCTCTATTTCAACTTCCTGGTCACCGGAGTGACACAGGAAGTATAAGCGTACACTGGGACATGCGGAAATGCGGTGCAGCGAGGAGAAGAGGACCCCGGAGCCAGCTTCAGGTAATGTATACATGCTCGGATCGGGCCCGAATCGTACGCCGCAAGCGACGCGCTCCTACCGCCGGGCGATCGAGGGTAATTTCCCGCACGGCGCGATCGACGGTCCGATCCGATTTCGGGAGGGAATCGGATCGGCGGGTGCGTTTAGCGCAAGCGATTGGCAGCAGATCCGATCCTAGGATCGGATCTGCTGTCGAAACGGCCGTGAATCGAGCCAGTGTATGGCCTGCTTAAGAACAGATTTCCAATAAATTTCAGAATGAAATCTATTGAAAATCGATCTAATTGCATTATTGGACCATTAGATCCAATGCAACTCTATGGGCTATCGATCTGCTGGAAGACCTAGATTTTTCATCCAGTCAGACAGATCAAATCGCCCGCAAATCGATCGGCTGATTTTGATAGAACCCATTTCCAATCAATCGATCAATTTTATAGAATCGATCGATTGATGGCTGAAATCGACCAGTATATGGGCCCCTTAACAGGGCTAATCTCCCTTCTTCATCCACTTCTGTAAATCTTTCTTTGCCATTGAAGCAGATAGATGGTGTTTGCTATGAAGGTTTATTTGACTGGACTAGAGACAATGGGGTGGGGGGGGTGATTCAGTATTTTTAAGTTGGAAGTAAAGGTGCCCATGCATCAGATGATGATGGGCAGATCGACCAAGAGACAGATCTCTCTCTGATCGAATCTAATTGGAGAGAAATTTGTTGGGCGCCATAAACCGCAGGCAGATTCCCGATCAATGTTAGCATTAAATCTTTCGGGAATCTACTTAGTAATGCCGCCTCCCCCGGGGTGAGGCCCCCGTGCCTCGATCGGGCATGCACCGATTTTCATTTGATCATAATCAAATTGGATGGTCGATCAACTGCCAAGTTGCCTGATGTATGGCGACCTTTAAAAAGGAACTCTGCCTCCAGTGTTTTTTTTTTTGTTTTTTCAGCTTTTATAAATATGAGGAATGACTATATGCAGATAGAGCACTCTATTCATAGCCTATGGCTAATAAGGTACCCTTGTCCTATAACCTTACTACCTAACTGCACTGCCTTGGCAAAAGACACACAGATGTAAAAAAAGAGTCTACCTTACTACCATTATGTTTACTGCATCTCATAAAGGAATGATCTAGTGACAATACCATCTGACTGGACTAAACAACCCCATTGTCCATAGCCTATTAACTACTCCGAGGAGATATTTTCAAACCTTATCAATAAAATACCCTGAATGCTCCCACCAAGCATGAAATGACTCAAGATCAGTTTGATACTTCTGGTTTCACAACTTTTTCAGTTGTTGGGTACCGAAGTTATTTTCTTTTTAAATAAAATGTAAAGTTATCTCCTGTGGGAAAAAACTCAGGAGAAAACGTAGATAAGGTTATTAGATGAATATTTTGCTGCGTTTGGTGGGGATGGTCAAGGAGATTCAAGAATTATGCATGTTTTTTTTTATGCAGCTTGAGGCCTCTTTAACACTACATGCGATTCCGATTTTATTTTTATACGATCCAATTTTTGATTCCGATTAAATAAAAAAAAAGTACTGCATGCTGCTTTGTTTTTTAATTGGAATCAAAAATTGGATCTTATAAAAAATCGGAATTGCATGTAGTGTGCAAGAGCCCTGAAACTGGACCAATCAAATCGAGCCACGGTGTGATTTGATTGGACTATTTTCAAGCCGAAAAAATAGGCAGAAAATGTGCATAATTCTGCATCAACTCAGAATGATTGGCCTCACATTGACCATCCCCAGTGCAAAGCCCAGGATTGCCTCCTGTTCATTATATTGTGTGTTATTACAGTAGCTGTATCCTCTTGGGCATCTATGGTGCTTGATGCTAGTGGCAGAGGTTCCGCTGCTTGGCAGACTTCACAGTGTTTTCAAGTGTTTTTTTTTTTATATATATATATATATATATATATATATATATATATATATATATATATATATATATATATATATATAATTGTCAGCTTTGTTTTTTTAAGGCCTTGTAAATGTTCAGTGTTTGTTGTAAAATACTTTGGTGTATTTGGATCATATTTAAGGTTGGTATTGATTAATAATGTATTATATTAAAGTATTTTACTAAACTGGAGTTCTTAATTATTTTTCTTTGTCAAACATGCCGTGTATCTGGGTGCCTGCTGTTGAGACCAAACTCCCATTTTAGGTGGGAATGTGTATTCAGGAGGACACAGGCTGCGAGTGCTGTTAAGAGTGCAGAAGATTTGGGCGCAGCCGACGCCACCATAGGCCGTAACAGGAATTACAGCTATAGAAGCGCTCAGTGAGCAACTTCGGCGCCGTCAGAAGACAGAGCTTAAGTTACTTTAAAGAGTAACTGTCAGGCTGCAGAAGCTAATTTAAACCTCTATTCTCCTGTGTTAAACAGTTTAGACGTAAGCCAAAAAGGCAATAGTGAAGATAAAAATCTCTTACATTTGATGTGTGCTTATCAGCAAAGCTGTTAGACCCAAGAGGACGCAAGCCGCATACTATACTGCAAAGCATTCTGGGGCTCTCCCCTCGGCTGCTAAGGAGAAGTTACAGGATCAAGTTTCAGCAGCTACAAGCTCAGTCCAGCGCACAGCACTGAAAAATCTCCGGGCAGAGTACACTGCAGGAGTCCGCTATTGTTCCTAGCCACATGGCTAATTATTATTCACTGCACACTAGGGTTATTCAGTACGAGCTTTTCTGTGATCAGGAAGCAGGCAGGACATGACGACACATTTGGCTTCATAGGAGACAGACAAACATGGAACCTGCCATGAGCTGTCAGGAGCATCAATCTCTGCATATACTATATCCAAATTCTGTGAAGTACAAACGTGGACAGCGAAATGCATATGTAATGTAAGTACAGCCAATCTTTAGCTACTGATATATGTGTTTATTTTCTCTGAGACCTTATACCTAACAGCTCCTCTTTAAAAACACTGTAATTTGGCCACCAGCAATAGCAGGAAGCTGAAATTACATTATTCCCCACCATCCACGTGGACCTGGAGGGGGAATAGTAATAAACCCCGCTGGGACTTGTGCAGGAGCAGAGTAAGCCGTATATCTGCTGTATCCTCCGTCCAAATATTCAGGCTGCTAAACAAAACTGATATATTGGCTACTTGCCCCACCCACCGCTGTGTAGCCTTATCCTAACCGCCTATCCGGTGCCTAACCCTAACCTTAAATAGGAACTGTAGTCAAAATAACAAATAAAATTGCATTTTTTGTTTTTACAATATTTATTTATAAAGTATTTAACCAGTGTTTGCGCATTGTAAAATCTTTCCTTTTCCTTAAGCTGGCCATACACTGGCCCGATTTGCCGCCGTTTCGACAGCAGATTTGATCACTGGGATCGAATCTGCTGCCAATCGTTCGCGCTACACGCTGAATTTCGATCCATTTCGTCCGATCCCGTCGATCGCTCCGTGCGGAAAATTACCGTCGATCGCCCGCGGGTAGGGAGCGCGTCGCTAGCGGCGTTCGAGTGCCCGACGACCGACGCAATAGAGCCCGCATACATTACCTGCTCCGCCGGCGCGACTCCAGTCCCCCGGTCACCACTGCTCTGTCTGCGCTCTGGTCTCCAGGTCCGGCATGCCTCACTTCTTCTAGCCCGGGCAGGAAGTTTAAACAGTAGAGCCCCGAAGAAGTGAGGCATGCCGGACCTGGAGACCAGAGCGCAGACAGAGCAGCGGTGACCGGGGGCAGTCGCGCCGGCGGAGCAGGTAATGTATGCAAGGGGGGGGGAGCGGCGGCGGCAGCAGCAGCAGCACCACCACAACAGATTGTGAACGGTTTCAGGCTGAAATCGGTTCACAATCTGTTTGCAGTACAGGTAGCCATACGATCCCTCTCTGATCAGATTCGATCAGAGAGGGATCTATCTGTTGGTCGAATCTTTTACTAAGTTTTTATTGAAAAAGAGACAGCCATTGATTGTTACATACTCAAAATGATAAGCATATGTTAATATACAGGTCATAGCTTCTCTTATTACAAGGTATAAACTCATGGCAAATCGACCAGTGTATGGCTACCTTTACTTTCTGAAATTTATCACAGGCAGCAACATTGGCAAGAGATCTTTGCAGGATGTTTGTTTACGGAGTTCTAAAGCCTGTAAAAAAACATAACTGGTCTTCCAGAATGCTCAGGGAAATTAAGATATATGAATGGTTATCAACCCTGGCCTCCATTTGTCTTGTTGGACCGCATGGATACTATGAATCTGGAAAGAACCCATTAAAATATTATTGTTGTAAAAAAAAGAACCTTAAGCGCTTGTTTGCACGCCACTTATGATAAAACGAGTACGCACCTGAATCCCTCTAGCTGTGCCATCCATGAGTATAAGGATTCACATGTGTAATGCAATATTTTGCTGCCAACTGTCTCCCCCCTGGGAGGTGAATTTGGAGACAGCCAAATTCACCTTTCAGTAGACTGTGGTTTCCTGTCGGAATTCTCCTGCAGGGAAACTCTACGAATTGGCCCTTGTGAAAACGAGCCCCAACAAATATTGACCATTGCTGTAGTATTTCCGCATAGTGCTGACACGCGTCACAAAAGCTTTCTCAGTGCTCTGTTTGTCATGGTGCATCCAGCTCAAAATCATCAATTAGCTAATAGTGTCGTCTTTTGTATGGATGGCCTAAGTAAGCCTGATTAGGGGAATAGAGACAAGTGTGCATTAGCAGCAGATTGCTGGGAATTCTCCTTGTATTTGAGCAAAGGTGTATGTGGACCCAACCTCCCCCCCCCTATATACATAAAGGATACTAGGAGGGCTTTCTGGGGCAGCTAGATGAAAATCCTTGGCATTCCCTGGTCACAGGTATAATGCAGCTCAACAATACTCAGGAGGACTTTATAAATGGAGTGGACTTAAAGAGGAACTTTACTGAACATTACTATATGGTAAAATATAGGCAATTTTATTCATTTTCAAGTTGAGTCTTGGTTTTCCAGCACCGATGGGGATCGGCTGATGCCAAATAATGGAGCTTTCTGGAGGAGTGCTGAGCGCCCTCAGAGTGCTGCACCTGGGGACATATGTCCCCCTTTGCCCACCCATAGCTACGCCTCTGAATGAAAAGTTTTACCACGGTCAAAATCACAATACTTATTCAAAACATTTAGACATTTTCCTGAGTAATACCATAGTATGTACAGTGTATAATTACGTACAATAAACAATGTTGACAGTAAAGTATCCCAGTGGTTCCACTGAATTTTTTTTCTTTGTGACTACATGTTGTGTTACGTAACAAGAAAGCATCTGGTTCAAGGGGGATTTTAAGGCCTCGGACCAGGGGTGTAACTAGAAAGCACTGGGCCCCCCTGCAAAACTTTGGTGCCCCCAGTATAGGTAGCCAGCTATAGGTGCCCCCAGTATAGCTAGCCTGGTATAGGTGCCCCCACAATAGGTAGCCAGGTATAGGTGCACCCAGTTTAGGAAGCCTGATCTAGATGTCCCCCCTATAGGTAGCCTGGTATAAATGCCTCCAGTATATAGGTAGCCAGGTATAGGTGTCCCCAGGGTGAGGGTGCGTTTCCACTAGTGCGGTGGGAAATCGCTGCGGATGCTCCGCAGACGAATTCGCATGCAGGAGCGAAATCGTATGCGGTTGTATGCAAATTTTACTATGAATTCGCATGCAAATTTTGCATGGATGATGCTGTGTGCGAATTTAACCATGTCAGTGCCTGTGTGCTTTTTCATTGATTCCATGCGAAATCGTATGCGAATTCGCATGAAAATTCGCATACAAAAACGCCATGCGAATTCCCTATTAAATACATTGTATGCGAATCGCATGCGGTGTGTGCGGTGTCCGAATTCGGATGGCTCTGCTGTGCAGATTTTTCCTGCACAAGAAAACGCTCTGTTTTCCTGACAAGTGGACACAGGCTCATTAACTTTTATTGGTTATGCGAATTTGCATGCGGGGAACGCATGCGAATTCGCGTTAGTGGAAACGCACCCTCATAGCGCAGGAGGTGGGAGAAGCAGGTACACACATCTATGGGCTAGACTTCCCCACCACCACCTCTGGTTCCCCTTCAGCACTCCCCCCTCCAGAAATTAGAGCAGCAGGCGCAGGCAGGGAACACGGACTCATCTCTTTTGGGTTCCATGCGATGATGGAGCTCTGCATGCCACCGGTCTTCTCTGTCTCCATACCAACAACTACGCTCACTCTATTTAAGCTAATCAGGAAGTAGAGTGAGCAGCTCTGGAGACAGAAGACCGGCGGCTATGCTGAGTTCCATCAGATGGAACCCAGAAGAGGTGAGTCAGTGCTCCCTGCCCATGCCCGCTGCTCTAATTTCTGGAGGGGGGGGGGGGGGGGGGAGCGCTGAAGGGGGCCCGACCTTTTCGGTTTTGTTGAGAACCTCTGACTAGTATGGTCAGATTAGTTGGCATTCCCAAGACAGGTGCATGAGTGAGCCTTCATCAATATGCTGACAAGTTTCTTTGAACCCTTTCACACGAGGCTTAAAGTTTCTGAGAGTGTAAAATTGCAGATACTGAATCAAAATAATAAACCGGTAAGAAATGTAACACATAATTACAAGACTGGGAGAGATTTATTAAGAGTGTCTGAGACAAAATATTGGTAGGTTTTTAGAAATCCGTGCAGAACTGTCTCAGACATCTTAAGAAATCATTAGATATTCCTTCGAAAACTGTTATAAAATAGGAGGAGCTAGGAAGGTCTCTCAGACAGGGCAGTGTGAGGGGAATTAACCAACACACCTGCTGCATTGATAGCAACAGACTCTGAGGAGAAATTCAGCAGGGAGGGGGGGGGGGGGAGCACCACACAAATCATGTCTAGCCTGCACTCTGCAATCATGTCTAGCCTGCAGTTCTACATCTGTAGAACTGCTATCAAGCACTTCTTAATCTGTGCCAGTTTAGAGATGGATTTGCATTTTTCTTAGCTGTAGTGCAGCTCTAGAAATTCATGCTAAATTGCCACTAGTACCTAGGATTTATTATGGCCCATACTCACGAGGGACTTTTGTCGCCTCAACACGCGGCGCGCGTGTTGCGGCGACAGGTCGCCCGTGAGTATGGGCCGTTGCACGCGCGCGCACCCCGAACTGTCGCCCGTCGCTCTTGTCGCCATGCGATTGAAAGTTTCAATCGCATGGCAACAGTCGCCGCCGCACCTCCGCCGCAACTGTCGCTAGTCCGCGTGAGTACGCGGACTAGCGACAGCAACCTCCATAGAGGTAAATGGAGCTTCCGGCGGGGGGAGGAGGAACGTCGGCGACAGCTTCCGTCTCGCCGCTGGTCCCTCTTCCGCGTGTGTACGCGGAGGGACCTGGAGAGAAGCTGTCGCCGGCCTGTCGCTAGCACGCTCACGTGTGCTGGCGACAGGCTACTTCTGCAGCCCGTGAGTACGGGCCATTAAGAAGGTTCTTATTATCATGCAGAACTGTTCTCCCTGCTGGTTAGAACAGATTAAGAAGAAACAACTGTCAGTGATGCGTTGATGAATCTCCCCCAGTGGGTCCTTTTTAGGTTGATTGATAGTTTGTTACAGTAAACAAGCATGTAAAATAAATTGCCTCCATTTATACGGCAGCATAAGAATACACTATTCTGGAGTGCTTCTCCCTATTGAGGTTATAGTGATGGTTGCTGAGATACCACCAATGATCATCTGTGTTTGTTTTATAATCCATCTGCAGTGGTGACTTGTTCATGTGTACTGTGCCATTGAAATGCATTTTAGAGCTATACATTGATCTGGAAGCAGCAGCTGGGTGCCACTGTGTAGGTTTATCTAAATACATCGACCGCCTGAAAGTTTACTTTTAAGTCTGTCATTGCGTGTTTGCATGACAACCGCTCTCCACACAGATGTACCAATATGTGATGCGAACATGCAGCCAATACACACACACGCCCACACTCAGAGAGGTGAGCCAACTTAAGCAAGGGTGTCATCAGATTAACAGACAATACTCCTAATTTACAAAATTATGCAGGAGAACAGAGGCGCCAAAAGGATAAAAGGAAGCTAAATGAGCTTAAAAACCAAATTCTTGGTAAATAGAGGAGGTAGTGGTGGACTTACCTCCTCCAAGTAGACACACAACGACTGTAGTAAAGACAGTCAATATATTTTATTTATGAACTCCAAATATGCAACGCGTTTCGCAGGTTTGATCCCGCTTCATCAGGCAATAACAACGGAGCTATAGCATATGTGGTCAGTAGAAGAGCCAGGCACCTCTTCTACTGACCACATATGCTATTGCTCCATTGTTATTGCCTGATGAAGCGGGATCAAACCTGCGAAACGCGTTGCATATTTGGAGTTCATAAATAAAATATATTGACTGTGTTTACTACAGTCGTTGTGTGTCTACTTGGAGGAGGTAAGTCCACCACTACCTCCTCTATTTACCAAGAATTTGGTTTTTAAGCTCATTTAGCTTCCTTTTATCCTTTTGGCGCCTCTGTTCTCCTGCATAATATTGAGTCCACCCTTGGTGGAGGGTTGAACCCCCTTTTTCTCATCTACAGAGAGCGACTTCTTATTCCTGAGTGGGGTCAGGAAAATTTCCCCGCCTGCCTTTACAGTGGTTGCCTAATGGTAACCCTGGTTTGTGAGTATTAATATTTACTCTATCTAGTAACCATTTACCAGTACATATTACACTATTGGGGCTCTTGGTGTTTTTTTTTGCTGTGTTTTCTTTTTTTTGGGGGGGGGGGGGGGCACAGCTGTCCAAACCAATCAAAAATTGCTTTATTGGCCAGTATGACCCCGATTCATACTGGCATTGCCAAAGCAGGGGGAGATGGGGGAGATAGAGGGGATAAGCTAGAAGTAAGATGAGTAACCTTTTTAGGTTTACAGTTCATGTATGCTCCTTTCAGTCTGTGGCATGCTGTGACATAGTGTGCAAAGATGGTCACTGTGGATTCCTCTTCTCCTAGTAAAATGTAGAGGATTCTCTCATCCTCTACTGTGTGAAAGTCTGGAAAAAGATCCATCGATTTCTTAAAGGGGTTCTGTGGAGGGGTTAAAAAAAACAAAAACCGACACTTACCTGGGGCATCTATTGGCCCTCTGCAGCTGTCATATCCCACGCCGTCCTCCTACGATCCTCTGTTCCCCACCGCCGGTCCCGATCTAATATTCGTCTTGTTATACGAATAGCGCCCACGTCATCGGGAGCTTACTGCGCAGGTGCAGTACAAAGTTTTCTTGTACTGCGCCTGCACAGTAAGCTCCCGATGACGTGTGTGGGAGCGAGCACGCACGCAGCCGCAGTCTAGTTAAACGCATAATTAGATCAGGACCAGCGGCGGGGAACGGAGAATCGTAGGTGGACAGTGCGGGACATGACAGCTGCAGAGGGCCGATACAAGCCCCAGAAAAGTGTCTTTTTACCCCTCCACCGAATCTCTTTAAATGAGGGTTCCCTGGCTGCAGTGTATTTGTGGAAGTTGCAGCAGGAAATGATTCTCATCCTTCGAGGGTCTTCTGCTCACAGTGTTGGCATAGTCTCTCCTCCCTGGGTTTTCACGTCTGTCTGTGTCTCCCAGACTCAATGTTCAGGTTGTGAGCACTCAGGGCTGGTTCACACTTAAGCGCTTTTCAGCACTTTGCTGATTGCCAGTGATCAGAAAAGCGCTGTTGGTAATGTATTCCTATAGGATCATTCTTACGGCAGGGTTTGCAATTTGTATAAATCACAAACATGCTGCATTCAGCGCTTTGGGGGCGATTGCGTTGTGATTCTCATTCTGTCAGCAAGATCATGATTTGCATGCCGAGTGTGAACCAGCACTCAATCTGTAGACCCTTAGGATTTGCCTCTCTTGAGAGTTCTGGAGACTTTTATATTCGCTCTGTAGGGACTGGTATATGGTTAGCTTTTGCTTTATTTCACTCTTCCATTTTGGCTGTGGTGTGCTTTATCTGGGCTCTTGATAGGACCCGTGGATCTGGGTTTGGAGTGAGCACACAGTTGACCATTTATTTTAGTGCACATGGCTTTTCTTGGTCTTCATTGTGCATCATGGCTTTGTAGTGCGGTGAGTCAGGGCTGCTGTTCTGTAGGTGGACCCAAAAGGACAGCACTCTCTTCTGTAACTCAAGCAGTAGTGGGAATCTACCCAGTTCGGCAGGCATTGTTTGAGGAACTCCGCTGGACATGGAGGAGGTGTTTTCAGAATTCCAGTTAGAATATTTCTGGTGGGGGAGATTCCCATTCTCATTGATCGGGGTATGTGAAGGGGGCCCCATACTTCACTTCCGCAGTATCTTCTTCCTCCTTTCATCCATTCTGTTGCATTGATAACAGCGCAGGTGACATGCCTGTATAGAACAACACAAAGTGGATGGGGTGTGTGAGCACCCTGGAGCAAAAATACAAGAGAAAACGGGAGCCCAATGGTGTAGTATGTCAAAGTAACACAATTTGTGGAAATAATTAAGCAAAAGGTCTACTCACAAACCGACCACTGGCAGCAGGTGAAGACAATGAACCCGACTCCACTCGGGGTGGTCTGTCAGGACCTCGGCTGGTCGCTCTCCTTGATAAAAAAGAAGCACTCAGCTCGTGTAAGAACACTGTAGCTAATGCTTGTACCCCTTCAATGGGGACGTTGAGGGGTGGATTTAGCAAATATAGGGGATAAAAAGGCACCCTGGTTGTATAAAATACGTTAAAAACAACTAAAAAGAAACAAGTGAGGTGGCTTACCTCAGACAAAATTCTTAAACAAAGAATTTTTAATAACCGCACAGGCAGCACATTTCATGGGTCTGAGCCCGCTTCCTCAGGCCAATGAAAGGGCCAACAGTCTCTAGACCGCTAACTTAGGGAGCCTCTCTCTTAGGGAGCCTCTGTCGCAGAAGGCTGAGGATGGCGGTGTGGGAACGATCCGTGTGCATGGGGCTGGAGGAAGCCCCAGGTATGTATAAAACTTTTAAATCTGTTCAGCTCTAGTTTCCTGTAAGCAACACTAGTTGCCTGGCTACCCTGCTGATCCATAGACACTGAACAAGCATGCAGCAGATCAGGTGTTTCTGACATTGTCCGATCCGACATGCTTGTTTCTGGTGTTATTCAAATACTACTGCAGCCAAATAGATCAGCAGGGCTGCCAGGCAACTGGCACATATGGCAGCCTCAAAATACCTCTAACTACAGTTGTCCTTTAAAGGCTGGGACCCACAAGGAGCATTTTGGCAGCGCTTGACGATTGGCAAAGTGCTACGCCAGTGGATCCCTAAGGCTGTGGTGCCACTAGGATTCTTGGAATCGCACAACATTGCTTGCAGTATTTTGTGAGTGATCCCGTAGTGATCGCATTAGTGGCTACAGTAGCCAAATCATGATTGCCCTGTGAAATTGGTGCAACTCCACAATTTAGCAAATCGGGGGCACATTGTGATTACTGTAAATCGCCCGTAGTGGGTCCCAGCTTTAAAGGGAAGGTCCAAGCAAAATAAAAAAATTAGTTTCACTTACCTGGGGCTTCTACCAGCCCCATGCAGCAATCCTGTGCCCTTGTAGTCACTCACTGCTGCTCCAGTCCCCCGCTAGCAGCTTGCTGACCTCGGAGGTCGGCGGGCCGCATTACATACATTTTTACGCATTCCCGCTAGTGCAGGAACATTAACACATACATTTTTACACGTTACTGGTTCGATGCGTAAAAATTTACGCATTGAACCAGTATTGCGCAAAAATGTATGTGTTAACGTTCCTGCACTAGCGGGAATGCGTAAAAATGTATGTAATGCGGCCCGCCGACCTCCGAGGTCAGCAAGTTGCTAGCGGGGGACTGGAGCAGCAGTGAGTGACTACAAGGGCACAGGATGGCTGCATGGGGCTGGTAGAAGCCCCAGGTAAGTGAAACTCATTTTTTTATTTTGCTTGAACCTTCCCTTTAAGGTTATTTTCCACTATCAGCATTTTGTGATCGGATTGCTTGCATATTGCTAAATACTAAGCATTTCTACACTGGGTAAAAATTAGGCGGTAATGATTATATTAATGAAGACAAAAGGGGGAGTTCACATCACAACAAAATGGACATGCCACATCTAAATGGTTAATTACTCCGGTGTGCACCACCTCTAACAGGCTACAGAAACACCTTGCAACCAAACAGATGCTGCATTTATTTGAACTATGGAGGATATTAGCTTCCATATATAGTTTGCATGCAAAATATCAAGTACCGGACCCTCCCAACCAGGGTGAGGTCATCACCCTGGGAAGGCACCCTAACCTTTAGTTAAAATGACCTGAAAACCTATGTATGAACCTGGGGGCTAGCTAGGGTCATCGTGTTTGGAAGGATCCAGTACTTAATTGTTTTCCATGCAAACTATCTATGGAAGCGAATATCCTCCATAGTTTAAATAAATGTAGCATCTGTTTGGATGCAAGGTGCGCATTTTAAAGGTGGTGCACACCTGACCTGAGCGATTAACCATTCAGATGCAG
Source organism: Hyperolius riggenbachi (assembly GCF_040937935.1). NCBI lineage: Eukaryota > Metazoa > Chordata > Amphibia > Anura > Hyperoliidae > Hyperolius > Hyperolius riggenbachi. The sequence goes on from NC_090653.1 coordinate 79,775,173, forward strand.
CATGCCCATTTTTTGGCATGTAAAGCTCCCCCCCCCCCCCCTTCCCCCTTTGTCTTTGCTATATACAATATAACTGCCAGGCTTGCTGCTCCCAGTCTGTGTTCCAGTAATCGGTTTAGATAGTGGAGCTTGCTTGTTTAAATTAATCCATATTTTTAGTAGATGCAAGAGATGACCAATGAGATGATACTTTAAAAGTTAATGCAAATTGGTTTATAATTTCTATGCAGATTGATATTGGACCAGCCAAAATGGCTGCAACTGTATTTGATTGGTCCAGTGTCTGCATGGAAATAGCTAGCTCATTTTTTTGAAGTGGGAAAACTTGACCATCTCCAGTAGCTGTTAGATTGATTGATTAAAATGTGTACTAGACTGCCCTCTAGTGTTTGTAATAATTCTCCATGAAAGGTAACTTCACTGACTAGCCAGAGCGAAAATAATAGCTTTTGCAGCCTGATATCTCTTTGCCAATTGCGATATAAAAGGGCTGTTAAAGTCTTTTAAAAACTTGAGTTTTAAGATCTGAAATTTTAGTTTACTTTTGGCGAGGTAGCATTTCTATTGGAGCATCTGCTATTGAGTAAATGTGACTACAAACATTAGCCTCCTGTCTATGTGATCCCCTGGTAGGTGTGCAGGTTGGTATGTGCTCACTGCAGACTTTTGTGCCATGAACCAATCTTTTGTGATAGTTTCAGGTAGCCATTTGCCAGCAATCACTTTACTGACATTAAAGTGTACACAATCACATACTTGGCTGAGAGAAGCCTCTGGATCCTACGGAGCAGGGGTGTCCAAACTTTGTAGGCCATGGGCCATATCCCCATTCTTGAGAGTGCTAGGGGGCCAAACTAGCAAGATTAAACACAATTTTTGCCGATTGCCGTTAGGTACACTATGCCTGTGACTTTCTGTCAAATAAAACCTTTCCACAGGAAATAACCCATGTACCTTGTGCCGTTAGCACAGTGACAGCTGCAAATTAGTGGCTGCTACTGCTACAGTGGTTGCTGATAACTGACAGGCAACAACGGGGAAGGCAAAGGTGCCCCCTGCATGCGGCATCGCTGCTACGGTCGGTGGGCCACGTGGTATTAACAACTGTAGAGCGCTTTGGGGAATCAACCCCCAAGTCAGCGAGCTAATCGTGCAAGCTGTTAGTCGGTATTTCTCCTGTCTGGCTTTAGGGGAAATTGCTGATGTTGATGAAATCCAAAAGAAGCTGAAGACTTGTCTGACACTTCCACTGCCCAGAGGATTAACTGTGTACACATCACCATGGCAACAGGGATATAAGCCCTCTGCTCTGCTGCGCATGCACACTGCCCCAGTTTGAAACATATGGCTCTCACAGAATTACATTTTAAAATATGCGATGTTTATGGCTCTGAGCCAAAAAGGTTCCTGACTCCTGCTTTACAGGGACATAAATTCATGGTGTTCATATTTACTTGCTGAGCAGAAATTATGCATATTGGGAGCTCGGTTGCATAGGTATGGAACTATGGGCACCCAGTGCAAGTTGGACCATGAGCCCCCTCAAGTAGGAATCGGGAAATTTGGGTGCCTGGGGCTAATGGACTAAAAGGGCTTACCATAGGCACCAATGCAAAATATCGGCTATTTGAGCACTCCATAAATAGCAGGTGCCAGGCCCGTCCGACCAAATGTTTTCATTTTAACAATAAGTGTTGTGACAATTTATCGTTTTAAAATTCATTTTGATAATTAACATTTTTGTAAAATATTGCTTTAACTTCGTTTTATCATTTTGAAATTAGTTTTCAGAATTATAATGCATAAATTATTGTTTTGAAATGTATTATCTTACAAATACGTAGCTTTTTGTATTAGCGTTATTCTAACCACTTGAGGACCGCAGTGTTAAACCCCCCTAAAAACGAGGTTCTTTTTTACTTAATTGGCCACTGCAGCTTTAAGGCCAAGCTGCAGGGCCGCCCAACAAAGCACACGATTGATTTCCACCACCAACAGAGCTCCACAGGCCAATCAGGGTGATCAGCTGTCATATGACAGCCGATCACTGCCTAGCCTATGGAGGGGACAGCCGTGTCATACGGCTGTCCCCAGTACAGCGCTGCTGGCTATCGAAGCGCTGTACATGTAAATAGACGGCGATCACACGTCTCTCCAGAGCGGCAATGGCAAGCAGGAGATGTGCGCCCAATCTCCTGCATTAGCCAGCTCCAGGACCTGATGCCAATTGGCGCTAGGCGGTCCTGGGGCTGCCACTGCGGCGACGCCCATTGGCGTGAAGCGGTCGTAGAGTAGTTAATGTTGTTTGCAGTGAAGAAAGGTGGGGGGGGGGGGGTTAGGGTTAGGCATCAGGAAAGGGGGTTTTAGGGTTAGGCAGCACCACGGGGGTTCTTAGGCACCATGATGGGGTGGGTCTTAGGCACCACCTGGGGGGGGGGGGTGTAGGGATAGGTAGAGGGGGGGTTCTGTGTGAGAGTAGGGTTAGGTATAGTTGTAGTGAAATATCAGTAATATTTACCAATATTTAACTATGCTTTTATTGTTCTGAACGATATTTTGCGATTTATTTTTACCGTTATTTAACATATTTATTATTCTATCTTAGGTAAAGAAGGAACGGTAAAAATATTGTTGACAATATCTTAAAATTTTGTCTAAACCCCACCCCCTTTTTTCAAGGCACTCTTATTTGATGTATGCCTCAAGTACACTATACAGAACTATTGAGAGGTGTAAGCAGGAGAAGGGAACAGTTTGTCGATTAATGTCCAGTATTCAGTGCACATACCCGAGGTGATCATTATCGGCATAGCACCAATGAAGAGCTAATACAGTTGTTGTATGTGGGTCCCTCTGGTCCAGAGGTCCCGATGCCTGAATAATTGCAAATACTGTCTTCTATTTTATAGCCCACTAGTTCTGGTTCACCATGACTTTAGCTGTGAAATTTACAATATGTATGTTTATTTGTATTTTATTTGGATGGCTTTGTCATTTAAGCATGTTTTGCATGACTTCCTTGCTATGTTCATACTGTTAGTATTTTTTAATACAATGTTTGTTTATTTCCACAGGTATTGGCTGGGCACCCTGAGCAAGTCCTCCATGGCGTGTACAACAGACTGTGGCTACAACCCATATCAATATGAGGCCATCCTATTCCCTATCATCTACGGAATAGTATTTTTCTTTGGACTAATCGGTAACTTGGCAGCAATAGGCATCATTTACCAACATGTGAAACGAAGTAATGTCCTGGGGGTGTATTTGGCCAATCTCTGTGCCTCAGACCTCATGTACCTCCTAACGCTTCCAGTGTGGATGGCCTACACGGCCAAAGAAAGCTGGCTTTTTGGGCCCCTTAGCTGTAAGATTGTGGGGTTTTTCTTCAATGCCAACCTCTACACAACCATAGCTTTCATCAGCTGCATCGCTACTGACCGCTTTGTGGCCACCGTGTTTCCTTTCAAGGCTGTAGCATTGCGGACTATGAGGGGTGCCCTAATAATCTGTGTGGTGGTTTGGCTTATCATCTTAGGAAGTCATTCCATTTTTCTTGGCCGGGATGAATTGTTTAATGCCAGTCAAAACGCCCAGCTTTGCTATGAGAAGTATCCAATGGAGCAGTGGGTGGCTCATGTCAACTATTTCCGTATTTTCGTTGTGTTCCTCATCCCCTTGGTGCTCCTCATTGTCTCCTATTGCTCTGTTGTCCGAGTGGTTCACCGAAGCCACGGTTTGGAGAAAGATCAGAAACGGAAAATCATTGGGCTCCTTTTGACCATGATGGCCATATTTGTCATCTGCTACCTCCCATATCACATTACGCTGTTCATCCGTTCATATATCAGCGATCACAACATGTGTACCTGTGACCTTGAGTTTAAAGTACGTCCTGCTTATCGAGTCACTTTCACTTTGACCAGTCTGAGCAGTGCCCTGGACCCTTTCATAAATGTCTTTGTTAGTGAAAGCATTAAGCAGGACTTGTTGAAAGAGGTCAGAGCCGTCTGGACTGGGCTTCGATCCCTGCGATATGCGCGGTCCTCCCGCCGGAAAAGATCTTTAAGGGCTGCTGCTTATGATACGGTGACAAACCACATAGAGAATGACCACCTTCTGGTGGAGAAGAAAGCAGAGACAGCACTTTGATCATACTAGGAGTGAAGTCCTTATCTCACCAAGACAACCCGATGATTGCCACATCTAATAAAGTGCCTTATGCTGTCCACAGAGGTCATGGTTAGGATTTACAAACGCTGGAGAAATGCCACCAATTGCAACCAGATTGCTTCATTTGGCTACAGAGTGAAAGATGACCCTGATTAAGAGTTGTGAGAAAATTCTGAACTTTTGCTCTCTTTTATCTTTATTTATGAGCCACGGTGTGTATTCTATAGAGGACTTGTGACTTTCCACCTATTCCCGTGTCTGCTCCTTGGAGATATAGGATAGGTAGGGGTATATGTAAGCTGAACAATGACAATTTCATGTATATAGTTACTCAAAAACTATTTTTTTAATGGGTGAAAGGTAAAGATTTAATATAACACAAGTCCTGGCTAAAAAGATTTATCTTTGCAATAGGGATTGTTATCTGCATTACAAAGCCAATATTACCTGGAAAACCACTGCTGTTTTTGGCAAGCAGAGAATTTAGTGCTGGAGTTATCCACCACCTTCTGTCATCCTGAAGGTACAGCACCCCCTGCTAGCCTGGCTTCTGGCGGTGAGATGATATGTTAACATGTTACCCCATCCCCAGATCTGCATGAAAGACGCAGCCATATGGAGACTTTTTTTTAGGCAGTGTATGTCCTAAAAAATATGACTCACCTTGGGGCGTATTTATAAAGGGGCAGAAAGCCTCTGCTTTATCTGCTGCATCGCATTGGTGCTCCGTACAAACTCCAGCCTGGCCATTATGGTCATTTTATTTACTAGAAGAACTTTACTGTATGATATGCAATGCTGTTCTTCTACTTGGCAGCCTATTTGTTGCTTTGGGGGGGGATGACATTTTAAAACAATTGTGTTAAAAAGAACATAAGATGAGGCTCTGATCAGTAGTGCATTATACATGCATTATTTATTTTGTTTTTGTTTCTGTACAGGTATGTCAACCCCCAGTATATACTGTATGCTTTTGCTTATAGTAATGCTAAATATTCTGTGCTGGTGTTGTCTTTGTAAATCTGTCTCAAACCCTTCTCACTACCCTACAGCGATAATCTGACTTTGTACGCTCATAATTGTATCTATTTAAAGTGCTGATAACTAAATGTGGCCCTACATCTCTCGACTTGGCAGCCGTTCAACCAGCCGATTTGATAATTATCGGATGAAAATCTGTGCAGCCAAGAGCATGCTCAGTCAACGATGCAACCAATTTCGGGCCAAAATTGGGTGCATGAATTGATTGGACATACTGCAAGATGTTGGGTCATTGTGATGAATTGGTGCACGGTGGTAAAGGTGACTGATATCGGGACGAGTGACGAAAGCGATAAAGTCCCCGGCGCTGTTCCCCCTAGGGTATAAATGTGCCCCATGTGTGTGCATTTATATATTACCTGTCCTGTGTTGCCCATAATGCAGCGCCCATCCATTTTCCACTTCTTCCTTTCTTTCGGTGCGCACATGCCGCCGGCATGTAGTGGGTGGTGCCTGTGTGCCTGACGTCACATGCGCTAAACCCTGGCGGCATGTGAAGCACAAATGGAGGAAGTGGAAGACGGATGGGCACCACAGGGCAAGTAATGTATAACCATGTATTGACATTTGAAGCCTAGCGTGTGCAGCTGAAAGGGGTAATCAAGACACAGGACAGTTGGAACTGTGTCTCCTGCTCCTTGTCACCTCCTTTCAACCAAAAAGATGGTTGCCCCCATGAATCACAAACATTTGCCTGTTCTTTTAAAACAGGGTGGGTAAGAGATTGTATTACCTATCCTAATTAACATAACTAATGTAACTTGATGATAGTATGTTTGTTTAGGCTGAAGTTCCCCTTTAAGTCAGTAGTTGGATTGTCCAGAGGCTTCCTGGATCATCGCAGAGCCCACCATTCCAGCAAAGGGTCCCTGTTCACCTTCTGGCCATGGATGAGTGCATCTGGACTGGGCATGCACAAATAATCAGGGCTGTGGAGTCGGAGTCGGGCAATTTTGGGTGCCTGGAGTCGGAGTTGGGAAAAAATGCACCGACTCCGACTCCTAATGAATTTGTAACTGTAATTAAAATAAAAAAATATGATAAAATGTTCTATTTCTCAGATAATAGTCATTAAAAATAATGTATATATACAGTAATACCTGTGCTTAGTCCACAAAAATGAAATAAAACAATCAAAATTAGTTACTTGTGCTGCTTCAATAAAGCAGTCCCTGTATTTTTAAAGTCAGATATACATATCTGATTGTGACTGTATATATGATGTGTACACAGGAATCTCTTATATATACTAAATAACATCTATGCTGTAAGAATAAAGCCTGATGTGTAGCTGTGTCACAAATAGAGATGGTCAACGAGATGGAAATAATTCTGCATTGATGCTGATTTATGCAAATGTATGCACTCCCTTTGCTGATGAAATCAAATAATTTGATATGTTGTTAAAATTTGGTTTGGTGACTACAAATTAAAGGGTAACTGAGACGGATGAAAAGTAAAGTTTTATACATACCTGGGGCTTCCTCCAGCCCCCTTCAGGCTAATTAGTCCCTCGCTGTCCTCCACCACCCGGATCTTCTGCTATGAGTCCTGGTAATTCAGCCAGTCAGCGTTGTCCGGCCGCATGCCGCTCCCACAGCCAGGAACATTCTGCACCTGCGCAATAGTGCTGCACAGGTGTAGTATGCTCCTGGCGGCGGAGTGTGTGCATGCGCACTACGCCTGACTGGCTCAAGTACCTGGACTCATAGCAGAAGATCCAGGTGGCGGAGGAGGACAACGAGGGACTGATTATCCTGAAGGCGGCTGGAGGAAGCCCCAGGTATGTATAAAACTTTAATTTCATCTGTCTCAGGTTTACTTTGTTACACAGTAGTACTATACTCTACATATGCACTCCCCACAGAGCTGCAGGGAATCCACTGAGAATGCTGTGCACATTGAACACAGAGGTGTTGTCTGTTTACAATCTCCTCATTCCCCTGCAGAGTACCTGCACATCATTCTTACATGTACCCACACTTACACTGCCTAGGGCCTGATAGATGTTCTTTGTTCCGGTTTGTACCTTTTACAAGTACTCTTACCAAGGACTAGTTTTAGTCTAAAGGGAATAAATATAGCAGTCTACATATCCTTCTCACTTCAGTTGTCTTGTAAAATTCCTAAGCGTTGGCAGTTAAGAGACGAATTTCATGTTACATACTTTTAATCAACAAAATTGTAATATGCAAATTAGAGGAGTCGGAGTCGTGGAGTCGGAGTAATCCTAAACTGAGGAGTCGGAGTCGGTGGATTTTTGGACCGACTCCACAGCCCTGCAAATAATGTCAAGCATGCCCAGTGGAACAAAGACTCATCCATGGTATTTCTCATCAATGCATGAGTGCTTCATTTTACTGGACGTGAATGTACTTTACTTGTCCATGCCCACTCCAGAGGCACTTGCTCGTGGCCAGAACCAAATTCAGCTCGCTCCAGTCAGCTCTTGCTATTTTTTTTTGCTACTAGAAGTACGGTAGTTATATTTTTAGCGCTGGTATTTGTAGTAATTGGCCTGAGGAAGTTGGCTCAGACCCATGCAACGCATTGCCAGTGCATATTAAATGTCATTGTTATATAAAGCTGTCATTAATGAGATAAGCCACCTCCCCTCTTTCTCAATTTTAGTTGTTTCAACCTAATTTTATACATCCGTGGGCACCTTTTTCCCCCATTGGTGAATAATGTAGCTGGGTGGGACATGGCCTGACTTCATTACTAGACAATTCTGCTAACTAGGGGCATAACTTCCAATTATGGGGTCCTTCATAAATATTCTGATGGGTTCCTCTGGCTCTATTCCAACAACACCCCCTTCCCTGCCGTGACATCCCTGGAAGGCAGACATCACAAGCATCCTCCTTCCCCATTAACAAGAATTGGCCAATGTTCACTCCCTCTTCATTAAGCTCCCAAAACATGTGGCTACCTTGAGCCATACCGTGTTTCCTGTCCTCCCTCCCCCTTTACATCAATGGCCCCTATAGCCCTCTCCTTTCACTCCATTTCAAGCACGACCACCAATTCCCATCTCACACCCCAATTGCCCCAATAGTGACTCAGTAGATGGTTAAGTACAGTCACAGTCACGCATTTGCAGTGAGACTTGGCTTTTGGCATAGTCAGTGGGAGACCTTTTCTCACCTAAAATCAGGTAATCTGTAATAAATACAGCTCCGGGGTTTGCAGGACCACATGAGATGCAAATAATTTTGACTTTATGCAGGATTATGCAAATTCTGTATGCAAACATGCAGCTGAAAAATGGACCAATCAATTTAAACCTTGGTGTGACTTTATTGGTTAAAGCTGCATAAATTTGCATACAAAATTTACACAATCCTGTATCAACTCTAAATCACAGTACTGTAGTTGTACATCTAGGTTTAGTGAACTCTATCCCTGCACACTTGTCTAACTCACTTTCTTGCTCAGGACAGGAAAAATAAGACCTGTGATGAGTTGACACAGGATGGAGGGATGGAATAAGGACCTACAACAGCCTCTCAGTACACACTGTGCAGTCACAATCACACGGCACGTGTCACATGATGCACAAACACCAATCACCAGCCACCATTTACTCTTCCACAAAGTAACAGAAGCAGACGCTGCCCATAAAACTCTGGAAACTGAATTTTATTGAACCTGTTGCACTGAGCCCCTTGGGAAAATACATGTTTACATATTGATGTCTTTTTGTAATAGCTGGATATTCTTTACAATAAATTACATTTCTCTCTGTATTTTTTTTTCAAAACGCATTCTAGAAAACCATTTTACAGCAGTAGGAACAGAATCCAGTGGGGAGAGGACATTACCAACTCATGCATTAAAGTTGCCTTATTACCTACGGCATGCAGTCGCTTGTACAATTCTTGCACTCTCCGTGGTGTATCGTGGCTGAGAAGGTCAAGTGGTGGCTCTTTTCTCTGCAACCTCCCTGATGTGCTGCTCTTTGCTGCTGAATATCCAGACCTGCCAATAGACAGGATGATGGAGCCATTCTGATGTACTGGCATCTGCTCAGGTCTGACATCATCAACAAAGACCAGCATGCTTTGCTCCAGGGCCAATATGGCCACCATAAAATGCAAGTAAGCCTTTTTTGGTTGCGAGAGTTTTCGTAGTGAACGTAAAGCCACTTTGCTGAGAGACTTTGGTCCAGCTTACAAGTATTGCAGCTGGCCTGGGTTAATGCATGTATCCTCTGGCTGTATTAAAATAATTAAAAAAAAACCTAAGCTGCACCAACAAAAATAAGATTTTGCGTAAACTTGCAGCAGCCACTGAAGCATGCACTTTGCTGATGCATCATGGGATTGGGCGCATGCAGCAGCGTTTGTGGATTTTGAGGCATGGTCACCAGTCAAGCACAGAAGCAGCCATTTTGTTGGTTGGGTCAATATCCGTGAATTGCCAGTTTACAAGAAACCATTAGCTTACATGTGAACTGATATGAGGTTCTGTTATGAAAGTCTGGCCCAGTTGCTTCATTGTGAACTAGGAAGCCCAAATCTCACAGAGACTGATTCAGATCCACAAAATGACTGCAGTCTGTGTGGCTGAGGTGAAATGTTGAACATAATGCAATGTACAGATTGGTAAATAAAAAATAGATGTTCAGAGCAGTTCACTGGCTGTATTGCATAGTATGGCATGATAGGACTGTATGTGTAGCTTTCATTCTACACCCGGACTACCCTGAACAAATTATTACACTTGTTTGCTATAGGATTCTTGCCCCATACACGTTACTGGGCCATTCTGCTGCCTGGTCATCACTGCACAGTTAATACTTATCAAATCGTGAGAGAGGCTGAATGGGCTTATGCCAAAATTGCATATTAACTGTTAAATTATAATAGCGCTGCAAGCTTGACAAAAAAAGGACTTAATTCCACCTCCCCTTATTAACTTTTGATAAGGTTGGCTATCAAACTGACACTTCCTGTTTGAGTTCGGAAAGTTGCTGTCCTTTTCCATGCCTGACCTGTGGCCAATAGATCTCCATCTCTTAGTAGGGACCTGTCAGTATATCCAGAGTTTATTAAACTAAGTATGTCCTCAAGTTACAGATACATACTTATAAACCTACACTTCTCCCAAAGTAAAATGCACTATTACATTTTTTTTCCACTGTGGCTGTCACTTAGAGCTGGTCCACACTAGACACAGTTGCAGGACGGACACTGCAGTCCGGATCAGGGGAAGTACCAACCGTACTGCAAACTGATGAAAGTGCATCAGTTTTGCATTAGTTTCCGTTCAGGTTTTTCCCTGACAGAAAACGTCTCTATCATTAGGAAGGAGTGGGAGGATTTTTTTGGGCCAATCATAAAGCTCAGGCTATCAGTTTTAATCATAAAGCTCAGGCTATCCGTTTTAACATCCGTTAGCCTGTGGAGCTGGAGATGCGTTTTCTCATTTCTTTCACTACCCCCTGCGTGTATCCGTGGTCCTGATCCGTTGCGTGAAAATGCAGCAGATCCGGACCTTCCGTTCAGGTTTTGAAAACGGATCCCCGCAAAAGCAGACGGATCCGTTTTTTACTTGGGTGAGGCTGGCTGCTATTTTCAACATTAGTATCCGGGACTCCGTTTTTCATCAGGTTTGAAAAACGCAGCCACGGATACGTTTCCGGACCTAGTGTGGACCAGCTCTTACAGTAGGTACTAAAAATCTGACAGGTTTTGGGCTAGTCCATCTCCTCATGGGAATTTTCGAAAGCACTTACTGAACTGCAGTTGTTCAATCCAATTGACAAAATACAGCTGCCAACTTGATCTAGATACTGTTCAGGGATTTCTTTTGTAAGGGTAATACTGATAATCTCCCATGAGGAGATGGGCTAGTCTAAAATCTGTCAGCTTTTTACTACCTATAGTAAGTGAAAACTGCATAGGAAAAAAGTCATTTTACTCTTGGAGAAATGTACATTTTATATGTATGTGTTTATATTTTAGGGATAGTGGTCTTTTAAAGGGGAACTGAAGTAAGAGGTATACGGAGGCTGCCATATTTATTTCCTTTTAATTAATACCAGTTGCCTGGCAGCCCTGCTGGTCTATTTCTCTGCAGTAGTATCTGAATAACACCAGAAACAAGCATGCAGCTAGTCTTGTCAGATCTGACTTTAAAGTCTGAAACACCTGATCTGCTGCATGCTTGTTCAGGGGCTATGGCTAATAGTATTAGAGGCAGAGGATCAGCAGGGCTGCCAGGCAACTGGTATTGCTTAGAAGGAAAAACATGGCAGCCTCCATATACCTCTCTTCAGTTCCCCTTTTAAGGTTGAAATTTAGGTTTTAAGCTTAAACTATCTCCCTGGCTTACAATGATAATTCAGGATGGTCCATGAGATGCAGATGATTCCAGCTTGTATGTAGCTTGGAATTCGGTCAGTTAAATTCACTTCCTGTTGAATAAGATTGGCCCAATTCCAAGCAAGTCACGATTATTGGTTATCGGTAATACTGGCTGAGTTGGGCAGGTTATCGGTTTCCTGCCGTTAGGAGTGCTTGTCACAGCCACACATTAGCAATGACCTCTTATCCGCTACAACTGAGCTGCCCCATTTCATCCCAGAGAATGTGATTTATCTGAATTATTCATCCTTTGTTGATCCATTCTATTAAATATATATTGAAATTTCAGCTATTCATTTATAATTACTTGTTTCCCCTTCCTACCTGATCTGCTTTGAAAGACTGTCCATATGGCGTGTTCTGTTTGGTATGGCTCTGTATTGTGGCATCGTATGAAACAAGAGCTTGGTGTACCTCAGTCAGCCATGTCAACAGCAATGGAGCAATTTTCCTCCAATCAGAATTCTTTCTACTGATTCTGCATCTCCTGTTTGGATAAACTGGCCCATTCCATTGTCCCTTGGGGCTGTCAATCAAGCCTGTGAAGAAGCCTGTCTACTTCCTGGAGAACTAGTCAGAAAGGTTGAATATTTAAAAAAAAAAACAACTTTAAAAACATATTAAAAAGGTAAAAATGTATATGTTTTTACATAATAAATGCCCAATCCAATGACACAGAGTAGAGCTGTCCCTCTACTGTCACCGCCACAGAGCGGAGAGTGTCGTGTTGTTGGCTACAATAATAATATCACTGCTTCACTCTACATCTTCCACCAATGAGCAACACTCGCGGCAGCTTCTTCTGCACAGCCCAGTGATGCCGCTACTTACTAGTCAACTCACAATCTATCTTGGTTAAACCTCTATGACACACACAACATATATTATGTTTCCAAAAAGATATGCAAATTATGTGAAACAGATATGTTCTCGTGGGTTTGAGCTGAGAAATGTCATCTGTTGATGAAGAATACTTTTTCCATATCATTCTAGATGGCCAGCCACAACCTGCTATCTGTGGAATTACTGAATAAGGCAAAAAGCAGTAGTCAGTAGTTTCTCCACAGGCTTCTTGTGAATCAGAGTAATGGCAGTCTCCCTATACTGGATGTACTTTTAGGAGTGCTAATTTCTCAATGCAGCAGAGCTCCGGTTGGTTGCTGCAGAGGTAAGTATAGCCCTACACTTACCTCCCCACCCAACCTTCCGCTGACAATAGGTGCAACTCTTTAGATAGGACAATTGTTTGGAAGCTTCCTTCTGTGTTAAGAGCAGCAAGGACATCCAGGCAGAGTTGCTTCCCTCTCATCAGAGGAGAATCTCCAGGAAAGAAAAAAAACACACTTACCAAAGAAGAGGGAAGCTCTAGACCTTGTACAGACTTTTCCACACTGTCCTCCAGACCTCTTGACGCTTTCAGAGTCTCCTGAGGAAAGCAGACAAGGGCTTGTCGGATTGAAGATCAGGGCCATGCTTCTCTTCAGGAATGAGCGCAGCTGTACTGCACCAGCGTTGTTTGTGCAGGTGCAGCATGGTCACAATTGCATGCATGAAGAGGAGCATGGCGAGAAACTTACGAAGAGCAGCAGAGGTGAGGACAACACGGGAAGACTCTAGAAGTGTCTAAAGACTTCTCTATTCTTCAGTAAGTATGTGTTTTCTTACCGGAGTTTCTTCTCAGGTTCTCTTTAGGATACCTCAGACAGGACTCCATACACAAGTACAATGCTGAACAGCACAGAAGGAGGCTAAACAAAGGCCTTTCCGAGAAAACTGCAGAGATATTGTACAGAAAAACCGCTTTTGTTAAAAATAATAACTTACCCTATTTTTGTAATTTCATGTGATGAAGAATACTGTATTTGAATTTATAGTCCTCAATGAATTTGCAATACTGAACTGCAAAGGTATGCAGCTTCACCTGACAGAGTACTCTTGCCATTATTTAAGACTGCCTCAAACCTACCGGCTTCCAGCATGAGTAAGTGGCTGAACAAACAAGAACCCTCAATACTCAGTGAATTGAGGCCCCAAGGTCTCAATTTCTGCAAAGCTTATCCCCTGTCTTTAATAACATTTCTAGAGTTATCACCATGGTGATGAGGCATGTAGTATTCAGGAAACCTTTTACCTCAGGCAAACCTAAAGTTACCTCTTCTGTCTTTTGGAGTTATTTTAAGGATTGGAGAGTTAACGACAGGCTGTTAATTAACTGCGTGTGAAAATAACTACAGAGGAGGTAAATGAACTACAGAGGAGGTAACATAAGGAATGAAGAGATAAGATAACTCTCTCACTGTGTGGAGATAAGTTTTCTCTTGCCTTATCTCCAGTGTGATCTTAGTGAATTGAGGCCATTGCCATAATGCAGCAGGGTTTGATGCACCCATATGTCATATTCTATTGGCTGTTAAAAATGGTTCTATTTTTATATAAGAACAAAAAAGCTGAAACGGATGATTTTGAGATTGGTGCTCCTCAAGAAAAGGTAGAATTTCACTTTAGAGAGGCCTGTATGGCTGTTCTGTGGCCTGTTCCGTCGCTGGGGCTCTTCAGAAAGGGCTGCATAAGATGCTGCACTGCTGATGAAATGTGATGATAAACTGTTTGTAAATGGAAGGTGAAATATTGCAAATCATGAAGAGCATTAGAGGACATTGATATATAAGCCTTTTACTTCACCCCACGGACCTGGCGTTTTGTAGCAGCCACATATATATTGCACTGTATAAACTTCTTCTTTAGATCCCAAAGCATACTGTCAAAATAAATAGAAAACTAGGCATCTGGTCTTCTGCAATTTCGTAACACCTGTGCTCTCATATGATCCTGATCTAAGCGTACAAAGGATATCTGACTCATCATCGCCAAAGTTGTGTGGTTCTTCCCCCTTTACCAGCGAGTATTCCAGAACCCACAACCATCTGAACCTGCATTCCCAACAACTACTTCACCAGAGATGTAGGCTATAGCGTTATACTGTTGGGGCCTTATATATGTGTATTCTTCAAACTCTGAAAGAGCTAGATTAACATTTCCAGCACCAGATACTGAAGAAACTGGTGGGGAATGTTTGTAGGATGGGCATTTCTGAATAAAACCGTTTTAACACTCGAGTTTTTGGCGGAGGAAAAAACTATGTTCAAGAAATGCATAGACATCAAGATTCAGTTCTGAAACGTCAGAAGGCTCCTCGGACCACCTGTAGAAAGAAGTTCTGGAAGGGCTATCTCTTCAGGTACCAGACCAACATCCGGCTCTGCCTGAAGGCGGAAGAAGTACAGGAAGAGGGAGTGTAGGAGGCTCCAAACTACCCTCTTATGAGTTCACTTCTTACGGCCCCCTGCACTGGATCTGCGATCAGACTCTCGTTTTATGTTGCCTTCATCGGTGGAGGAGGTAGTAACAAGGGACTGGCTCCATTTGGCAATCTCACTGTGTTCAGAGACTGAAGTGGAAATAGCTGTAATCCAGTTTTTCATTTCCTCCTACGGGAAAAAGAAAAGGAACTGATTCGATCAAACCTTGTTTATGATTACTCTATAGCATTAGGAATCATTGAATACAACAGTAAGAGGTATGTCCAACTAAAGGTATGTAAATTGCTTTGGAGAAGTCTGACTCAATCTCACTCTATGGTAGATAACCAAATGGCGCTCTTCGTCTAAGGAAGAACAACATTTCTTTATAATTTGCTCAACATTAACCCAGTATACATCTCTAAAACCTGTGGTGCCCTAACCATTAGCACTACACATCATTCTAATTATAGCTACAGCTGGCCGCTCACCCCTCGCCTCACTCCCATGGTTGGGAATGTTCTGTGCCTGTGCAGGAGCAGAACGCTCCCGGTCACAGGAGCGGGGGGGGGGGGGGGGGGGGGGGAGGAGAGGTGGCAGCAATACCGGAGGCTACCACAGGAGAACAGAGCAGCCAGGAAGGACGGCAAGGGAGCTAACACAAACGTGGGACTGGAGGAAGCCCCGGGTAAGTATGAATGATGTAGTGTGAACTGTCTGAGGTTCACTTTAAGCAATAGGGTCCTGTCTGCAAGGACCTGCAATATAAGGGCCCTTTTCCACTAGGTTTAGCGATTGCAATTGGGCTGAGATCTCATTACCTTCCATTTCCACTGCTATGATTGTGCCGTGATCTATCTGGTATACTAATGCAACTGCACCTAAAGTCATGCAGGTCAGCAATTGCGAATAACAAAAAAAAACCAACCACAGTGCTGTTGCGATCAGCAAGATGTCCATGATCTGCTTTTTGAAGCAGGTCACAGCCTATTGGTAAAAGGCATTCCTGCAAATTGTTTTTGCTATTTCAATATATGCTTGGATGTTTTAAAGAATTGAAATACAGTATCCTGGCAGCACTTTATTTCTGTGTGGCAGTAACCTGTGAGTAGGTGGCCGCAGGATTGTCATGGTAACCAGGATTCTCAGAGGGGAAAGTTACAGCACTGAGGTTTTGTGGATATGGAACCTCCAACTGTGTATTTTTTTCTATATCTTCTGTGTGAACAGTGCCTGTATTACATTCTACAGATCCCTCCGCCTATCAGCAGCCATCATCAAATGGCACTGGGTTACCAAAGACACGGTAAGATCCTACCTTGTAGCACAGATTATAGTGGCTTTATGCTAAGAATTTTGCTAAATAAGGATTACTGCTGTTTTCCCGTTAAGAAAAAAGAATGATAAGAGAGCGCCTCTATGGTGCAATACCTTCAATTCAGTTTGCAAATGGCAAAAGAAATGCACATAAAAGATCATACAAATTTACAAGCATATCTCACATGATTCCTTGGACGTTGACCGTGGCCAGCGGAGGACATTAAAGGATACCCAAAGTGACATGTGACATGATGAGATAGACATGTGTATGTGCAGTGCCAAGCACACAAATAACTATGTTGTGTTTTTTTTTTTTATGCTTTGCCTTAAAGAGTTAAATATCAGGTATGTAAGTGGTTGACTCAGTCCTGACTCAGACAGGAAGTGACTACAGTGTGACCCTCACATATCACACTGTAGTCACTTCCTGTCTGAGTCAGGACTGAGTATGTGTGTGGGACATGTGGGTATATGACATACCTGGTACACACATTTAATTATGATTGGCCAATCACTGACCAATTTTACCACCTCTACGTAGGATGATGATCAACAGATACTGAATACTATGAGCAGATTGTGTGGGTAAACCCACATACTACATGGAGGTGGTAATATTGGTCTGTGATTGGCCAATCATAATTGAAAGTGTGTACCAGGCTTTAGTTATGAAGCGCCCGTAGTATGGTTCAGTGGAATAGGGAGAACATTGGGTGGTGCATCCTAATTATCTTATGAAATATGGTTCTCACACTATGGTCCTGTTACACCAGAAACATACAGTAATAATGTTGTAATATGTAAAAAAAAACGTTGCTTTGGTTCACTAAGACCTGCTGGGTAATGTAGAAGAGGAATGGCAGCTTGCTGGTGAGACTTCTCTTACATGTGGTCTGCATGAGCAGTTCCTGCTTCAGCTGTGACAGCTTACTAGAGTAAAAAGCTTCCTGCATCCCTTAAGATGTGCATGCATGCCACTAGAGGGCCCTCTCCTGTGAATCGGTGTATAGATCTGCACATCTACAGGGCCGAGCGCTGTAATAACAGTGCAGGAGATTTGGGCGCAGTCGGCCCCACCACAGACCGTAACAGGAATCATGGCTATAGTGACGCACAGTGAGTAACTTGGGTGCCGTCAGAAGACGGAGCTGAAGTTACTTTTAAAACACTGTAATTCGGCCTCAAGCAATAGCTGGAAGCTGAATTACATCATTCCCCACCATCCACGTAGACCTGGAGAGGGAATAGTAATTAACGCTGCTGGGACTTGTGCAGCAGCAGGATAAGCCATACCGGCTGTATCCTGCACCCAAGTCTCCCGGCAGTGATTTTATACGTATGCTAAAGGAATACCGAAAAGCCACTTTGAATGTCAGGGAGGAGCTAAGACATCAAAGCTCAGTAACTGGAGCGCCCGCACCCCTCACTGCTGTATCACTGCCTCAGTATCAGACACATATCCCAGCCACCTACCTCATCTTTAGCGTGAAAGAGGAACTCTCTCCCATCTGTCGACCTACAGAAGAGAACACAACAAATTGGTTTTAAAAAAACATGGTACCTCTCTACTTGCTTATGTGTAATTGGCTTAGGTACTTCCTAATTAGTCCTACTGTATATCTATATAGTTTAGACAAGGAGTGTGCCATTGACTCATAATACAACATAAATTAAAGAATTGCCAATCCTTACAGAAAAAAACATAATCAGATAAAAGCTAGAATATGCTACAATATTATTTGCTGCAATAAGGTGTTTGTATTTTGTCTTAAATTAAAAAAAAATCCGAGGGAAAAAAACCGAGAGACCAATATACTCATACGGCTTGATTCACTAACCGGTGCTAAGCCGGTTAGTGTGCCCCAAGTGTTAGTGGGTGCAAACCACGGCGTTAGGTGGTTTGCGCCCACACAGTAGAAACAAGCCCGCTCACTGCGCGGGTAATAGTGCGCGCTGCTGGCTTTTAAAAATTGCACCCGATGCGACGAAAATGATGCATCGGGTGCCCGTTAAGCAGCGCTATGATGCCCCACTTCAGGGGCACCCGATGCGTCATTTTTGTTGCATCGGGTGCGACGTTATCCTCGCACCGCTCACTAAGATCGGCACACCCGTGCACTGGGCCGCGCACAAAGTAGCTTTGCACGCACTAGCGGCCAAAAAGGGCTTTTCACTCCGGCGCTAACACTTAGCGCCGGTTAGTAAATGCAGCCCATACTGTGCTGCATGATCTGGTCTTTCTTGTATTCAGGTATTGTCATTTTGCTGTATGTCACCCCTAAATATTGTCTGTACCCTAAACTAATGTCCAGCGCTGCGTAATAGGTTGGCGCTTTATAAATACAACTTTTTGACGCATACTATCGAACGAAAATGGTGCCTGCGGCAAATAAAAAAAAACCAGTACTGAGCATGTGCAATCATCCGAACGCAGCCACATACGAGTATAACTCACAGCACGCTGCACTTTTATTTACCGTGGTGCGTTATACTCCAACACAACGTGGGCAGTGTGAACAGCCCATTGATTTTTCATTGCTGTGAGTTGGGCTGCGTTACAGGCTGCTCTTAATTGCACCTGTAACGTCCCACTGTGAAAGCAGCCTAAAAGGGAGGTAGAGGTGGACTTACCTCCAGGTAGTAGGACGATGGATGTTTACATTTCAAAACATCTCTTTTTATTGTTCACAATCACTTTTTTTTTTATAAATTTCTGTTGGAAGGACTGCAATGGAGCCTCCCTTGTCTGCCTTAAAGGACTACTGTAGGGGGGAAAAGAGTTGAACTTACCTGGGGCTTTTAACAGTCCCCCGCAGATGTCCTGTGCCTACGCAGCCACTCACGGATGCTCCGGTCCCCGCCTCCAGTTCACCTCCGGAATTTGCAACTCTAAAGTTGGAAAACCACTGCACCTGCACGGACACGTCCTCGCTGCCGCTGACATCACCAGAAGCGTACTGCCCAGGCACAGACTGTACTGGTCCTGTGCTGTACAGTTCCGGTGACATCAGTGGGGGGGGAAGGAGAACGTGGCCGCCCAGGTGCAGTGGTTTTCCGACTTTAAAGTTGCAAATTCCGGAAGCGAACCGGAGGCGGGTACCGGAGCATCCGTGAGTGGCTATGCGGGCACAAGAAGCCCCGGGTAAGTTCAACTCTTTTCCCCCTATCCCCCCTTCCTACAGTAGTCCTTTAAATCAACTAATTTGGGGTATACTTACTGGGGAGTTAAGTCCACCAATCTATGGCCCAGAATATTTTAACAGATGGTGTGCATATCCCAGCAGATACTTTAAGTTGGGCAAAGGGGTTGCTAACATTTGTTATACTCAATCCATCACATTAAATTTTAAGATATTAAAAAAATATGAATGGTATAAGAAAAAACAAACATTAATAGTCATTTATAGTTCATTAAACGCATCAGGAATGGTTTAAAAAGCATTTATACACAATTATGGAGCACTCATAACAATACATTTATGGGCTATTTGAGAGCTATGGTAGGGGGTACTTTGCCAAATCAGTCAATAATTAAGGGGTACATGCTAAAATATTGATCTATAGTGCACATAAATGAGTGCCAGTATGTGTAACCACCACTATGATAAATCCAAACCTCAGAGGAGGAATTGGGGGGACAGGAAAGACCTCAGGTCATGCCGCTAATAAAGTAAATGTAAGATTGAACAATTCAAAAGAATATAAATATATGGTATAATGGTGAGGGTATAGGCATGAATACAAAAGCATAGTTACCTAGACACACTATCCTTGGGAACATACAGGAGGACTAGCTCGGATAGGTGCATACTGAACCCCATGTGTTACATGGCAAACTGCTGCTTCATCAGGGAATTAGCTGCAACTACTCTAAAACATCGGTATTATTGGTGACATTGGCTCAACAGCCAAAAAGAGACAGAAGTAATGAGCCAGATGCAGTAAACTGCCCAAAGTTGACATGCGCAGGGAGTGCACAGTAATTTTACTGTTACTACTGCCGGTGGAACACCACCCATTAACGGTAAAGCACAGTTTACCGAGCATCACCATAGCAATGACACATTACCATGGTAATGCCTGTGGTGCTAATGGGTTAATGGGCAGTGCTCCACCAGCAGTTGTAATGGTAAAAGGTTGCCACTGGCGCACGGCAACTTTATGCCATTTACTACATCGGGCCTGCTGCGTGCTAACGGGATGGCTGTGTCTATGGATGACGTACATATCCATGGCATCTGTCACATATGATAATTACAGAGCGTGCATGAAAGATTAAAGGGCAGATGCGTTCCATTCCACAGAAGAGCACAGTAATCGGACAGGAAAATAATGGTTCACCCAATGAGGCTAAAAATCAAGCATATAATAACAGACAAACATTTACACAACTGTGGAAACGATCCAAAGTTATTGAAAATATTCAAGACTATGAACATAAGTCACCTGAGTTTGAAGACAAACTTCTTTTTCTTGTACTCATTGGCCACCTCGCAGGAAGCTCCATTTAGATTCAGCAGGGGTTCTCCTCCATGCGTTGATCCTGAACTCTGACTTTTTGCATCTTTGTAGACCCCCAAGTCTCCCTTGTTCAGTACACAGTACAGATTCACCCAGGACCTGCACAGAGCAGAAGGAAAAAGTGTTACCAAACAATTATCTGTGCAGGAAAAATCGGGTTTCCTGTAACCTTAAATCCAAATATGCTCTGTTATCTGTCCCACACAGAGTTAAAAATGACTAAGAAAACTAGTTACACAGTTTGGCTGAAAGAATAAAAACAAATCCATCCATAAAGTTCAGCTTGGAGAAAAATAATTAGAATTTTTGTCCTGCACCCTCTCAAATATCAGTTGATCCAGGGGAGGGCAAAACAACTTGACAGGTTTAGCCAATTAAATTTTGAAGGGAAAAAAAACCTTTGAAGGCGATGGCGTCAGGCCGACCTCCGGGACGGAGCTGCGGCGAGGGACATGCTGGGAGCTTGGGGCTGGAGGAAGCCCTGGGTAAGTAGCACTTATTTTCTTATTTTTCTCCTGATAACTCCTTTAACCACTTGATGACCTAGCCTCCCCCCCCCCCCCCCCTTAAGGACCAGCGCTATGTTTTGTGATCTGTGCTGGGTGGGCTCTGCAGCCCTCAGCACAGATCAGCTGGCACGCAGAGCGATCAGATCGCCCCCCCCCCCTTTTCCACCTTATGGGGATGATGTGCAGGGGGGGTCTGATCGCTCCTCCTGGCTGGCATGTCGCGGGGGGGGGGGGGCACCTCAAAGCCCCCCTCCGCGGCGAAATTCCCCCCCTCCCTCTCCTCCCTCTCACCCCTGGTGATCTGGGCTGCACAGGACGCTATCCGTCCTGTGCAGCCAGAGACAGGCTGTACCCTGTCACACGGCGGCGATCCCCGGCCGCTGATTGGCCGGGGATCTCAGATCTGCCTTATGGCGCTGCTGCGCAGCAGCGCCGTACAATGTAAACAAAGGAGACAAATGTCTCCTACGTTTACATTTAGTCTGCGAGCCACAATCAGCGGCTCACAGGCTATTCACGGAGACCCGCTCCGTGATCTAACAGGAAACGGCCACTTGCGCGAGCGGCCTTTCCTGATTAATTAGGAAGGCACCTGGCGACGCAGATCTGCGTCGCTGGTCCTCCAGCTACCACTTTGCCGCCGCATGGTATGAGTGTGCGGTCGGCAAGTGGTTAAGGGGAAAAACCCTGTGGTGGTGAAGTGGTTAAAAAAATTGATTTATAAAGATATGACGTGATACTTTGCTAATGCCTTCTTTGCCACTGTTCTTCGCTGTTCTTGTGTAAAGTCTATTCAAGGCGTATAAAAGATTGGCTGTGAGCACAAGCCCCTCCCACTCAAGAGCCTAACTTTTAAGCCTCATAGAACACGCCTGACTTGAGTTGGCTGAGGCAGCCGATAACGCATACGAGAGGAATCGGCGCGGGAGACTTGGGCGCAGGATACAGCCAGTATATGGCTGATCCTGCTACTGCACAAGTTCCTGGCCGTGTTAAATACTATTCCCCCTCCAGGCTGCCATGGATGGCGGAGAATGAAATAATTCAGCTTCTAGCAATTGCTGGAAGTAGAGTTATTGTGTTTTAAAAGTAACTTCAGCTCCGTCTTCTGACGGCGCCGAAGTTACCTCCCTGTGCGCCGCTATAGCCATAATTCCTATTACGGGCTATGGTGGCACCGGCTGCGCCCAAGTCTCTTGCGCTGGATTCACTGTGTTGAGCCAATAACGACCGCCTCAGCAGACCATCAGGCTTGTGTACGGCAGCTGGCGACTCCCCAACCCACGAGCAATATGCCTGGTGTATCTACACGCCCCCAAGCGATGGCGATCCCATTGTTTGCGCTGCTTCCCCACCCGCCGCGTGACATCACGCATGCTCCACCTGTCGTCCCTCCGTTGTGCACACACCTGTTTGAGGCTTTTTTGCTGGGCCCATCCAGCTCATGTTTCCTGAAGAGATACCCTTCCTGCTGTACTGAGTGGGTGGGGGGTGGTGGAGGTTGGGCGTTGCTCTGTGCTGGAGCTGAGCGGGATCTCCGGGCCTCCCCTGGTGCTTGGTTTGGATCCTTGGGACGAGGTCTCCTCCGTGGTTTCGGTCGGTCTCGTGCTCTTGGTCGGTCCGGCCTGGTTGTTCTCTCCTTCTCCACTCCATTGGGTAAGCGGGCAGGAGAATCTCGATTCTACAGAGAATGGAAATACTGAATAGTAACTGCATAACAGTAGATTGTTAAAATTAGGCTACGCTGTCTTAGGGAACCTGAACTGAAAATAAAAAGTCAAAATAACCATACACAGGTCATACTTACCTCCTGAGTAGTCTAGTCCTCAATCTCTTTCTCCTCTCCTGCGTCCCATTTGTCCACTGTGATCAATGGAATTCTCCGTCCTCTATTCTAAAAATGGCCATTACCCCATAACAGCTTCCTGGTCAGCACAGTGTTAAACTGTAATATCGCCCACTTGAGCCATAGGGAAACATGGACAATACCTTGCACATTCAGTTGTAACTGACAGCTGCTGATATATAACTGACAGCAACTGGTATATTTCAGTTCTGACAAAATCTTGTCAGAACTGGAAGGGATTACTGTAAGAAGAAAATGGTGAGCTCCTGAGAGGAACTGATGGCGAGGTAAGTATGTAATATTGATTTGCAGGTACATCATGCGTTTATTTTAAATAATTTTACTCACTTCAGGTTCCCTTTAACCTTCTGCCGACCGCGTCACGCCAATGGGCGTGGCCGCGGCGGCAGCCCCAGGACCGCCTAACGCCAATTGGCGTAAAGTCCTGGGGCTCTGTTTTGCAGGAGATCGCGCACAGGCTGCGCGCGCATCTCCTGCTTGGGGGGCGGAGCCGCTCGGGAGACTGTTAGACGGCGGGATCGCCGTCTATTTACACTGTGCAGCGCTGCGATCAGCAGCAGCGCTGCACTGGGGACAGCTGTGTGACACGGCTGTCCCCCTGGGGGACAAGAGAGCGATCGGCTCTCATAGGCAGAAGCCTATGACAGCCGATCGCCATAATTGGCTGGCTGTGGGGAGGGAGGGAAGAAATTTAAAGAAACAGGTTTTTTTTAAAAAAAACAAACAAACAATAATATTTATTATAAAAAAAATAAACATGGGGGAGCGATCAGACCCCACAAACAGAGAGCTGTTGGTGGGGAGAAAAGGGGGGGGGGGGAATCACTTGTGTGCTGTGTTGTGCAGTCCTGCAGCTTGGCCTTAAAGCTGCAGTGGCCAATTTTGCTAAAAATGGCCTGGTCAAAAGGGGGGTTTAGCACTGCAGTCCTCAAGTGGTTAAAGGGTACCCGAGGCGACGTGACATAATGAGATAAACATGTGTATGTGCTGTGCCAAACAAAACCAGGCTGTGTTTATTTTTTCTTTTGCTGCCTGAAAGAGTTAAGCTTTAGGCATGCAAGCGACAGCTTCTCTCTTGGCAGAACCTTGTCGAATTACATTGCTACACTCAGGCAGGGGTCACACTTGCCTGCTATCATGCGCGTTTTCTGCATACAAAAACTGAAACCCAATGTAAACCAATGGGCTGGTTCACACTTGAATGCATTTTTCACATGCAGGAAAAAGAACTGACAGCATTGCAGAACAGTGTGCATTTTCCCTATCAATTACATTAGCTTCTGCGGGGAAAAAAATGCAGACATTTGCCCAAACGCAAATGCACATGGTGTGCAGAAAACGTATGCAGAAATATACAACTGTGATCCCTGCTTCACTGATAAGGAATTACAGCTATAAGGGCCCATTCTCACTTCAACGATTAGTGGGTGATTCCCACCAATCGCTAACGCTTTTTACCCTATGGCAGTGTTCTCACTGCCACGATTGGCGCCGGTCGCGGGCGGTTTGTGATTAGTGCCAATCGCAAAACGCATTACGTGCAGCATTTTTGCCGCGATTCAGGAGTGGAAGTGTCCAGTGATTTTACCGTGCTAATCGTGGTAAAATCACTCACGCAAAACTGATAAGCGCTAGCGTTTTGTGCTTTTAGATGTGAACGGGGCCTAAAAGTTTTTCCTGCAGGGGACAATGTATAAGTGCATAGGACAGACAAGAAAGGTCAACCGTTCTTGTATTTTTGCCTTAGGACTCTTGAGACACCATTGACCAGATACAATAAAACATTCAATCTACTTTGAATACATGTGATTTTTCCGTTTTTTATTTTACATTGACAAAAGCCTCAAACTTTTCCCATGTTGTCATTATGGGGTGATTTGTGTAGAATTCTGAGGCAAAAAATGAATTTAATCCATTTTGGAATAAGGCTGTAACTCAACAAAATGTGGAAAAGGTGATGTGCTGTCAATACTTTCGGGATGCACTGTATATAGTCATGTCACTGACTGTCCTCAGAGGGGCGCACAATCTAATCCCTACTATAGCCCATCATAGTTCAGAGCAAATTTAGGGGGAAGCCAATTAACTTCTGTGTGTTTTTGGGATATGGGAGGAAACTTTTAGCGGAAATGTTGTATTTTAGCAATCTAATAACCGCAGCTGCTAGCTCTGTACTGTACATACAAAACACCATAACAATTCTATGAAAACTTTGCTTACATACCACACGCACCAGTGTCCCCAGGCCCCGAGTCTGCATTGCCTGGCAGAATGTACACCATCATTAATACATGACTCACTTAGTACTTACTGCGGCATTATTCTGTGATGCTTCTTTTTCCTGTAGTTGTTCTACAATGTCGGCCAACGTAGCTTTTCTACAGAAAGAGAACAGCTGGATGAGTTCTTCATACATGCATGGGCAGGATTCACAAAGCTTTTCACCTGCTTTCACCTTATCTGTTACTTTTTTTTAAAGATACTCTGTAACAAAATTTTGAGCCTTATTTCTTCTATCCTATAAATTCCTATAGCTGTTCTAATGTGCTCTGTCTTACTGCAGCCTCTCCTATTTGCACAGTGGCTGTGTTATCTCTGTTATATGATCTAATCTTCTGTCGGCTGAGGCTGGAATGTTTGGAATGTGCTGCACTGCTTGTCATTGGCAGAAGCTATACACACCCTCTCCAGGCCCCCTGCACACTATGTATGACTCACACACTGAGATACTCTCAGCCTATCATTTGCTATGTCTTTTGTTTGTAAACACTGCATAAAAATGGCAATTACAAGCCAGGATTGCAGCAGAGAGTGGCAGAAACAGCACAGAGGGGCCCAGGAGAACATAATGAATAGAATGGTATGCTTTTTATTGTAAGAATTTTACAGTACAGATTCGCTTTAAGCTCCCAAAGAGCAAAAATATAACAATTAACGTAAGAAGAGTAATATTGAAATGAAGTTAATCAGGAACAATTGACTTTGAGTGATTATTTTGTTTGTATATGTGCTGAAAGGTTATTTTTATCAGTTAGGTAATGAGTCATTTATGAGAAGTTTTGTGAATAGAGACCATGGTCATCATAAAAATTGACTTCTCCCTCTAATCTTCCAACCACTTGACTTAATGAACCACACACAGGATTGTTTAGCGTAGCTTCATATTTTATGTTAAAGTATTCTGCCCTTGTGTAGATACAAAGACTTGTGGATAAGAAAAAATACAATTGCAAGAAGCTTTCTACAGCTCTATTCAACGGGACAAGTGGAATAAGACAAAAAATGGATTACGTTCAATATAGATGTTAGAAGACTTTGACCAGCTCTGTTCTTGCTTATCAGGACAGGCCTGTGTCTAGACAAGGCCAGAATGCTTTAACATTATTTTACATTATGAACATTTCCATGGTAAAGGTTCACTGTAAGGAATTAAAAGATATTTGTTTTCCACTCTCCAGCATCTGTCACTTTCATAAGTACCGCTGATAATCTTGCAAACTGACCGAGAAGATAACCTAAGGGCCCTTTTACACTTAATCAGTTGCTCTCAGTTATAACTGAAAGAAAACTAATTTTCAAAGTAATGTTCATGTTTTCCTATGGCACCTTTCACACTTAAAGTGAACCTCCAGACTAAAAATCTACTCAGCAGAACTGAAAAGGCTTGGTGCTTCTTTAACAGTTTCACAGCATCAGAACTTTGTTTTTCTTACCAAAGCATAATTTTTAGCTGCATTTTTAGCTAAGCTCCACCCATCAAAGAAAACTGCCCGGGATTTTTTCCCCTGATGCTGTGCAAAGCATGATGGGATTTCCTATGTTATTCACGTTGCCTAGCAACCGGGAGGGTGATCAGCACACAGGACAGTTGGAACTGTGTCTAATGCTCCCTGTCACCTCCTTTCAGCCAAAAAGATGGCTGCCCTCATGAAATCAAACATTTGCCTGTTCTTTTAAAACAGAGTGGGTAAGAGATTATATGACCTATCCATTTTAATTAACATAACTAATGTAACTTAATGACAGTATGTTTGTTTAGGCTGAAGTTCCTCTTCAACGCGTTTTAACTGAAATCTTCTTCCCAATGCACTGCTATGGAAAAAATGCGAACCAACGCATACCAACTGATTAAGTGTAAACGGGGCCTTATGATGACATTTGGACTGGTCAAGGGGAATTGTTTACAGCGGTTCTTGCTGCAGACCTGTAGTTAGCTGGGACAATGTTTGCCAATGCCATCACTACTGCCACAACAGAGGAGGGGTAGACGAGGATCCACAATGATTTTCGGTGCTTGTGAAGGATTCCAATAGATAAAGTGGGTTGAGCTACAAACTTTAACATTCCAAGCTAAGCTTTAGGTCCCTTACGTACTTACCGCGTCGTGTCATGGAACTCACCCCGCCGCAACTCACTGCAGGACCCAACAAAGTCAATAGAACCTTTTTCACTTTCTGTGACTGAATGGGACAAAAGTGGTCCAGGCAATGCAAAGGCTGTGGCGCGTTGCTGTGCGGTGCCCACAGTACAGTGTGATTCAATGGGAGACAATGGCAACAAAAACAATCTTTACAGGTGTATACAGTAGCAGTGCGCATCCGCAGATCGGGGGGTTTCAGGTGACATACTTCCTGTCAGGCAATTTGCAAGTCACTGAGCCCCCCCCCCCCCCCCCCCCCATCATGCCGATTTCCCTGTTGGTGCATTCTGCTGAAGGGACTAAAGTGCATGTGATGGTGCGCTGGGCTTTTATGTTGCGCGCAAATTGCACTGCACTGGAGCCTATATGCAATTTTTCACCTGAGTTTTCTCCTAGGTGATATTTTCACAACTTGTAAATAAAATGCCTTTTAAGCCACAAGCAAGAAAATGCTCAAAATAATTTTGACAGTACTTATTCACCTACTGCATTTTTCAGTTGCAAAGTGCTGAAAAATAATTTTAAACCGAAGAAGAAAAATGATCTAGGAGAAAACTCGGGAGACAAAGATAACTGCATATGGAGCGGTGTGAAAGGAGCCTGGCATTACATACAGATTGAATGTTACTGTTGTCTGAAACACTCATAAGGGTGACTTTATGTGGTCACCATAGAAAGTGGTTATCAGTTGATCAGTTTGGGTTAGGTGACATTTACAAGGTCTGGTGTTCTCCAGCTCAAGAGAGACTCAGTAAATGAACTCCATTATCCAGAGACAAGCCAGCGTTTCCTTTGTACTACAGATGTAGCTGTCTGATAGCTGGAAGCAGTCGGGAAAGGGAATAAAGGTGCCCATACATCAGACAACAAATTTCTCTCTGATCGGGGAGAGATCTGTGCCTGCCCATACACCTCAGGTCGATTCCCAATCAATTTCATGCTGAAATTGATCGGGAATCGGCCTTGTGATGCCACATCCGCCACCTCGCTTGCCTGACGTTGCCCCCCCTAATGCTCAATGTGCGCCCCCCCCGTTGCCCAGTGCACTGTACCATTATCTGTATGTGTCCACCGCTGCCTTCGGGCTGGGTCCTTCATCCATACATGTGCCCCATGTGGTTGCCGGAGTAACATGGGCACGTGTTTGACGTCACATACGCCCCCAGATAAACGCTGGCAACCGTGTGGGGCTATGTATGAATGAAGAACGGATCCTGGAGCCAGTGGAGGACAAGGACAGGTAATGTATAGTGCACTGGTGAGGGCACATTGGCCATTGGGGTGACACAGTCGGGAGTTTCAAGCTCATCCCGATATCGCTCGCCATAACCACCACGCACCTGACCGACCATGACGGCCCGACAACTTGCAGCATGTCTGACTGATTACTGCGCCCAATTTAAGCCCGAAATCTGTCGCATCGTCAATTGGGCATGCACTTGGGGGTACTGATTTTCATCCAATTCGATTATAATAATGGAATCACATGGTTGATCAGCCGCCAAGTCCCCTGATGTATGGCCACCTTAAGCATTGTTACACCACAGACATACAGTGGGTTGCAAAAGTATTCGGCCCCCTTGAAGTTTTCCACATTTTGTCACATTACTGCCACAAAAATGCATCAATTTTATTGGAATTCCACGTGAAAGACCAATACAAAGTGGTGTACATGTGAGAAGTGGATCGAAAACCGTACATGATTCCAAACATTTTTTACAAATCAATAACTGCAAAGTGGGGTGTGTGTAATTATTCGGCCCCCTGAGTCAATACTTTGTAGAACCACCTTTTGCTGCAATTACAGCTGCCAGTCTTTTAGGGTATGTCTCTACCAGCTTTGCACATCTAGAGACTGAAATCCTTGCCCATTCTTCTTTGCAAAACAGCTCCAGCTCAGTCAGATTAGAAGGACAGCGTTTGTGAACAGCAGTTTTCAGATCTTGCCACAGATTCTCGATTGGATTTAGATCTGGACTTTGACTGGGCCATTCTAACACATAGATATGTTTTGTTTTAAACCATTCCATTGTTGCCCTGGCTTTATGTTTAGGGTCATTGTCCTGCTGGAAGGTGAACTTCCGCCCCAGTATCAAGTCTTTTGCAGTCTCTAAGAGGTTTTCTTCCAAGATTGCCCTGTATTTGGCTCCATCCATCTTCCTATCAACTCTGACCAGCTTCCCTGTCCCTGCTGAAGAGATGCACCCCCCGAGCATGATACTGCCACCACCATATTTGACAGTGGGGATGGTGTGTTCAGAGTGATGTGCAGTGTTAGTTTTCCGCCACACATAGCGTTTTGCATTTTGGCCAAAAAGTTCCATTTTGGTCTCATCTGACCAGAGCACCTTCTTACACATGGTTGCTGTGTCCCCCACATGACTTGTGGCAAACTGCAAACGGGACTTCTTATGCTTTCTGTTAACATTGCCTTTCTTCTTGCCACTCTTCCATAAAGGCCAACATTGTACAGTGCATGACTAATAGTTGTCCTATGGACAGAGTCTCCCACCTGAGCTGTAGATCTCTGTAGCTCGTCCAGAGTCACCATGGGCCTCTTGACTGCATTTCTGATCAGCACTCTCCTTGTTTGGCCTGTGAGTTTAGGTGGACGACCTTGTCTTGGTAGGTTTACAGTTGTGCCCTACTCCTTCCATTTCTGAATGATCGCTTGAACAGTGCTCCGTGGGATGTTCAAGGCTTTGGAAATCTTTTTGTAGCCCAAGCCTGCTTTAAATTTCTCAATAACTTGATCCCTGACCTGTCTTGTGTGTTCTTTGGACTTCACAGTGTTGTTGCTCCCAATATTCTCTTAGACAACCTCTGAGGCCCTCACAGAGCAGCTGTATTTGTACTGACAGATTACACACAGATGCACTCTATTTAGTCATTAGCACTCATCAGGCTATGTCTATAGGCAACTGACTGCACTCAGATCAAAGGGGGCCGAATAATTATGCACACACCACTTTGCAGTTATTTATTTATAAAAAATGTTTGGAATCATGTATGATTTTCGTTCCACTTCTCATGTGTACACCACTTTGTGTTGGTCTTTCATGTGGAATTCCAATAAAATTGATTCATGTTTGTGGCAGTAATATGACAAAATGTGGAAAACTTCAAGGGGGCTGAATACTTTTGCAACCCACTGTACAAGCCCTTTGTTATGTCCTGCCATAGGTATAGAACAGGGGATCTTACCCTCCTGGTTTGTCAGGCTCCTTCTTTGGTGTCTCCTGCTCACTGGACTCCTGTCTCTCTACCCGCCTCTCGTGTCGATCTCTTCTCCTTTCCGGCTGCTCCGGCTTTGCCGTTTCTTGTTCACTGGACCCCTGTCTTTCTAG
This sequence comes from Hyperolius riggenbachi, assembly GCF_040937935.1. NCBI lineage: Eukaryota > Metazoa > Chordata > Amphibia > Anura > Hyperoliidae > Hyperolius > Hyperolius riggenbachi. The sequence goes on from NC_090653.1 coordinate 79,806,041, forward strand.
CCTTTTGTCATGTCGGTCCCTTCTCCTCTTCTCCTCGGTGGGTTCTGGTTTAGGAACTTCCTGCTCGCTAGATTCTTGGCGTTCTAGCTTGCGATCGTGCCTGTCTCTCCTCCGCTCCGCATGCCGACTTGACTTTCCCTCTGCTTTCTCCACAGTTAAAGTGGCCATACCTTGTGCAGCTTTGGCCTCCGATCTCTCCCCTCGGCCTCCATCTTGAGCAGGCACCAGCTTCTCCATTGTCTTGGCCTCAACGTGATCGATCTTTGGTTGAAGTCTCTCAGGCTTCATCTCCTGCCTCACATACCCTACTCTAGTTTCTCCTCTCTCTGCCCGTGTTCTGTGACTTTCTGGCTGGACCCCATTAGGAACAGACAGAGAATCCTTTTGATCCATCTTTGTGTCAAACTTTTCATGGACCATTTGCTGGACAAGAGGTGATGGCCGGGGTGTAAAGTCTGTTGTGTCAGGGAAAACTTTTCGACCAAGGAGCGGGGTGGCAGGCTGCTTATTCTGCTCTGCCTTTATCTTCTCTAGCTAGAAATGGAAGGGGAAAAAAAGTTGACATTACAATGCTGGATAGTGGGGTACTAATACAGGCTTTAAGAAGGAGATTATGTAAAGTAAGGAGGTTAGGATCAGGCATCAGGAAGGCTATTTACATAATGTAGTGAGGGTCAGGCATCAGGAAGATGAATATGTAAAGGAAGGTGGTTAGGATCAGGCATCAGGAAGGCTATTACATAAGGTAGTGAGGTTATGGTCAGGCATCAGGAAGGCTATTTACATAAGGGAGTGAGGTTAGGGTCAGACATCAGTAAGATGATTATGTAAAAGGAAGAAGGTTAGGGGGGTAGGCATCAGGAAGGGGATTATGGAAGGAGGCTAGGGTCAGGCATCAGGAAAAGGATTAAGTAAGGGAGGTTAGGCTCAGAATTCCAATTAAATCTTTAGTTTTATATTCTTCAGCTCCTGTTAAAACAGTCATCACTCCATAAACTTTTTTTTTCAAATAAATATCATGGAAATTAGGTAATTCTCATAGTCCGTGTCTCTGCTCTAAAATAAAACCGTGGATACTCCTGAGGCTTTCCCCTTCCCCCTTGAGCTCTCTGTTCCAGTGCTGGGACACTCTGACAAGGGCTTCTGTTCACATGTCTGCACTGTGCCATATTTTTCCTCAGTGTATGAGTGACTGCAGCTCCTGTGCAGTGCCTCAGGAGGATACATTGAGCTATGTATCTCATTTTTGCTTGTTTTTTTTTTTTTTTTTTTTTTTTTTTAAATCACAGGTTTTCCTTAAGGCCTTTGGTACAGGGGGAAAAAGCCATAGAACCAGCATTTTGGGGTCTGTAAAATAGATATTTTTGCATATCTGGACCGTTTACCTTGGACAGATTATAGTGGGGAGCAGATGCGCATAAAACATTGGAAAGCATCTAAACAGCTTTAAGAAGAACGTTAACCAAGGACTTATGCTAGGTACACTCCATACAATTTTTGTTAGATTTACCCGCCAGATAGATAATTTCCAACATGTTGGAAATTATCTGACCATCTATCTGCCGAGCAATTAGGCTTTGTTCTACTCAGCAGGAGATAACCAGAAGACAATGCACCAGAGATAATGACCAGTCTCTGCAGAAAATCTAATTACAGAAAAATCTAAAGCCCCATCTACACGATACGATTCTTTGTACGATTAGATTACGATTCTATTTACGATCCGATTAAATCCGACATGTCCGATCAGGATTCAATTCGATTTGCCATTGTTTTGCAATGGCAAATCGAATTGAATCGAATCCCAATTGGACATGTTGGATTTAATCAGATCGTAAATAGAATAGTAATCGAATCCTACAAAGAATCGTATCGTGTAGATTGGGCTTAAGGGCCCGTTTCCAGTAGCCACCGCGCTTGGCTGCGAGACGCGAGGCGGCTCTTTCGGGTCTGCGGGAATGTAGACGAATCCCTGAAGCCGCGTCATATACGGCTATGGGATCCACTGCCTCCCGCGCAAAAACTGTGGGCAATGCCGATCGAATCGCTAGGGCAAGCGATTCGGCCGGCGGCGCCATTATTTCCTATGCAGAGTTTCTCCGAATGATTTGCCTGCAGGGAAACTCTGCAGATTCAGCCCGGTTTCCGCGCTAGTGGAAAAGGGCCCTAACAGAAAATTGTATGGTGTGCACTAGGCAGAAGCTTCATTCCAGACAGTAGCGGATACCCCCTTTCCCACGAGAAATCTTTACTATTTCTCAAATAGATCATCAGTGGAGTCTTTATGGCTGATAGTATTGTGAAACCCCTCCCACAGTGTGATGTCATGACCATTGTAGAAAAAAATAAAGAAATAAGCAATTTCATGTATTGTTATTTTCACTACAGTTCTTCTTTAAACTGCATGACTGGTGGAGTTACCATACCGTGGTGAGGCGCCGCAGTGAGCTGAATCTCTCCTCCCAGGCGGCTGCAGTTTTGCGGAAGGCCTCGTGCCGTCGGATCAGCTGCTCCACCTCATCCACACTGTTGCCCAGCTCCGGGCTCTTCACAATGGGCTCCTGAGCGGTCAGCCAAGCCTCAGCTACTCCAGCTTCCTGGGCAAACTGGTGCACCTCTAGCACTGCAGAGGGAGATCCACAAAGAGCTCAATCAAAAACAGTTCACTGACACCAGCTTTGAAAATGCTTACTAGTGGTGTTAAGCTACGTACATACTATTCAGGGTCAGTTCACACCAGTCTGGCAGCCAGAGAGCTACCATGAGTGGACAGCAGCCACCAACAGACATGGACAATGGAGACAAAGTTAATGCGCTATGTTTCTGCAATGCACAAACCTAACCTGCATTTCAGAAAACAGTTGTGTTGCTATTCAGCGTCCCTCCAGTGTGCAGAAGACACTGCCATGTTACTGCTAGTGTTACATTGTATCCATGCTATACGGACAGGACTAGAGCGTTACATTGTATGCATGCTACATGGACAGGACCAGAGCGTTACATTGTATGCATGCTACATGGACAGGACCAGAGCGTTACATTGTATGCATGCTACATGGACAGGACCAGGGCGTTACATTGTATCCATGCTACATGGACAGGACCAGAGCGTTACATTGTATCCATGCTACATGGACAGGACCAGAGCGTTACATTGTATCCATGCTACATGGACAGGACCAGAGCGTTACATTGTATCCATGCTACATGGACAGGACCAGAGCGTTACATTGAAAAAAAAAACCCAAAACCAAACAGAAAGCACACATATCCTACATCAGCTGAGCCCCTTTCCCCTGAGACGTGTGTGTGTGTGTGTGTGTGTGTGTGTGTGTGTGTGTGTGTGTGTGTGTGTGTGTGTGTGTGTGTGTGTGTGTGTGTGTGTGTGTGTGTGCGTGTGTGTGTGTGTGTGTGTGTAAACAGAGAAACTCCTCCTAACTTCGAGGGAAAAAAATCGATATCACAATCGTCCAGCCGGTGCTCAGCGTCTAGCAGGTACACCACTCCTGCACAACCATAGACAGAACGATAAAGAAAGACACAGCACTCTGGAGCTCGAAACATGTAGTGTTATCGCCTGCTCCAATACAGCTTGTTGCTGCATACAGCTCCAGAGTGCCGTGTCTTTCTTTATCGTTGTGTGTGTGTGTGTTCGTGTTCGCTTTCCATTGTTCTGAGGCACCCTGCTATTCTACTACAGCCCCCGCATCAAGTCAAGTAAAGACTTTCCATGGAAAAAACATTACATCTGCCCGAACTTCCCCCGAGCCTTTCACAATAGACAGTCCTCTACTTGGTGGGAAAGAAATGCGCTACATACAAGTAAAAAATGTTAATTAGCCGATAAATTAATATTATTTGAACCATTTAAATTTAACCAAGAAGTAGCAGATATCCCTCAGCATCACACAACAGGAACTGCAATATCAGTTGGCTGAGGTTGTGTCACTGAAGAGGAAGCCACCTTTGTCACTTTTAGTACCCCTGACAGGGGTTTTAAACCATATACTTTTTAAATATGGTTTGATTTTTTTTTTCTGCTGTGACATGTCACAGCACGATCCTCCTCCCCCTCCAGCTCCCTCTCTATCCCCTGCTGTACGGGGAGGAAGTTTTGGTATTTTTTCCTCTATGCTTGTCCTTAGCTCCACCCCTTTACTCGCCGCTTATAGTTCCCGATCTATGACTGCACACAGCGCGCAAGGGAGCAGCGCTGTGTGCGTGCTTGTGATAATTTAGGTCAGAACGATAGTGTACGGGCATAGAGGAGAAAGTACCAACACTTCCTCCCAGCCCGTAATCAACGTTCTGCTCCATCAAAGATAAAGACGTCAAAGGTTTCAGCTGACCAGAACGAGGAGGGGGGGGGGGGGGAGGGGGGGGGGGGGTCCGCTGGGCACGGATGGTGGAGGAAGATGCTGTGAGGCATGTTACAGCACCAGACATAAATCGGTTTAACAAGTATATTGTTAACAGCCTGGTTCAGGGGTACTTTAAGCCCATTAATAGTACAATTTTTGATCATCAGATACAATGTTTCGATGCAATTTTTATGATCAAATTGTACAGAAAACTGCACAGTGTGTGGTAAAAAAAGCAATGTAAAACGATTCTATGGTCAGTTAGAACAGAATATTTAATTGATCTGGATGTTGGATTTTACGATTAATTTGGAATAGGAAAAATGCCCTAATCAACCTGTTTATGGGAACAATCAATAATTACCTTCCGATTACATTTGATCTTAAAAATCCCATCTGATGAAAAAACGGTACCATTAATGGGTACCTGAACTGTTGCTAGACAACAAAAACCTGGCGAGAGTATAAAGCTTTACAAAGGTTGCCTCCAGGCCAACAGGCCAGAAAACCTGCAGGGGAAAAACTACCCAATCAAGATACTTACCTCAGTAGAAGGATTATCCAGAACCTTCCCCCGTCCACCTCGCCATTCTAGCACTGGGACCTTTCAACTTTGTTGACAAGGGCCTTTTGACGGCGGCGGTGCAGTCAGCTCGCTCCTGCGCAGTTACGCAGTGCCAATCGGGCTCTGCTACCCCTACATTTTGGAACTCCCTGCCACACCTAATCATGACATTTCCATCCCTGGAAGTATTTAAAGGGGCACTATGGCGAAAAATTTTAACATTTAAAATATGTGCAAACATTAACAAATAAGAAGTATGTTTTCTTTCCAGAGTAAAATGAGCTATATGTTGCTGTCACTTACAGTAAGTAGTAGAAATCTGACAGAAGCGACTAGTCCATCTCTTCGTGGTGGGATTCTCAGGGATTTATTTATTTTCAAAAGCACTTAGTGAATGGCAGTTGTTCTGTCTAACTGCCAAAAAACTGTGTAGGGAGCAGGGAAGCTGGCCAGCATCATTGTTTAAATCCTTTTTAGGGAATAAAAGCCTTGCTGAGAATCCCCTATGAAGAGATGGACAAGTCCAAAACCTGTCACTTCTGTCAGATTTCTACTACCTACTGTAAGTGACAGCAACATAGGAGAAAAGTCATTTATGGCTCATTTCACTCTGGAGAAAACGTACTTCTTATTTGTCTATGTTTGCACATATTTAACATTTTTCGCCATAGTGCCCATTTAAGTCCAAACTGAAAAGCCACCTGCTTAGTCTGGCATTTATGAACACCTGACTATTTCCTCTGTAACACAGTTCAGCCTGCAACCCTGTATTGATCTAAGGCATATCTTTGTGCTTCGAGTCCTATGGAAGAAAAGCACTTTAATAATGTTATTGTATTGTAAATGATTGTATTTTTCCTCCGAGCCAGAGTGCTACTGCGCAGGCAGGAGCAGTGTGGCCAGGCTCATTCATGTACGGGAGCGCGGTCCCGAGCTTTCAGAGGGCCCCCGGCCAGTCTAATGCATGGGTGCGTCCAGAGGTGCTGGGGACCAGAGGAGCAGCACCCTGTATGTAAAGTAATCATGCATCCCTCCCCAACGGCGCACACAGTCAAGAAACTGCTACTCTGTTCCTTTTCAGTGGTAAGATTGTTGCACTCTGTTCAAATTCATATTTCTGGTTGAAACCTAGTCAGGTTGACATGGTTTAATACATTTTAATCTTATCAAACAACGTGGGCCCAACTTAAACTATTTTTTTGATTTTTGGACCATCATGTGATGGGGTATGACACCCCTGGAATAGGATGACACTTTATAAATCGTAATAATAAAACTGCACCATTCTTCTTCTATCATGAAAATCTAGCTGATGTTAGGCATTTGACATAGTTAACAATATGCACAGTTAAAGTTCTATAGATGTTACTCTGTCTCCCCCGCATTCATCGGGGGGGGGGAAATGGGAGGCTGGAGTGTGGGAACTGTAAAGGTTTCTATGGTAACCTTAATTAGCTGGTCGTTAGATGGCAGGGGTCTGCCTGCCTCCGTCTCTATTGGGGATGGAGATTAAGTAGGACATTTTGCCAAGTGATGCTGTGTAACTGCAAGTGGCAAGGACAGGTGGCCCGGACAATGTACTGTACACGGCTGTGACTCAGTTCAGAGGCAACCCACACACACACTTACTCTGCTGCAGCCACTCCCAGTGCTTGTGCCATGTATCCATCATTTCTCTCTTCTTCGCCATCAGCTTGTCCAGGCTCTGCTTGATCTGAAATCATAAAAACACATGGATGTTAAAAGCCACAATGTTCTAATTCTGGCATTCCAATTTTAACTTACCTTTGGCTTCTTCCAGGCCCTAGCAGACTATGCGGTCCCTCATTGCAGTTCCACAGCACCACTAACCCCTCCGTAAGATCACTGACCACAGCTGTGGTTGCTGGCTTCTGCATATACACATTCGCGTGTCTCTCTCTCTCTCAAGAGAGAGAGCACTCCGTTACCGGGAGTGTTCTGCGCTCACACAATTCAAAATGGCTTAAACCAGACAAGCGCAAATGCTCCTGGCACACAGACGTGCCTGTGCATGCACAGAAGCCTGCACACACAGCTGTGGTTGGTGATATCACAGAGGGACTAGCGACACATGGAGGGCAGCGGAAAGGCAGCAAGGTAGTACATAGACTAGGGGCTAAGATTAACTTTTACCTTTCAGCTCGGTTATCGTTTGAGGCCTGGAACCCAATAGAGCGATTTTGTGAGCGTTTAGGGAGCGATTCAAACCGCTAACGCTCAGCTAATGTTACTGGAAGGGCCAAATTCCACTGGAGCAGTTGCAATTACCACAATCGCAAACACAGGACATACAGCATTTTTGAGCGTTAGCGTTTCTGCAATGTAAAGTATGTAAACACTGGCATAATCACTCGTCAAAACACAAAGCGATTTTGCTAGCGTTTTTACATTCCTGCACACTTTAACACACTTTTATCAGAATTAAAAACGCTAATCGCTACATAACCGCTGGCAAATTGATTACACTTTTTAAAATCGCTACCAAAAACTCTCATGAAATCGCTCATACAAAACGCTAGCGATTGAGATTAGCGATAGCGTTTTGTAGTGGGCTCCAGGCCTAAGAGTGATCAAATCTGCCAGAAATCAATTTACAAAAATCGATCTATTACATTTTGTCAACCAACCTCATTGTCTGGTAACAACCCCTCACCCCAAGTCCCTCCTTGGCACTCCCATACCACACAATCTTTTTTTCATTCAGAAACCCTTGCTCTGTGTCAGGATTCCAAGCTTAAGAAGGAGGGGGTTAAACGTACACACTGGTATTACTCAAGCGCACAGGTTTACACCATGTTTCTGCCCCTAATTTATCAAAGAAAATAAATCACAATGAGGGTTCAGCCCAGCCGAGGAATTTCATCCCAAGAACCATTCATCCCAAGAAAAGCTTATTAAGTTTGTAAACCATTGCACATTTTCTATATTTCATTTGAGTATTGCACTATTTACGTGTTGTTCACCTATCAGGTTCTCAGGCTGACAACACTAGGGTATCTTGGGAGGGAGGCACCCCAAAAAGTATGTAACACTTAAAAAGAGTTTAAAAGGTAAGAAGAACTTCCCTCAGGATGACACATAGTTTAAGGTAAAAAAAAATATTAAAAATGAACGCCAGAAGTGTGTCAATTTGCTTCTCCAGGTCAGTAAATAGTGTCTTAGGGCAAGTATTGCACGACTTGGAGCACCTGTCATGTGATACTTGCCCTAAGGCATGTTTTACTGACCTGTGGAAGTGGGTTGTCTGGTGTAAACTACCTATTTTTTACCCTAAACCATGTGTCATCCTAAGGAAAGTTCCTTTAGCCTTTTAAACAATTTTTAAGTGTTTTATACTTTTGCGCCTTCCTCCCTCCCAAGTTATGTTATGACTCCCTACAGGGGTGGTTATCAGATCAGGATGCGAATGGTCTCTACCTCCCCTAAATGACCCTAACTACATTTCATCTGGAGAGTCAAGACATTTACATCTGCAAGTGTGATCGGACACATCACATCCACAGTTATATACAGGCTTGCAGTTGGGCAACCTGGGTATGTGAGTACCACTTTAATTGGTCTTCTTTATACCATAGTGGTGCTCAAATACCCCTTTTTAAAATTCGAGTTTGGTCGAATTCGAATAGTAAATTATTCGAGGTCAGTCGAATATTCGAGTCGAATAATTTTTACTATTCGATTCGACCTCGGACTTCGAGCTAACTATTCGAGTCGGTATTCGAGCGCATTATTCGAGCTGACTATTCGAATTGGCCTTAAATAGCTTCCAACACTTGTTTTGAGGGTGAATGATGCAAGAAACATCTTTTTTTCCAAGTAACAACAGCAAGTGATTATGTGGGGATGTTCCTTTAAAAAAAAAAAGGTGGAAAGAGAAGTTGTGTCCAGAATTTTGTTCAGTACTGTATATACTTCTTCTTCTTCTTCTTCTATATCTTCTTCTATATCTTCTTCTTCTATATCTTCTTCATCTCCATCTCCTTCTCCTTCTCCTTCTCCTTTTTCTATATCGTCTTCTTCTTCTTCACTTATTTCTCTTTCCATTTTTTTTAAAGAAATGCAGCTATTTTTGAGCGTAACAAATAGCTGGTGGGCGCACGCATGTTGGAAGCGCCATTGTATGTGCTCCCTGGCAGTGGAAACACACAGACAGCAGGAGGTAAATTCAGCAGCAGGAGAAGGAGGATGAGTGTGTGGCAGCAGGCAGTCAATGAGGCAGGCAGCGTGACATAATAGCCCTGGTACCTAGCGGTGATACCAGGGCTGTAAATAAACACAACAGGAGGTCCCAGACAGCGGTCGTGCAGCCCACATCGTGTCCAATACACAACTGGGACAACACAGTTATCAACCCGGGCACCTCAGAAAAATTAAACCTTTTTTTTTTTTTTTTTTAATGGTTTTTTGGTTTTGGTTTTACAACCAATTACACAGATATAGCTATTATTTGACGTAATAGCTGGTGGCAGAGTGGCAGCAGAAGGTAATTCTGTGTACCCTGGCAGTGGGAAACACAGACAGACAGCAGCAGCAGCAGGAGGAGGAATGGAGGAGGAGCAGTGTGAGTGTGGCAGCAGGTAGGCAGCGTGACATAATAGCCCTGGTACCTAGCGGTGATACCAGGGCTGTAAATAAACACAACAGGAGGTCCCAGACAGCGGTCGTGCAGCCCACATCGTGTCCAATACACAACTGGGACAACACAGTTTTCAACCCGGGCACCTCAGAAAAATTAAACCTTTTTTTTTTTTAATGGTTTTTTTAGTTTTGGTTTTACAACCAATATAGCTATTGTTTGACGTAATAGCTGGTGGCAGAGTGGCAGCAGAAGGTAATTCTGTGTACCCTGGCAGTGGGAAACACAGACAGACAGCAGAAGGGCAGTACACAGCAGCCCACTGTAGGTGTAAAATGTGTGGCTGCAGGCGACGTAATAGTCAAAGTGAACCAGGCTGGCTTAGTGAGCAGGAGCCAGGAGGTGGTAAAGGGTGGTAAGGCACATTAACGATGGTTCTAAGTTCCGGCGGCCAGTTCATGTCCCCCTCTCGCCGACAACAGGGGCCAGGAACTCGCCTTCCACCCACGCCTGGTTCATCTTGAGAAACGTCAGTCTGTCCACAGACTTGTGAGACAGACGTGAGCGTTTCTCGGTGACCACGCCACCAGCTGCACTGAAGCAGCGCTCGGACAGCACGCTGGAAGGGGGGCAGGACAGCACTTCCAGGGCGTACTGCGCCAGCTCGCTCCAGATCTCCAGGCGCTTGACCCAATACTCCATGGGATCAACAGGGGCATCGCTGTCAAGCACGCTGTAGGACCCCATGTAGTCAGCCATCATGCGGGTCAGGCGCTGGCTGTGACCGGAGGAGGATGCTGCTGCATCATGCACCTCCTCTCTAGTCACTGCTGCCGGAGCCTCTACAGTCCTGTAGAGCTCGTGGCTGAGAGACAGCAGGTCTGTGGGGCGCTTGCTGCTGGATGCAGGCACCTGCTGCTGCCTCTGTGCTGGCTGCTGGACAGTGGGGGTGGAAGGCTGGGGGAAGGCTTCCTCCAAGCGCTCAACAAGGGCCTGCTGCAAGCTCCTTATTTGTTGCGCTGGGTCTCCTCCTGCAGGCGGCAGGAACTGGCTCAACTTCCCCTTGAGGCGTGGGTCCAACATCATGCTGATCCAGATGTCCTCCCTCTGCTTCATCTGGATCACCCTGGGGTCCTTGCGCAGGCACGCCAGCATGTGCGCTGCCATTGGGAAGAGGCGGGCCACGTGTGCTGGCACATCGATGGCAGTGCTGTCCTCCTCCTCCTCCTCTGCCTCGTCAGCCTCATCCTCTCTCCACCCCCGCACCAACTCAGCTGCGCTGTGCTGCTCCCCCTCATCAGCAGCAAGGTCAGGGACCTCCACCAAGTCCTCCTCCTCCTCCCCCTCAGAGGTGGACTGTGCAGCTGCTTGCCGCTCCTGCTGGTCCAAGGCTGCCGCTCCCTGTTCCAGCAAAGCATCGAGGGCCCTGTTCAGCAGACAAACCAGGGGCACCCACTCGCAGACCATAGCATGGTCCCTGCTCACCATGTTAGTGGCCTGCAGAAAGGGAGCCAGCACTAAGCACACCTGCTGCATGTGCCTCCAGTCATCATCGGGGACGATGGACGGGATGTTGCTGGTCTTGTCCCTTCTCTGAGCGGCGGAAACAGTGGCCAGGGCAAGGTACTGGTTGACAGCGTGCTTCTGTTCAACCAGACGCTCCAACATCGCCAGGGTGGAGTTCCAGCGAGTCGGAACGTCAAGGATCAGCCGATGGCGTGGCAGCTCCAGCTCCTTTTGCACGTCTTCCAGGCTCGCACAGGCTGCAGCCGAGCGCCGGAAGTGACGCACAACGTTCCTTGCCGTTTCCAGCAGTTCGCCCATCCCCTGGTAGGTGCGCAAGAACTTCTGCACCACCAGGTTCAGCACGTGGGCAAGACAGGGGATGTGGGTCAGGTTTCCCCTGTCTATTGCGGCAACCAGATTGGCCCCATTGTCGGCCACCACCTCTCCGACTTTGAGGCCTGTGGGGGTCAGCCAAATCCTCTCCTGCTCCTGGAGTTTGGCCAACACATGGGTTGCCGTCAGCTTGGTCTTCCCAAGGCTGACCAAGTGCAGCAGCGCTTGGCAGTGGCGGGCCTTCACGCTGCTGCTGAGGCGGGGGGTTTGGCCAGGTGTGCCGGAGGATGGCAGAGGATCGGAGGAACCTGCTGCAGTTCCCCTGACCCTGCGGGGTGGCACCACCCACTGTGTTGCTGCTGCTGCTGTGCCCGCTGCTGCTCTCCCATCCACACCCCCTTCCACCAAGCTGACCCAGTGGACAGTGAAGGACAGGTAGCGGCCTGTCCCGAAGCGGCTGCTCCAGGAGTCCATGGTGACGTGGACCCTTTCACCAACCGCGTGCTCCAGCCCTCGCTCCACATTGGCCATCACAAAGCGGTGCAGTGCAGGAATGGCCTTGCGGGAGAAAAAGTGTCTGCTGGGGAGCTGCCAGTCTGGGGCTGCGCAAACAAGCAGCGCACGAATGTCGCTCCCCTCCTGCACGAGCGTGTACGGCAGGAGTTGGGAGCACATGGCCCGTGCCAGCAAGCCGTTCAGCTGCCGCACGCGACGGCTGCTGGGAGGCAGAGCCCTAACCACCCCCTGGAAGGACTCGCTCAAAAGGCTCTGGCGTGGCCTTTTGCTGGCACGGGAATCAGCAGACACAGCGGAGGAGGCCACTAAGGACTGGCTGCCAGAACAGGCCTCAGTGTCGGTGGGAGGAGTTGCAGAGGGGGGAGGAGCAGTGCGTTTCCGCACTCCTGCTGGTGCTGCTGGAGGAGCAGGAGGGCGGGTGGCTGCTGTTGCTGCTGCTGCTGCTGCTGAAGGCTGTGCAGTGATGGGTGTGGTGCCACTGCCAGCACCAGAGGCCTTCAGCCTCTGGAACTCCTCATGCTGGTGGAAATGTTTCGCAGCAAGGTGGTTGATGAGCGAGCTGGTGCTGAACTTTAAGGGGTCTGCACCTCTGCTCAACTTCCGCTGACAGTGGTTGCAAGTGGCGTACTTGCTGTACACAGTGGGCATGGTGAAATATCGCCAGATTGGTGACAGAAACATCCCCCTACGGCATGGAAGCGCTGCTGCCTGTCTCCCTGTGGTGGTTGGGGGGGGGGGCTTGGGTGCGGCTGGTGGTGGTACTGGCAGATGCTGCTGCTGCTGAGCCTGAGACACCAGCAGGCTGTGGGACCTGCCTACTGCTGCCAATGCTTGCAATGATGCGCCTCCTTGCAAGGCCCACAAGAGCATCCTCCTCCTCCTCCTCAGAGCTGCTGAGGACGACATCCCCTGGAGGTGGTGGCACCCAGTCTCTGTCTGTCACCGGGTCATCATCATCCTCCCCCTCCTGAAACATGTCCTGCTGGGATGATGACCCCCCAAACTCCTCTCCTGATGCATGGATGGGCTGCTTGACTGTCGCCACAGTCTTGCTGTCCAATCCCTCATCCCCCAAAGTGCCCATCAGCATCTCCTCCTCAAAATCGCCAACAACAGCAGACAATACCCTGATGGTGCCTGGGGTAAAAATACTGCTGAGTGACAGGTCGCCAACTTGTGACGGTGAACTGGCCTCCTCCCCAGACCCTGCTGGGCGGCTGCTGCGAACAGGGGTGGTGGTGGTGGTGGTGAGGGTGGAGGCCTCGGATGCAGAGCTGATGGCGGGCTGCTCATCCTCCGTCATGAGTTGCACCACAGTGTCTGCATGCTTTTCCTCAATGGGACGTTTCCGACCCGGCTGGAGGAAAATCGGAGCAGGTGCTACACGCTGCTGCTGCTGTATCTCTGCAGCGTGAGTTGCAGATGCTCCTGCTGGGCGGCGCCCAAGGCGTCCACGGCCAGTGGCTATGGGAGGAATGTTAGCCACTGACGCTGCTGCTGCTGCGGAACTGTGCATGGTGGCGCGGCCGCGGCCTGCCACAATGCTGCTCCCTCTCCTCCTGATTCCCTTGCTGCCCTTCCCCTTGCCCAAACCACGCTGGCTGCCACTTCCAGACATCTTCAATGTTTTGGGCGTATAGACAAAAGTTTTTTAAAAGGGCGGGTGAAAAGTGGGGTACTTTAATGGAGTGGGTTGGTGGGTGAGGTGACTGAGTGAGTGTCCCTAGTACAGTAAGTAAGTAGTAACAGTCAGTAAGTACAACTAACTAATTACAATAATCAATCAGTTATCAGAAGGAAATAGAGTGTGTGTAGTGTGTGTACACAGACAGTGAGTGCACACACGCAGGAGCTAGTAGCCTATGAACAGTGACTGAGTGTCCTAGACTCCTAGTACAGTAAGAGTAAGTAGTAACAGTAAGTACAACTAACTAATTACAATAATCAATCAGTTATCAGAAGGAAATAGAGTGTGTGTAGTGTGTGTACACAGACAGTGAGTGCACACACGCAGGAGCTAGTAGCCTATGAACAGTGACTGAGTGTCCTAGACTCCTAGTACAGTAAGAGTAAGTAGTAACAGTAAGTACAACTAACTAATTACAATAAGCAATCAGTTATCAGAAGGAAATAGAGTGTGTGTAGTGTGTGTACACAGACAGTGAGTGCACACACGCAGGAGCTAGTAGCCTATGAACAGTGACTGAGTGTCCTAGACTCCTAGTACAGTAAGTAGTAACAGTAAGTACAACTAACTAATTACAATAAGCAATCAGTTATCAGAAGGAAATAGAGTGTGTGTAGTGTGTACACACTACACAGACAGTGAGTGCACACACGCAGGAGCAGCTAGTAGCCTATGAACAGTGACAGTGAGTGTCCTAGTACAGTTACAGTATATAACTACAATACTAATACAATCAGTAGTAAAGGACAGCAGAAATACTGGTATAGATGAGAGAAATAAACAGAGGACAGGAGAGAACAGCTGCCCACACAGGCAGGGCCTGAGGCCTAAAGCTGTAAGCGTGCAGCAGCTGTCTGAGTCTCTCTCTATGTAACACAAAAGCTACTAACTAAAATACAATGTCTAACTAACTAACAACAATATAGGTGTGTATAGGAGGTGTATGTGAGCAAAAACGCTAGGTAAATGACCACAATAGAGCTCTTGCTAAGCCAAAGCACAAAGGAGCAACTCTCTCTCTCTGTACAAGTCTCAGGCAAGCACGGAGAAACCTAACATGGCGGCCGCTATTTATAGGGTAGGGGCTGGCCAGGGTCCCCCTCTATGATTGGCTGCCGTCAGAGGGCCTGGGAGCCCTCTGATTGGCTCTAAGGACATCAATCTGGGCTATGACGCTATTCGAGCTCGGTACCGAGCTCGAATAGCGCCGGTTTGCTCGAATAGCTCGAATAGTGAATGGGCTATTCGAGTGTACTCGAATAGCCCATTCGAATAGCTACAGCTATTCGGAGCTCGAATACCGAGCTCGAATAGCTGAAAAAGAGCTCGAATATTCGAGCTCTGCTGAGCACCACTGCCATGTGCATACCATAGTACACAATAAGGGCCTCCTGGTCTCTCCTTTGCAGTTTCCCTCTTTCTGGAAGATCTCAGGTTTTCCTGCTACACCAGTGAGGTTACAGATATGGGCATGATTCACAAAGAGGTGCTAACTGTTTAGCACGGGTGTGCTAAACAGTTAGCACGTGAAGTGCCGTTCGCTGACTTTTGCGCGCGCAATTTGCCGCGATCGCAGGCGCAAAAGTCTGCGATCGCGTGATTCGTGGCAAATTGCGTGTGCAAAAGCCCGCGAATCACGCAAATTGCGCGCGCAAAAGTCCGCGAATGGCACTTCACGTGCTAACTGTTTAGCACACCCGTGCTAAACTGTTAGCACTGCTTTGTGAATCAAGCCCATGGCATTCTCTTACATTTACTAACTTCTCATAAGAGTCCAGCCCAACAATTGCTCTCCTGTCTGCTGTCCTCCAGCTGGTAACTGTCTAAATAAGCCCATAATCATGACATACAAACCTCTTCAGATGCCGGCATCTTGTTTAGAACTAAAGACTTTCCCAGCTCCACACACTCAGCAATCCTCTTGTTTCTTGCCTCAATTTCACTCTTTAGCCCCTGATGGTAACTCATGAGAACTTCTACGGAAGACACATCCCTGAGAATACACAAATACAATAACAGGTAACTCAAGGGCTTGATGCTGCAATGCCCAGTGTCCGAAATACAAAGAGATCATTCCTGCAGTGTCCTTATTAGCAGAACTCATACAAGAATTACATTTCTCTGTAGTGCAGCACAGAACTAACTACTCATGTCAGCTGTCCACATCACCTTTTTACCTGAAGGTTTAGACTGGGTGCAGCAAGGTCATACTTAATGGCACGGCTGGGTAGATGGTCTCCAGATCCCTGGTCAAAAAGCAGGGAACTAAATTTTACAATAATTGGCTCATGGCATCAGAGTCTGTAGCATGTTTTAAGGATGAAGACGTGTCTTCTCAGCAGGATTCCATGGGTGGCTTGGCTGTGGGAGCAGGATTGCATCCACAAGACACATTAGACAGATGCCTGGGGCCTGGAGAGAGACTAGGGGGCTTGGTTGACACTAGAACCCAACCAAATCTCATTAATAAATCCAAGTGTCCATCAAGGGTGTGCCCAAAGTTGTTACTTGCCCATTTCACCGTAATCCATCTGTGCATTTGAGTGTGGTACTCTTTACTGTGTCTGTTATCACCTGACAATTCAACTGTTTCTCTCTCTACTACCACTAGAGGGAGCTAATAGGGAGTTGTAAAAATGGCTATGTGCTGCTCTCTGCTGTATGGGATGAAAACAAAATTACACTATTTACAAGACGCAAGCCTACAGGCTTTATATGCTCTGGCCCCATTTAGGTTAACAGTAAACTGACACTTTAAAGTAGAATTTTTGCCAGTAATATTAAGGGACCTACTTATAAAAAAAAATAATTTATGCTAAAAATCATAAAGGGCATGTAAAAAATATTTGCTCCTCTGCATGTACAATTCTGGCATAATATCGATTTATAATGGGTGATCTACGCAAACTGACAGCTTATCATAGCTGTCAGTCTCTAGTAGGGGGCGTGGCTACAGACCACCTGTAAGCAGGCAGCTGTGGGAGCATGAGAAGGCAGCTAGGAGTTGCTGAGGAGAAATTCAGGAACTAGGAGTTGATACAGTATTTTCTGTTGATACAAGAACTGCATCATTAACCACTTTACCTCCCTTGCTACGCTTATCTACTCCCCACAAAACTTTATTTGAAGCTCAGGGGAGTAGATAGGCGTACTTGTGGTAAACAGTGTGCTGTATGCCCAATAAGCTATCTGATTATGTATATAGAGTATAATTTTAACCGTGACAAGTGAGAGAATAGATTTTGTGTTCTTTGACAACTGAGGACTAAGTCATGTGTTTTTTTTTACCGGAAAACTGAATGAAAAGCAATAAAACTGTTATTTTCATGTACTCTATACCCCTAAATAAATACTTGTAAAAAACAACAAAAGTGACAGCATTGAAAAGAGAATACATAGTTACCCTAGGGACTTAGCTTTTAAAATATGTATGCCATGAGATTATATTACTGTTAATCATGAAGATAAGGGCTTTTAATTACTGATAGAGTGCAATGAGAAAACAAAAAACACAAACCAGAAACTAATATATTATCGCTATACATTGTACTAGGAACATTATTTAAATGTTGAGATAACCAGGACTAATTAGCAAATACAATGTGTGGGTTTTACCTATGGTAACATTGTTTATTTGAAAACTATAGTGCATGGAAATGGAGAAATAGTGTATTTTTACTTTTTTTTTCTCATTTTTCCCTTTAAAATGCACAGATAATAGCATAATTACTAAAAGCAAATATCACCCTCACAAAGCATAATTTGTGGTAAAAAAAACAAGATATAGATCATTTACATCTGATGAGTAGTAATAAAGTTATTGGTGAATGAATGGGAGGAGCGCTGAAATGTGAAAATTGCTCTGGTTTTTAAGCAAAAAACCCTGTGGTGCTGAAGTGGTTAAAAACAAAACAAAACAAAAACAAACATATGTAGGAGGAGGATGCTCTCAAAAAACTCTAGCAAAAGACTCTTACTTGCATAGAGGGAAGCATCTGGATCCATCAGAGGCTTCCCTGTCCTCCTCGAGACCGCCGCTGCTCGGTACCCTCTGGAGTTTTGTGAGTGGTGTTAGCAGGCGAATTCGGCAGAGCCAATTTGGAACAACCAATCCTGTCCACCTGTTCGGAGCTGGACAGCGGCAGACGGGAGTATGGGGGTGTTTTGGATTGAATAATCCAAATTCGAACACCAACACTCTTCGTGGCCACAGTCCTCTTTGAGCATCAGCGTGCCTGTACAGCACCCTCAAGAGTACAGCCGTGCCTGTGCACCATAGAGCCATAGCTGGGAGCTTGGTCACAATAACATATTAGACAAGCAGGCAAACTTGTAGGAGGACATGGGAAGCGTCTGGAGGATCCAGAGGCTTCCCACTTCATAGGGGTATCTATCATTTTTGTTTCACTCCACCTCGGGTACACTTTAACCGGCTCAGGACTGTGTGTGTAAGAATCTACGCCACACTTGCAGCTTCATCTCTGATGTGGTATAGATTTTACGCCAGTGGTTTTCCGCAGTTCCGAGCCGACAGTTTGCTCCCGCAGCAGCTCATTTGGCTGTCATATAACAGCTGAGCTTTTTTCCTATCGGTAAAGAGCCAGTTTCATTGGTTCCTTACCAAGTGATCACTATGAGCAAGTCACAGAGATAACGATTAACATAATGAAAAAAGGCTCTTGTCCTTAAAGGGAACCAGAGACGAAGCACCCTCATGTATTTTACCATATAGATCAGTAGGAACATTAGAGAAAACACCTACCTTGCTTTCTGTTTCATTCTGCACTGCACAGATTGCTTCTAATCAGCCCTAATAAAATCCCCGACTAAGCATTCAGTCTGGCTTTGCTCAGGAATATTTATAGCTCAGTCTCTGTTCTCTCATGTCTTTTCAAGCCCAAGCCTGCCCCCTGCTGGCTCTGCTCAGGAATCATTATGGCTGACTCATTATAGCAAAGCCAGACTGAATGCTCAGTTGGGGATTTTATCAGGTCTGATAAGAAACAAGCTGTGCAGTGCAGAATGAAACAGAAAGCATGATAGGTGTTTTCTCTAATGTTCCCACTGATCTATATGGTAAAATACATGAGGTTGCTTCGTCTCTGGTTCACTTTAAGGGACTAGAGCCTGCTGGTCCAAAATTAGTGAAGGTATACTGAAAGCAAAAAAATAATAATAATAAAAAAAAATCTTTGCCTGATCTTGGGCTTTAGGGAGTTGTAGTCCTTTATAAAAACAAAACAAAACATCTGTTCTGCAAGGTCCAATATATATTCTACTTCAAACACCTCCATGAACCATGTTCTATAGCCATTTACCTGGGCTTCTCTCCTGTTCCAATCTGACAGATGATGCTGTCCATCCAGGAGATCAGGTCCTTCACCAAACCCAGGAACTTCATGCGGTCACTGGTAGTGGTGATCTGCAGCCGACATTCCTCACATGTGGTCAACAGCTCCTTCCAGGAACGCATCACTTCTTGCTCGCTGGTGACAATGGCGGCAGCATTCTCGCCAGCATAGACTGTCCGCAGCTGGGCAGCGTTCTCCTGCAGTTGTCGTACCTGGACATCAGAAAAGAAGACTCGGCATGAAGCTAACCGGGCTTCTGTCAACTAACCCATACATATTAGATAATTATTCCAGCCACTTTTACACAGAGAAGATAAAAATGTAAGATCTAGGAAATCTATCATTGCCAGGGAGAAACGTGTGTTAATGCTTGACTGCCAAATGAATGTTCTGCCTCAAGTTCTCCTCCAAAAATCTCACCTGAGTGACAAGGACCTGAATGTCATGTTCAAAAGAGCTGAGAATTCGCTGCAGGGAACTAGCTGAGAGACGAGACTCCTGTGCTTTCACCTCTGGGATCCTCCGTTTCTTCTCCTCCACCTGAGACAGGACCTCTTTGCAGTCATTAAAGAACTTGTGTAATTCGTGGGAAGCTGAGAGCATCTGCGCTCTTGTCTCCATCAACTCAAGTAAGTCTGCCCAGGCCTCATTCACTCCGTCTTTCCATTCTGCTATGGTGGCTGCATCTGAGTGGCCATAGTCAATAAGTTCGTCCACCATCTGATTTACAGCAGAGATACGTTCCTGCCCTATGTTGCCCGTCTCACTGACAAACTCCGTGAACTTCTCCTGGAGAAGCTAAGGGAGAGAGACAGAAGCTGACATTGACATGAGGAATACAGAACACAGACATTGTTAAAAAGGATGACATTTGAAGGTAGTAAAGGTTAGTCTATTTCTATGGCTTATAAGAAATATATACCCTTCATGGCATTTTATATATGGACAGTTGGTGATGTCCTCTTTCCAATCAAATATGCTTAAAACCTAACTTCAAGCACAGTTCTAAAGAAACCAAAGAATACCTTAAAGGGATACTGTAGGGGGTCGGGGGAAAATGAGCTGAACTTACCCGGGGTTTCTAATGGTCCCCTGCAGACATCCTGTGCCCGCGCAGCCGCTCACCGATGCTCCGGCCCCGCCTCCGGTTCACTTCTGGAATTTCTGACTTTAACCACTTAAGGACTGCAGTCATAAAACCCCTTAAGGACCAGAGCCTTTTTTTCCATTCGGACCACTGCAGCTTTCACGGTTTATTGCTCAGTCATACAACCTACCACCTAAATGAATTTTACCTCCTTTTCTTGTCACTAATACAGCTTTCTTTCGGTGCTATTTGATTGCTGCTGCGAGTTTTACTTTTTATTATATTCATCAAAAAAGACATGAATTTTGTCAAAAAAATGACTTTTTTAACTTTCTGTGCTGACATTTTTCAAATAAAGTAAAATTTCCTATACATTTGAGCGCGAAAGTTATTCTGCTACATGTCTTTGATAAAAAAAAAAACATTCAGTGTATATTTATTGGATTGGGTAAAAGTTATAGCGTTTACAAACTATGGTGCCAAAAGTGAATTTTCCTATTTTCAAGCATCTCTGACTTTTCTGCGCACCTGTCAGGTTTCATGAGGGGCTAAAATTCCAGGATAGTACAAATCCCCCCCAAATGACCCCATTTTGGAAAGAAGACATCCCAAAGTATTCAGTGAGAGGCATGGTGAGTTCATAGAAGATTTTATTTTTTGTCACAAGTTAGCGGAAAATGACACTTTGTAACAAAAAAAAAAAAAAAAAAAAAAAGTTTCCATTTCTTCTAACTTGCGACAAAAAAAAAATGAAATCTGCCACGGACTCACTATGCTACTCTCTGAATACCTTGAAGTGACTACTTTCCAAAATGGGGTCATTTGTGGGGTGTGTTCACTGTCCTGGCATTTTGGGGGGTGCCTAATTGTAAGCACCCCTGTAAAGCCTAAAGATGCTCATTGGACTTTGGGCCCCTTAGCGCAGTTAGGCTGCAAAAAAGTGCCACACATGTGGTATTGCCGTACTCAGGAGAAGTAGTATAATGTGTTTTGGGGTGTATTTTTACACATACCCATGCTGGGTGGGAGAAATATCTCCGTAAATGACAATTGTTTTATTTTTTTTACACACAATTGTCAATTTATAGAGATATTTCTCCCACTCAGCATGGGTATGTGGAAAAATACACCCCAAAACACATTATACTACTTCTCCTGAGTACGGCGATACCACATGTGTGGCACTTTTTTGCACCCTAACTGCGCTAAGGGGCCCAAAGTCCAATGAGTACCTTTAGGATTTCACAGGTCATTTTGAGAAATTTCGTTTCAAGACTGCTCCTCACGGTTTAGGGCCCCTAAAATGCTAGGACAGTATAGGAATCCCACAAATTACCCCATTTTAGAAAGAAGACACCCCAAGGTATTCCATTAGGAGGATGGTGAGTTCATAGAAGATTTTTTTTTTTTGTCACAAGTTAGCGGAAATTGATTTGAATTGTTTTTTTTCACAAAGTGTCATTTTCTGCTAACTTGTGACAAAAATAAAATCTTCTATGAACTCACCATACTCCTAACGGAATACCTTGGGGTGTCTTCTTTCTAAAATGGGGTCATTTGTGGGGTTCCTATACTGCCCTGGCATTTTAGGGGCCCTAAACCGTGAGGAGTAGTCTTGAAACCAAATGTCGCAAAATGACCTGTGAAATCCTAAAGGTACTCATTGGACTTTGGGCCCCTTAGCGCACTTAGGGTGCAAAAAAGTGCCACACATGTGGTACCGCCGTACTCAGGAGAAGTAGTATAATGTGTTTTGGGGTGTATTTTTACACATACAGATGCTAGGTGGGAGAAATATCTCTGTAAATGACAATTATTTGATTTTTTTTTACACACAATTGTCCATTTACAGAGAGATTTCTCCCACCCAGCATGGGTATGTATAAAAATACACCTCAAAACACATTATACTACTTCTTCTGAGTACGGCGATACCACATGTGTGACACTTTTTTGCAACCTAGGTGCGCTAAGGGGCCTAACGTCCTATTCACAGGTCATTTTGAGGCATTTGGATTCTAGACTACTCCTCACGGTTTAGGGCCCCTAAAATGCCAGGGCAGTATAGGAACCTCACAAGTGACCCCATTTTAGAAAGAAGACACCCCAAGGTATTCCGTTAGGGGTATGGTGAGTTCATAGAAGATTTTTTTTTTGTCACAAGTTAGCGGAAAATGACACTTTGTGAAAAAAAAAACAATACATATCAATTTCCGCTAACTTGTGACAAAAAATAAAATCTTCTATGAACTCACCATACTCCTAACGGAATACCTTGGGGTGTCTTCTTTCTAGAATGGGGTCATTTGTGGGGTTCCAATACTGCCCTGGCATTTTAGGGGCCCTAAACCGTGAGGAGTAGTCTTGAACCCAAATGTCTCAAAATGACCTGTGAAATCCTAAAGGTACTCATTGGACTTTGGGCCCCTTAGCACAGTTAGGCTGCAAAAAAGTGTCACACGTGGTATCGCCGTACTCAGAAGAAGTAGTATAATGTGTTTTGTGGTGTATTTTTACATATAACCATGCTGGGTGGGAGAAATATCTCTGTAAATGACACATTTTTGATTTTTTTTACACACAATTGTCCATTTACAGAGAGATTTCTCCCACCCAGCATGGGTATGTGTAAAAATACACCACAAAACACATTATACTACTTCTCCTGAGTATGGCGATACTACATGTGTGACACTTTTTTGCAGCCTAGGTGCGCTAAGGGGCCCAACGTCCTATTCACAGGTCATTTTGAGGCATTTGTTTTCTAGACTACTCCCTACGGTTTAGGGCCCCTAAAATGCCAGGGCAGTATAGGAACCCCACAAGTGACCCCATTTTAGAAAGACGACACCCCAAGGTATTCCGTTAGGGGTATGGTGAGTTCATAGAAGATTTTATTTTTTGTCACAAGTTAGTGAAAAATGACACTTTGTGAAAAAAACAATAAAAATCCAATTTCCGCTAACTTTTGACAAAAAATAAAATCTTCTATGAACTCATCATACACCTAACAGAATACCTTGGGGTGTCTTCTTTCTAAAATGGGGTCACTTGTGGGGTTCCTATACTGCCCTGGCATTTTACGGGCCCAAAACTGTGAGTAGTCTGGAAACCAAATTTCTCAAAATGACTGTTCAGGGGTATAAGCATCTGCAAATTTTGATGACAGGTGGTCTATGAGGGGGCAAATTTTGTGGAAACGGTCATAAGCAGGGTGGCCTCTTAGATGACAGGATGAATTGGGCCTGATCTGATGGATAGGAGTGCTAGGGGGGTGACAGGAGGTGATTGATGGGTGTCTCAGGGGGCGGTTAGAGGGGAAAATAGATGCAATCAATGCACTGGGGAGGTGATCGGAAGGGGGTCTGAGGGGGATCTGAGGGTTTGGCCGAGTGATCAGGGCCCACACGGGGCAAATTAGGGCCTGATCTGATGGGTAGGTGTGCTAGGGGGTGACAGGAGGTGATTTATGGGTGTCTCAAGGTGTGATTAGAGGGGGGAAATAGATGCAAGCAATGCACTAGCGAGGTGATCAGGGCTGGGGTCTGAGGGCGTTCTGAGGTGTGGGCGGGTGATTGGGTGCCCGCAAGGGGCAGATTAGGGTCTAATCTGATGGGTAACAGTGACAGGTGGTGATAGGGGGTGATTGATGGGTAATTAGTGGGTGTTTAGAGGAGAGAAGAGATGTAAACACTGCACTTGGGAGGTGATCTGATGTCGGATCTGCGGGCGATCTATTGGTGTGGGTGGGTGATCAGATTGCCCGCAAGGGGCAGGTTAGGGGCTGATTGATGGGTGGCAGTGACAGGGGGTGATTGATGGGTGGCAGTGACAGGGGGTGATTGATGGGTGATTGACAGGTGATCAGTGGGTTATTACAGGGAATAACAGATGTAAATATTGCACTGGCGAATTGATAAGGGGGGGGTCTGAGGGCAATCTGAGCGTGTGGGCGGGTGATTGGGTGCCCGCAAGGGGCAGATTAGGGTCTAATCTGATGGGTAACAGTGACAGGTGGTGATAGGGGGTGATTGATGGGTAATTAGTGGGTGTTTAGAGGAGAGAATAGATGTAAACGATGGATTTGGGAGGTGATCTGATGTCGGATCTGCGGGCGATCTATTGGTGTGGGTGGGTGATCAGATTGCCCGCAAGGGGCAGGTTAGGGGCTGATTGATGGGTGGCAGTGACAGGGGGTGATTGATGGGTGGCAGTGACAGGGGGTGATTGACAGGTGATCAGTGGGTTAGTACAGGGAAGAACGGATGTAAATAATGCACTGGCGAATCGATAAGGGGGGGGTTGAGGGCAATCTGAGCGTGTGGGCGGGCGATTGGGTGCCCGCAAGGGTCTAATCTGATGGGTAACAGTGACAGGTGGTGATAGGGGGTGATTGATGGGTGATTGATGGGTAATTAGTGGGTGTTTAGAGGAGAGAATAGATGTAAACGATGGATTTGGGAGGTGATCTGATGTCGGATCTGCGGGCGATTTATTGGTGTGGGTGGGTGATCAGATTGCCCGCAAGGGGCAGGTTAGGGGCTGATTGATGGGTGGCAGTGACAGGGGGTGATTGATGGGTGGCAGTGACAGGGGGTGATTGACAGGTGATCAGTGGGTTATTACAGGGAAGAACGGATGTAAATAATGCACTGGCGAATCGATAAGGGGGGGGGGGGGGTTGAGGGCAATCTGAGCGTGTGGGCGGGCGATTGGGTGCCCGCAAGGGTCTAATCTGATGGGTAACAGTGACAGGTGGTGATAGGGGGTGATTGATGGGTGATTGATGGGTAATTAGTGGGTGTTTAGAGGAGAGAATAGATGTAAACGATGGATTTGGGAGGTGATCTGATGTCGGATCTGCGGGCGATCTATTGGTGTGGGTGGGTGATCAGATTGCCCGCAAGGGGCAGGTTAGGGGCTGATTGATGGGTGGCAGTGACAGGGGGTGATTGACGGGTGATTGACGGGTGATTGATGGGTGATTGATGGGTGATTGACGGGTGATTGACAGGTGATCAGGGGGGATAGATGCATACAGTACACAGGGGGGGGAGGGTCTGGGGGGGTCTGGGGAGAATCTGAGGGGTGGGGGGTGATCAGGAGGGAGCAGGGGGCAGTTTAGGGACTAAAAAAAAAAATAGCGTTGACAGATAGTGACAGGGAGTGATGGATGGGTGATTAGGGGGGTGATTGTGTGCAAATGGTGGTCTGGGGGGTGGGCAGGGGGGGGTCTGAGGGGTACTGTGGGCGATCAGGGGGCAGGGGGGGGCAGATCAGTGTGTTTGGGTGCAGACTAGGGTGGCTGCAGCCTGCCCTGGTGGTCCCTCGGACACTGGGACCACCAGGGCAGGAGGCAGCCTGTATAATACACTTTGTAAACATTACAAAGCGTATTATACGCTTCCTATCCGGGGATCGTCGGGTTAACAACCCGCCGGCGCTTCCGATTGGCCGGCGGGTTGACGTCGCGGGTGGGCGGAGCCTATTGCCGGTGGATGCGCGCGCATCCCAGCGCGCGATCCCCGGCCAGAGAGTGCCCCAGGACCTGACGCCAATCTGCGTTACGTGGTCCTGGGGCTGCCACTTTGCCGCCGCCAATATGAAGTAGGCGGTCGGCAAGTGGTTAAAGTCAGAAAACCACTGCGCCTGCGTTGCCGTGTCCTCGACCCCGCTGATGTCATCAAGAGCGCACAGCGCAGGCCCAGTATGGTCTGTGTCTGCGCAGTACACTCCTGGTGA
Organism: Hyperolius riggenbachi; assembly: GCF_040937935.1. NCBI lineage: Eukaryota > Metazoa > Chordata > Amphibia > Anura > Hyperoliidae > Hyperolius > Hyperolius riggenbachi. The sequence continues at coordinate 79,831,786 of NC_090653.1, forward strand.
CATCAGTGGGAGCGAGGACACGGCAACGCAGGCGCAGTGGTTTTCTGACTTTAAAGTCAGAAATTCCAGAAGTGAACCGGAGGCGGGGCCGGAGCATTGGGGAGTGGCTGCGCCAACACAGGATGTCTGTGGGGGACCATTAGAAGCCCCGGGTAAGTTCAGCTCATTTTCCCCCGACCCCCCTACAGTATCCCTTTAATAAGCAGAGTACCCAGATGTTACCGCTTTTTAAATGTGAGACAGCCCAGTTGAAGGAGTTTATGGAAGAATACCGGTATATGGGGTTTTCTGTAACCTGAACACTCTACTTACTGTACAGTATATTTGATTTGCGAGGAATAAAGCAGGGTCCGCTTCAATGTCTCAAAAAGTTTATTAAGGACTTATCCCAAAACAGCAAAAAGAACACACTGCTGAGCTATGAATAAGGACCGACCCAGGTCCGAAACATGTCAGCATGCTGAGTGTTCTTTTTGCTGTTTTGGGATAAGTCCTTAATAAAACTTATGAGACATTGAAGTGGACCCTCCTTTATACCTTGGTTTACTAGTTGGGTTACCTAGGGCCAGCTCTGTCTCTTGTGGAGTGCAGCGGTATACCTATGCTTTTTGATATTTGATTTGCCTAACCTGTGAAGAAGAGAAGTGTGACTGTCGCAGCTAATGGCTTGGAGATACCAGCTGCTTATTTATAACCTGTTCTTGCTTTGCAGTAGTCATCCCTGGTGACTACTAGATGGAACTGTCAAAAGAGAATAGATTTACATTGGGTTCAATGAGCAGCCCACGTCTGGATTTTCAATAGTATACCCTAGTGGTGGTCAGACTCTGCTGCTGTATGGTAAGAACTTGTAAAAATGGAGAACCTCAGTCAGGGGTAGCAAAACTCTTTTCACAAGCAAAGCTTTCTATAGTACAGGTAATCACTACTACAACAAGAATAGAGTGTAAAAGGTTTTGTAATTTCCAGTCTATGCAATCAAAATGTATTGAAAACATCCATAAAAGCAAAGTAAGGGACACTTAGCGTAAAAGCGCATTTGTTATAAACACAAGCAGTGTGTTGGTTAATGTCCACTCTCCAAACCAACCGGTTTTGTCCCAGACAATGCTGAAAGGGCACTGCTTGTGTTTCTAACTAATCTGCTTTTATTGAAATGGTTCCTGTGCATAAGGGCCAGCAATGTAAGTGACCCTTACTTTGCTTTTAGGGATGTTTTCAATACATTTTGATTCCATTGACTGTAAGTAACAGCCTGTTGCCCTATTGATGTTGTGGTGGCCATCTGTACTATTGGTTCAATTTTAATGAAAATGTGGCAGCTATATCTTTAAGTATTACAGTATAAAAAAAGTTAAGTTTTATGGTAGTTCCTCAATATGGATAATTGTGTTTTTCATGCAGTAGTGGAGTCTGACCACCAATAGGTTATACTACTGAAAATCCAGACACGGTTTGCTCATTGAACCCAACATAAATATATTCCCTTTTGACAGTTCTCTCTAGTGGTCACCAAGGCTGGCTACTGCAGGAGTGGAGTGGAGCGGAGCTGGAGTCTTCCGACTCCTCTAATTTGCATATAACAATATTGTTGAGTGAAGTATGTAACATAAAAGGCATTTAATTGCTACCAAAGCTTAGGAATTTTAAAGCTATATTACAATAGCATCTGCTTTTGGGAACAAAAAGCTGACACTCTACCCTGTCAGGTATCCCGGCCTGTCATTGCCAACATGAATGCCCCAGCCACCTTGTAGAAAAAGGCCTCTACCTTTTCTATAACTCAGGGATGTCAAACCGGTCCTTCAAGGGCCGATGTCTTCACACATTTTTGACACAGCTCAAATTAATTGATGGGTCTGAATCAGGAAAGGTGTGGTCCATCAGGTAGAACACATTCCTCATTCTCAGTCCATCCTAAACACTGGCATGGATCTGGCCCTCCAGGCCTGGAGTTCGACATCTGTGCTATAACTGATAGAAAAAAGGCCAAGGCCATTTTCTGCAAAGGGGCAGATCTATGCACCGTAACCCAACTGATATAGGGTTGCAGTGAATCTTATTAAACAATGTGTTGAGACTTTCTAACTTTTATGCATAAGTGTATTTCTTTTTATGTACACAGAGATGCATTTTAACTAAAGTTACGATGCAGCTGCAGAGTAGCTGTTAAATAAAAATAAAAACTAGTGATTGGTAAGAGAGGTGCAGACAGGTACAAAGAACATCGATCGGGCGCTAGCCATCTGTGGCTACATTCAAGAGTGATGTGCAATTACTCTGCAGGAGAATGAAGAATTCTTCCTCTATTATACATTCTTCATGCACAATCTGAGCCAGGTTTATGGGTGAGCATAGTACTACTGTGTAGCTTAATTTGTAGTCACTAGAGATGGCCAGAACGGATCACCTGCGAACTTATTCGCGCAAACGCGGATTCGCTGCAAACCGTGAACACTTAGCAAGTTCGACCCGACCCCTATACTACATCAATGGGCTAAACTTTGACCCTCTACATCACAGTCAGCAGACACATGGCAGCCAATCAGGCTGCACTCCCTCCTGGAGGCCCCCCCCCCCCACCCTTATAAAAGACAGCAGCGTTGGCCATGTTCTCACTCTGTCTGCTGCCTGTAGTGAGAGATAAGGGAGAGACATTGCAGGAGAGATAAGGAAAGCTTAGTTAGGTCTTGTTAGCTTGCTCCTTGCTGATATGTGTTGCTAAAAAAGCACCACAAAACAGCTCTTTTGAGAGCTAATGTTCTTGTGAAGTGTTTTTTTTTGTGTGTGTGCCACTGACACTGCATATACAGCCCTGTCTGTCGCAGCTGGCCCTTGCTAATTGCTATACTGTGCCAGCCCAAGCACATTCAGTGCATACATTTTCACTGCACCTGTGTGACTGCACATTGTATTATACCACCAGTTACTGCATACCTTTCACTGCATCTGTGTGACTGCACATTGTATTATAGCAGGAGTCAGTGCATACCTTTTCACTGCACCTGTGTGACTGCACATTGTATTATACCACCAGTCACTGCATACCTTTCACTGCATCTGTGTGATTGCACACTGTATTAGTCCAGTCAGTGCATACCTTTCAATGCATCTGTGACTGCACAATGTATTATACCTGGCAGTCAGTGCGTACCTTTCACTTGAATGGATGGCAGACTTGCCCTCTATAACAGATTCTCGTTAAAGGATTTCAAGTGTATTTGTCTCATCATACAGCAGGGCCTTGAAAAGAGTCCTCCTGTATTGTTACAGTGGGTTGCAAAAGTATTCGGCCCCCTTGAAGTTTTCCACATTTTGTCATATTACTGCCACAAACATGAATCAATTTTATTGGAATTCCACATGAAAGACCAACACAAAGTGGTGCACACATGAGAAGTGGAACAAAAATCATACATGATTCCAAACATTTTTTTTTTACAAATACATAACTGCAAAGTGGTGTGTGCATAATTATTCGGCCCCCTTTGATCTGAGTGCAGCCAGTTGCCTATAGCCATTTCCTGATGAGTGCTAATGACTAAATAGATTGCACCTGTGTGTAATCTAATGTCAGTACAAATACAGCTGCTCTGTGAGGGCCTCAGAGGTTGTCTGAGAGAATATTGGGAGCAACAACACCATGAAGTCCAAAGAACACACAAGACAAAAGATTTCCAAAGCCTTGAACATCCCACGGAGCACTGTTCAAGCGACCATTCAGAAATGGAAGGAGTATGGCACAACTGTAAACCTACCAAGACAAGGCCATCCACCTAAACTCACAGGCCGAACAAGGAGAGCGCTAATCAGAAATGCAGTCAAGAGGCCCATGGTGACTCTGGACGAGCTACAGAGATCTACAGCTCAGGTGGGAGACTCTGTCCATAGGACAACTATTAGTCATGCACTGTACAAAGTTGGCCTTTATGGAAGAGTGGCAAGAAGAAAGGCATTGTTAACAGAAAGCATAAGAAGTCCCGTTTGCAGTTTGCCACAAGCCATGTGGGGGACACAGCAACCATGTGGACGAAGGTGCTCTGGTCAGATGAGACCAAAATGGAACTTTTTGGCCAAAATGCAAAACGCTATGTGTGGCGGAAAACTAACACTGCACATCACTCTGAACACACCATCCCCACTGTCAAATATGGTGGTGGCAGCATCATGCTCGGGGGGTGCATATCTTCAGCAGGGACAGGGAAGCTGGTCAGAGTTGATAGGAAGATGGATGGAGCCAAATACAGGGCAAACTTGGAAGAAAACCTCTTGGAGACTGCAAAAGACTTGAGATTGGGGCGGAGGTTCACCTTCCAGCAGGACAATGACCCTAAACATAAAGCCAGGGCAACAATGGAATGGTTTAAAACAAAACATATCTATGTGTTAGAAAGGCCCAGTCAAAGTCCAGATCTAAATCCAATCGAGAATCTGTGGCAAGATCTGAAAACTGCTGTTCAGAAACGCTATCCATCTAATCTGACTGAGCTGGAGCTGTTTTGCAAAGAAGAATGGGCAAGGATTTCAGTCTCTAGATGTGCAAAGCTGGTAGAGACATACCCTAAAAGACTGGCAGCTGTAATTGCAGCAAAAGGTGGTTCTACAAAGTATTGACTCAGGGGGCTGAATAATTACGCACACCCCACTTTGCAGTTATTTATTTGTAAAAAATGTTGGGAATGATGTATGATTTTCGATCCACTTCTCACGTGTACACCACTTTGTGTTGGTCTTTCACGTGGAATTCCAATAAAATTGATTCATGTTTGTGGCAGTAATGTGACAAAATGTGGAAAACTTCAAGGGGGCCGAATACTTTTGCAACCCACTGTATTTTTCATCACTACCTCCCTGAGTCGGGACTTGCGTGCCGTGCCTGCTGCCTTCTTTGAATGTGTAGTGGTAGCCATTTCTCAGGCCCCCACTCCAGACCGGAATCGAACCCTGATTCCCGGCTTGTTACCCATGGTCACCATGTTACTGAGAAAGCACCATGGAAAGTTTATCACACAGTTGAACGAATTGCAGACTTGCCCTCCATAACAGATTCTCGTTGAAGGAACTGCACAGACAGCAGAAAAAGTAATTTAAAAAAAATAGATGTAAGCTTTAACAATGGTAGAGAAAGAACCATCGACAGTCCGAGCAGTGATGAACCCCAGGACTACTGGGTGTGCAGGTTTGACCTGTGGCCAGAGCTGTCACAATTTGCCATCCAACTTCTGGCTTGCCCTGCCTCAAGCGTCCTAGATAGGACCTTCAGCGCAGCTGGAGGCATTGTCAGTGAGAAGAGAAGTTGCCTAGGTCAAAAAAAGTGTTCAGTACCTCACGTTTATCAAAATGAATGAGGCATGGATCCCGGAGAGCTACTGCCTGCCCCAATACTAAGTCAGTCCCCACACGGCATCTCTGCCTGCAGGCCGCTTGGCTGCCTTCTCCGCCACCACCAACAGGGTCCAGGACACCAGGTGGATTCCTGAATTTTTAAGGCCGCTAACAAAAAGAATAATAATTTTTCTGGTGCGTGTACATGCCTGCCTAATTTTTCTGGCTGCACTGCATCTGCAACAACAAAACAAAAAGGCATGTGCAAGTGTCAATTCCCCTTCGTGATCGTTACCTTGCCGCGGTGAAGGGGCTTGCGTATCACAATGAAGCAATGACCTATATGAGTGTGTTGAGGCACACCCAAGATAATAAGGTGGTTGCTTCATTGTGAACAGACCAAATTCGATCAGCTGGACAGTCACTGTTGTTCTGTCATTGAACTACCTCAGCCCGACCATATGGGCTTGAAAAACGCCATCGCCTGCACTCTCGCCATCGTGCGCACCAGTCCAGCACGGCCATCACTACACAAACAGCTGTTTGCGGTGCGTTACACAGCGAGTTTGGTATGCCAGTGTGAAGCAGTACACTACGGCCCCATTCACACTTACAAAACGCAAAATGGTAGAGCTTTTGCTAGGGTTTTGCTCTGGCGTTTTCTGGCGATTAATGCCATTCACACTTAGGGCAATTTTCTGCTATTGCAATTAGCACTTTTATAGCACTAAACACGCTCACCGGGAAATCACCTGAAAATGGTGCAGGATACAAATTTTTGGGGGGCGACTAGCGTTAATAGCCGGAAATTAACGCAAATCGCCCAAGTGAGAACAGGCCCATAGGTTATTATTGCACTAGCGCTTTAAAAAGCTCTAGCGCCTGAGCGTTTTGCCGAAATCGCCGGCAAAACGCTCTAGTGTGAATGGTGCTTACCTGCTGATCCAGGTCTACATGCAAGATGTTTTCAAGCACTTTATGCCTCCAATTTAGGAATGCAATGTGATTTCTGCCCTTTAGGGATTATAACCCTGCTGTGCATCAAATCCATAATTTTCCCCGGGACTTTTAGCTGTGTCCCACTCCGCAATGCCCCCTTCCAGGTGTTAGACCCCTTGAAACATCTTTTCCATCACTTTTGTGGCCAGAAACAGTGTTTGTAGTTTTTCAAGTTCGCCTCCCCATTGAAGTCTATTGCAGTTCGCAAACTTTTTCGCAAGTTCGCAAAATCGGAGGTTCGAGCCATCTCTAGTAGTCACCAACCAAATTTAATAACACATCAAATACATTGATTTTATGAGTAAAGGGAGTGCATTTCATTGACCGCCCCTACTAATGACACACCTACACATCAGGTTTTATTCGTACAGCAGAGATGTTATTTATTATACTGTATATAACACATCTTACATACAGGCACAAATATGTACAGTATATCTGACTTAAAAAATATGGCGACTGCTTTACTGCAGCAGCACAAGTAACCTGTTTTTTGATTGGTTTATTTCATTTTAGTGGACTAAGCACTGCTATTACTATATATTTATTAAGTTATTTATGATGACTCATCTGAGACATAGAAAATAATCATATTTGTACTTTTAATTACAGCTTAAATGTATTACTGCATTACTGTATTACTCCAGGTACCCATAAAATTGCTCCGACTCCACAGCCCTGTGTATGGCCACCTTAAAGTAAACACAAAGTCAGAGGGTCATGGAGGCTGCCATATTTAATTCCTTTTAAACAATTCCAGGTACTTCACTCAGCGTACCGGGTCTGCATGCTTGTTCATGGTCTATGGCTAAATGTATTAGAGACACACCATCAGTGGGCAACCAGAAAAGCTGCATTTTTCTCATCAGTTTTTTTTTCACCTCGGTTAATTTTAGAGAGAGCCCGGGGTGGGCTCATAAAATTAAAAAAAAAATAAATAAAAACTAGGCTACCTGATCCGAGGGGCTGAGCAGATCAGGTAGCCTCCAAAACCGCCGTTCCCCACCGCTCCTGTGGTCCGCAATGGCCCACTTCCACTTTCGTGACGCTGGAATAAGAGATTCGATCTCTCATTCACAGCATGCAGGGAGGCGGGGGAGAGGCAGGGGGCGTGGCCAGGGAGAGAGCGCTGCCCAATGGCAGCTCTGGGAACCCTGCCCCTGGTGGGAGTTTTGAACAGGGAATCCCTCTCCCACATGTTTACCTCCAAGACAGCGACAGAGAGCGGCGGCGGTGGTGGTGGGGGGACAGAGCCATGTCATGAGGCAGAGAACATGCATGTGTGTCCCATCTACCCCCCCCCCCCCCCCCACATGATGAAATAGACATGTGCATATACAGGTTCACTGTGCTCCTTTTCCTTTTTCCCTGCCTGAAAGAGTTTATAATTGGCTATGGAACTGACCGTTTTTCTCCAGTCAGGACCCAGTCTCCTCACTGATAACAAATTACAGCTATGAAACACTTTCCTAAGCAGATACTTGGGCTTTTTACTGTGGGAGGAAAAGATAAAAAGGTCAATAGTTCATGTATTTTCACTCTTGTACTCTTGAGACACTGCAATTGAGCAGAGACTATGAAACATTAAATCTGCTTTGGAAATTTTTATACATAAACGAAAACCTTGATATATCTAAAAGAGTCATTTTTAGTAGTAGAAGGACAGATCCTATTGTTTAACTTTATTTTCCTCTCTGGTTCACTTTAAAGAAGCAAAAAAAAAAATAAAAAAAAAAACACTCCCCTCAAATCATACCAATGTAGAGTAAACTACAGTTAAGAAATAGCAATACAGATTACAGTGATACAGTGATTTCTGGCAGCACTTACTGTCACATGCTCGAAATCCTGTCCCAGCTCCGGAGACCCGGCCACCACTTCCTTCTGTGCAATCCATTGTTCTAGCTCATCCACCTCCCGGCTTAACTGGAAGAGCCAATACTGCTGTTCCAGACGCCCCTTCCGCTCCTCCACCAGGTCCTTCAGAGACACGTAGAGCCGATCAATCTGAGACTGACGCCTACTTATCTGCTCACTATTCAAGGACAGTAGTCAGTGCATTAGTGGGGAGCATGGTGCAGAGGAGATATGCAAGTTATCAAACTCTATGCGTAATGGAACCATTTGGATTAGCAATGTAGTAATAAACAGAGCCCATTACCAAAACATTCAGCTGAGCCATGAGAGAGCACAGGGTCTATTATACATGCCTCACACTGCTTTAGTGTTTGTTGATTTGTGCTTGTCGGGCCATGCCTGGACCAGAGAGCATAGAACAGAATAGAATGCAATGCAATGCGATGCCTGACTCACTGTCCCTACCCATCCACTGTCCATTTGTCCCCCTCAGCATTCTATCTGCCCTACCCATCCACTTTCTATCTGTCCCATCAACCTCCTATCTGCCCTTATTAACCACTTTACCCCCCAGTGCTAAATTTCTCCGTCCCTCTGCGCACTGCTTCACCCCCAGGGACGGAGAAAGGCGCACTTGTTTGTTTACTGGCTGGGAGTGGGCGGGGACCTCGCGCGCACACTCCAGCCAGCCAGCACAGCAGGTGACTAATTGGATGTTAGGAACAAGCGTTCCTAAATCCAATTAGACGCGCCGATTGCGGACACAATGGGAGACTGCTTCAAACAGAAGCAGTCTCCATTGATAACAATTAAATGTAAACAAATGTGCAGCACGCGCGCGCGCACACACCCCCGCTCTGCAGTGCAATGATTGGTTATGGGGACCCCAGTCCCCAATAACCAATCATATCACTGAAAACAATCAATGGAAGCAGCGCTGCAAGGCACAAATAGCGCTGGTGCTTCAGGGGTAAAACCCCTCCGTTGTGAAGTGGTTAATGCTCACAGTTTTCCTATTAAGCCACAACCAAGCATCACTGCTCATCAGCCACAGCATCACCTTTCCTTCTAAGAAAAAAGTGTTGGCACGACTGTCCACTGCAGCTATTTTCCTCAGCACTGGTAAATTTATTATATTAACAGGGCTGCTCAAAACAAGGAGAATAAGGAAAATACAAAATATTGCATGGAAAACCCCACCACATCAATGTGGGCCATCAAATCTGATTATAAAAATGCCATGATGAAAACATTACATAATGTGGACACCACAACCTACCTATGAAGAACATTCTACACACAAAGCCATGTATGCAATATACAACAACAACAATGAAACATTTGTAAAGCACTTTTGTCCCGTAGGTCCCAAAGCGCATAAGCTGGTCTCAGATCACTACATACTACAGTGATGTGTACAGGGAAAAAGTTATGTGATCATAAATGCCAGACTAATAAGGTGGCTTTTCAGTTTTGATTTAAATGTGTCCAGGGTTGGAAATGTCTTAAGTATGGCAAGGCATTCCACAGGGTAAGGGCAGCATGACAGAAAGCTCTGGCTCCAAAAGTCTTTAGTTGGACTCTGGGGGTGGTTAAGTTCAGGGCTGGCCCGCCCATGAGGCCGGGTGAAACGTTTGCCTCAGGCGGCACTTCTGGGGGGGCGGCACCCGCCCGTCTGTGGGTGTGGAGGGCCGCCGGAGCTGGAGGGGATAGCGGGCAGGAAGGGGGTATTGGGCCTAGCGGCGGGGAGGGAGGTCGGACCCCCCTCCCTCGCCTGGGTCCCCCGTCCTCCGCTCCCCTCTAGCTTGTAACGTCGCTGGCTGCAGCTATAAGAGGCAACGGGCGGGGATCACTCACCTCTTCCTCTTTCCAGTGTGCGCTCCACTGACGTCACTTCCTGCGGCGTAGCAGGAAGTGACGTCAGTGGAGCGCAGGCTGGTACGAGGAAGAGGTGAGTGATCCCCGCCCGTTGCCTCTTATAGCTGCAGCCAGCCAGCGACGTAACAAGCTGGAGGGGAACGGAGGACGGGGGACCCAGGCGAGGGAGGGGGGTCCGACCCCCCTCCCCGTCGCTAGGCCCAATACCCAATGCCCGCTATCCCCTCCAGCTCGGGCGGCCCCCCCACACCCACGGCTTGGGGGGGGGGGGCGCGGCAGTGGCAATTTCTTTAAAGTTTGCCTCAGGCGGCAAATGGTCTAGGGCCGGGCCTGGTTAAGTTAATGGATCCTTTGGATCTGAGGTTGTGGGAGGTGTGATGCCGTTGCAACAAATCCTTCAGCTATCCAGGTCCTAGGTCATGTAGGGATTTGAATGTTAGCCTGCCAATTTTGAAATGGATTCATCTTTTTATGAGTAGCCAGAGTAGTGAGTAAAGGATTAGTGTTATGTGACAATGGCGGGGTTGACTTGTTAACAGTCTTGTGGCAGCATTCTATACTAGCTGCATGCAGTGTAAGTCTGCAAAGAGGGCATTGCAATAGTCCAGGCGTGATGTGATGAAGGCGTGAACTAGGAAATATAAAACATTTTAGTATTCCAGATGTAATGCAAGCTGTAATACAAATCCACTATACTGAATTGTATAGCTGTAAATAGCCAGCATGGGGAGTGTAGCCATCATATAGCAGCATTGTATTATTCAGCTCATATATGCTTATAGTCCTCAATACAGATATTTACCTGCAGCTGTACAGTATATTGGATCTATGTTACAGCTATAGATGATCAGATGTAGTTACTCCCCCTCTGTCCCTCATGCAGAGTAGTGATGGAAAGCATGTGTAGTGGGTGTTTTATATGTATGCATCATGATGTGGGCTCCTTCTCGCTCTCCTCCCCTCTATATGTACACAAGAGGAGACAGCTGAGAAGCAAGGAGGAGAGTGAATGCAGCCCATGCTGTGACACACAATACAAACACCTACACATGCTTCCCTAAGCTGCTCTGAATTGCAGGTACAGCTCTTGTCCCAGTGAGTGGGGGGAGAAGGAAAAACAAGGAAACAGCTCCCACTACAATAATGGTATTGTGAGAATCACTATAGCTGCCACAGTATTACGGAGAGGCCCACTACCATCTGCGTAACTACCACAAGGCCTCCTTCCATCCCTCACTGCTGATACAGGATTGGGGGAGTAGATCATCCCCATCTTAGTGGATCCCCATAGTAAATCATGGGAATGCTTATGTCTGAACTAACTCCTACGCACATCACTACTTGCAAACTGGTCATACCAAATCATATTAAAGATTGCTTAAAGGAGTCTAAAGCTAGATTAAAGACTAAAAAAAAAGATACTCACCTAACGAGAGGGAAGTCTCTGGGCCCTATAGAGCTTTCCCAATCCTCTCACGGTCCCCGTGTTCCAGCGCTGGATCCCCCTTTAGCAGTCTTTGACCGATAGATCGGAGACTGCTCTCTGCCGCTGCGGGAGGCTTGGGAAGACGGGCTGCGCAGGCGCAAGCACGCATTTTTGCACACTCTGGCATGCGCAGTACGGAGCTGCCGGTCTTCGGAAGCACTTGGGCTCCTGAAGACTTCCAAAGCCTCCCGCAGCAGGGTATTAGAACAGGAGAGCCTGCGGTGGAACAAGCGGAATGTAAGAGGTACTGAACGGCTCTTTAGGACCCAGAGCTTTCCCTCTCCTTAGAGTTTTTTAATTTGCTTCAGACTCACTTTAAAAGAGAACCTGTACTGAAAAAAACATCCCCTGGGGGGTACTTACCTTGGGAGGGGGAAGCCTCAGGGTCCCAATGAGGCTTACCCCATCCCTGTAGCTGAAGGCAGTCCAGCGCTGGCTCCCCCGAAGCGTCCCGCAATCCTGTCTCAACAAGCCTGACAAGGCTTGATATATTTACTTTCCCTGGCTCCAGCGGTTGGTGCTGTTGTGGCTCTCAGCACAGAAATAGACGGAAATAGCCGATCTCTGTCGGGTCCGCACTACTGCACAGGTGCAGGAGACTTGCGTCTGCGCAGTAGAGCAGACCGACAGTGATCGGCTATTTCCGCCTATCTCAGAGTGGAAAGCAGATACTGCAGTGCCTGCACATAAGCAGACCATACATTACTGTATGTGTGTGCAGGGCCGGTTCTACAGACTTTTTGCTACCTGAAGCAATACATTTGAGTTATTACAGCCAAAGAACCAGTGCAATAACCAGCCAACTTTAATAACTGACATCAGTAGCATTACACTATAAATGTATAAATGAAGATATATGACTTTTGGGCTTACCTGTCTGGGTGAGCCAAGTCTAGAAGGGTTCGGCACTGCCGAGACAGCTGAGCGATAGTCTCCTCATAGTTCTCAATGGTCTGCTCCACCATCAGGTGCTTCTTCAAGAGCTGCAGCGTGCTCTGCTCATCCTGGGTGGTGGTAGAAAGCTTTACTTAAAGAGAAACCGTGACCAAGAATTGAACTTCATCCCAATCAGTAGCTGATACCCCCTTTTACAGGAGAAATCTGTTCCTTTTCTCAAACGGATCATCAGGGGGCGCTGTATGGCTGATATTGTGGTGAAACCCCTCCCACAGGAAACTGTGAGGACCATGGTCCTGGCAGTTTCCTGTCTGTGAACCTCGTTGCATTGTGGGAAATAGCTGTTGACAGCTGTTTCCAACTGCCAAAAAATCAAGCAGCAGCTACTTCCAGTGGCATCACTTGTCAGCAGTAAAAATATCACCATGTGATAAATGTCAGAATGTAAATCAGGGAGAGGAAATATTTTACAATGGAGAAACACTGACAATCATTTATACATATTTATTGTAAAAATTAAGCACTTTTTTATTACATTATTTTCACTGGAGTTTCTCTTTAAAGGTGCAAGATAGGGAGGGTCAATGTAATGCAAATAATACAGAGTTTCTGTAGTATTATGCACATTTTGCATGCAAATTCATATAGCTTAAAATGGATGGATGGAATTCAATAGGTCTATTTTCAAACTGCATGAATTTTCATACAACATTTGCATAATTCTGCATCAACTCAGAACTATTTGCAACTAATGATCAGTTTTACTGCAAAAACAGACTAATAACTTGAATGAAAGGCCACTCTGTGAAAATTATACCTAAAAGAAGATCATGCCAATAATATAAACCTTTCCTGCTCCAGTTTCTAAAAATAAACGTGACCAAATTGGCCCAAAATTCTACCTAAATATCTGACTGTATTAAAGCGAATCTGAAAAATATACATAGAAAAAAAACCAAACACACATACATACTTACCTATGGAGATGGAAGGTTCTGGATCCTATTAAACCTTCCTTGTCCCCTCTCAGTGTTCTCGTTCCCCTGCTGTCCCCCGATGAAGCTACACCACCTCCGGGAGCCCTCGGAAGACTTCAGGACCACTTGTGTCACCTAGTGCTCCCGAAGACAGAAGGAGCCGCTTGTCTACTGGAGCACTTGGGGACTCGGAGTGCTTCTGTAGCCTTCTGAGGGCTCCTGGTGGCATATTCAAGCAGTTGGTTAAATACATGCAATTGGCAGCGTTGGAACGAGGAGAGAGGGAAGGCTCATAAGTAGGCAAGAATCAAACTTTTTCCCCTTTGCTTTAGTTTTACTTTAAAACCTAACATTTATTAAATTAGATAAAAGATAATTGTACGGAAAAGGTGCACGTGCGATAAAGTCCCTAAAGAAAAATGTGGAAATATTAGCAACTATCCACTCAGCAAATGCTGAGGGATCAGGTGCCCTAACTAGAGCTTAGTCTAACTTTCCTCACCCATCTCTTAACATAAATGTTGCTGTGTGTGTGCAAGGGACCAAAAGCACAACATGTTTCACCCTTTAAATGGGTGCTTCATCAGGAGTGTATATTATCTATGGTGTGGTTACAAGACACATATAACCAAAGCACATGCAGACCAGATCTGGAAAGCCCAGGAGTCCCACAATCAGGGAATAGGCTGGTAATGAGTAAGGAGGGAGGTGTCACTTCCAGGCCACATGAAGAGTCCCTTCCACTAGACTTATGGTGCCCATACATGGTACATTTTTTTAAATCCAATCTTACCATTACTATGTAGTAGAAGGGTAAATTAAGTGAATATACTGAAAGGATAACTGAAGCAGTTCCCTTATATTACATAGAAATGGTAAGATTGGAAGAAAAAAATGGTACCATGTATAGGCACCATAAGAGAGCATGGCAATAATAGGTAAGAGATTTTCTGCAAAGCCTGAAATCCAGGAGTTTCACTCTTAGCACAGGAGACACTGAGAACTGTAACCAACAGCTTTCGAGTCAGTATGAAGATATCGTGGGGAACACTTTGTGGTACCAGCAGTATACTGCAAAACTTCTGTTTTTCCATAAGGTGGCCCAACAAGAACTGAATTGTGCATAGATTTGAACTATAAAATTGACATAATTCTAGATTGGTGCAGCACGAGTCTTCTTATAATATATTATTAGAAATTATATTTCCATTCTTCAAACTCAAATTGTTCATCTTTGCAACTAGCCGACATGCACCAACTGATACTCATCGCTGTACAGACCTGCTTTAAGAGTACGTGCTCATTCAATTCCAAATACAATCCCAACTTCAACCTATTCTCACCAGACACCCCCCCCCCCCCCTCCATTCTCCACTTTGGTCATGGTCATCTTGCATCTAGGACCTCTGGGAGCTTTCTGACTCCTTCGGCACTCTCTTACACATCCTGTCCATCATATTCTCAACCTTGCAGACTTCTATCATAGCCCCCCTATTGACATATCCACATCTGCAATGGTTGTCAAAAGAATATTGCTAGATCCACCATAACCTTAATGTGTGTATCCCATGCCCTCTAGAATAGATTGTAAGCGCACAAGGGCAGTGTTTATCTTCTCTGCTGCACTTATTCTGTAATATGAACAAGTATGGTACCTATATTTCTGGTTGTTACATTACCATGCATTATCTATGTAGGTTGTTATGTACTTTTCTAGCTGGAAGCTCCAATTGTACTGTGCATGAAAAATGTATGTATGGTACCCGCTACTGTCTGTGTACAGAGGTAAAGGGCCTGGGATGGGAGCCTGGAAGGGGGTCGTCCTGCAGAGCAGAAGCAGAGCAACTCCTAGTGGTGACACAGGTTCTTCATTTTATAAGTGCCATGCAGTCAGCCAATGACCAAGCGGCTTCCATCCCTGTCACATGAAATGGGACTGAAGCCGCGTGGGGTTGGCTGGCTGCACAGCACTTGCAAACTGAACTGGAAATGAAGAGAATCATAGTGCTGATAGATTACTGGGAGAGGTAATGTATACATTCTCGCTCTGCTGCAGCTCTGCATTGTGTACAGGAACAGGTCCCCCCAGCTCATCTCTTCCCATGAAAGAGGGGTGTGTGTGTGTGTGTGTGGGGGGGGGGGGGGTGCAGCCCGATGTAGCTTATTCCCAAGGCCGGTTTTATATTTATTCCGCCCCTAGGCCAAGTGTGTTGTAACTCTCCTTCCTTGTGCCACAGGACCTCTCTCATTCCATGTACAGTCCCCTCTTCCATGTGTATCAGCCATGTACTGCAGCACCGCTCTTTAAAGGACAACTGTAACGAATGGGGTATGGAGGCTGCCATATTTGTTTACTTTTAAGCAATACCAGTTGACTGGCTATCCTGCTGATCCTCTGCCTCTAATACTGTTAGCCATAGACTCTGAACAAGCATATGCAGATCAGGGGTTTCAACAGTATTGTCAGATCCGACAAGATTAGCTGCATGCTTGTTTCTAGTGTTATTCACACACTACTGCAGCCAAAGAGATTAGCAGGGCTGCAAGCCAATAGGTATTGTTTAAAAGGAAATAAATATGGAAGCCTCCATAGTACTCTCACTTCAGTTGCCCTTTAATGAACAGCTCCCTTGGATATTAGCTTCTCTTTTTCATGTGTTGCTCATCATTTGCAGTCCCCTCTTTCACATGCATCAACCTCTTCTTCATGACCAGGTGCCCCCTTGGGCTGCAGATGCCCAAGGCCCAGGCCTTTGTGGCCTTTGCAAAAATCCAGCCCTGGCTACACCTCTGTATAGTACGCAGTTTACAGATTATGGAGCTCTCTCTCTATATATTTACTATAATAACTCCGTAAGGAAACGATACAAAGGAGTTCAAGCACATAAAAGAGTTTAAGCTATAAAATAATGTGTATATTCTATACAAGACAGCGCAATCAGTAAAGAGAATATATATAGTAAATGGTATCTCACCTTCCCCTTCTCGTCATTCATCATGAGAAGCTCCTGCTCGCTCAGCCATGTCTCCACCTCTCCCACATCAAAGTAATACTGCTGCACCTGGTAATTGATGTCCAGCAGCTGCTGCCGCCTCTCTGTTTCCTCCCGCAGCAAATCCCACATCTCCCGCAGGCTCTCATACCCTACACGGACCCCCTCTGCCTCTGGACTGCGGATGCTGGCGATGGCTGCTGCTCTCTCCAAGATGTCATCCACTCTCGGTGTATGGACCTGAATCTCACGCCGCAGATTCTAATGTGAGGAAAAAAACACAAGAGCTGCTATTACATGCAAATACCACTACTCCATAATCTCAAGCTAGGGAAGGCTATTCCTTCTTCAGCCAGGGTAAAGGTGTATACTGTGTCAGAATACCATACCAAACCATGTTACCATATTTCACCTGCTGGTGGCAGTTTACCTTTGAACTGTGGTGTACTTTTACTGCCCAATAGCAAGTGGCCTTCTCCATCCTACTGTCAAACTTTGCAATTCTCTGTTTCACATGCAGGTGGTATCTAGAGTTCTATTAACTCTCTATTTTTATCTCAGTTATGCCTAATACACACGGTACAATTTTCCGTGAGATAGATGGATCCAATAGATAAAATCCGTCATGTCCGCTATTGCTCCCGATCGTTTCCGCGCTTAATTTCTCATATCGGTGAATGGAAAAAGATAAGAAAAACGAATAAAGATAAGAGAATCGAGCGCAGAATCGAGTGTGGAATCGTGCGGGAAAAACAGTCGGGTCGCAAAATCGCACAGAAAATGTTAACGTGTGTACCCAGCATTATACAGATGTTTTTCATAGCATTGCATCATACTGTGGCAGTTGCAGCTTTAAAAGCACACTCTGTATTTTAAAGGGAATGTGAGGTTAAAATAGACGTATTATGTAATGATTTGTGTGTGTAGTACAGCCAAGAAATAGAACATTAGTAACACAGATATGAGTCTCACATTGTTTCCAGTACAGAAAGAGTTAAAAAAAACTTCAGTTGTCTATGCAAAAGAGCTTCTCAGACAGCAGTGCTATTTTCTGAAGCACTTATCTCAACCTGTCTCTCACTATTTCTTGTTTGTTAAAGGTTTTTCTGCCGGGAAGTTCAAAGGGTCATTAGCTCTGCTCTGTTTAATATTTGCAGTTTACAAATTACAGTCTGTATTTTAAATAATGAGAGAATGATGCAATGTTATAGAAAAACAGCTATATAACTGAAATTGCTACTAATGTTCTATAAATTATCCATACTACACATACAAATCATTATATCAGAAGGTTGTTTATTTCGCTTCAGTGTCACTTTAAGCCTCTTTCACACCAAGACGTTGTGTTTTAGGGGACGTTAAGGTCGCATAACGTTCCCCTAACGCAACGCATGGTGGTGTTGAAGTTGGACGTCAGATTGAGCCGCGTTATGCAGCTCTTGGTGCCCTGTTTTCGTTCTATCTATACTGATAGAACCGCCACTCCAGGATAGTGATGGGAAGTCCGGATCTTTTCAAGAATTCAGATGATTCAAATCGGATCATTGAAAAGATCCGGATCTTTGAACCGAATCATTTGAATCATTTTACTAGGGAAGCAGACTGGGGGTGAAATGACTAGCAGGACAGGACTTTCCCTGTACTGTACATTCTGTATGTTCCTGTTTCTTCCAGACATCCACTGTGAACCGAATCGTTCATTGTGATGATCCGGATGATGCGACTCACAAAAAAGATCCGGATCAAATGAACGATTCATTCATGATCCGGAAAACACTACGAGTCCAGGTTACGTCACCACAGTGCAGTGAATATTAATTAGCCATGTGGCTAGTCACTGAGCATGTGCAAGCAGTCTAACGCAGCTAAAGCCCAGTAGAACGCACAGCATGCAGCACTTTAACCTGATGTGCAGCGTTACAATGTAACGCAACGTGGGCACTGTGAACAGCCCATTGATTTTTCATTACTCTGCGGTGGGCTGTGTTACGGGCTGCTCTAACGTGCGCCTGTAACGTCCCACTGTGAAAGCAGCCTTAAGCTATAAAACACAGCAGAAATAATGACCATTTGAACCTTCCTGCAGTAAAACCTTATTATCAAGCTGTTCCTCACTGTTTCTTGGCTGTTTAAGTGCTTAAGAAAACAGGGCCGTATTTGACCCAGTTGGGTGGAATAGCTCATAGAAGCTCTTTTGCATGGATAATAATTGTAACTCTTCCTGTACTGGTGAACTACTGGTGAACAATATGAGACTCCTTTCTTTGCTACTAATGTTCTATTTCTTAGCTGTACTACACATACAAAGCTTTATCTCATAAGTTTATTTTCTCTTCAGGTTAGCTTTAAATGGAGTTCTAATTTGATGCTGTATATTAAATGGAACAGAATTCTTTGACTACGATCCCAGTGGGGCGTTGCAGTATTAGGGCTGCAATGAAAACATCCTGGGCTGCTTTCCCGTTCCGTTGCGGCTTTACAGGGAGCACAACGCCTCACTCTGAACCTATCCTAATGAGGCAGAAGTGAGTCTTTCATGGTACACACTGTACATGGCTGGCTCTGGCACATGCAATCACCTGATTCTTCTTGATGAGCTGCTGTACATTCTGCAGGTTGCTTCCGTGGTCTTTGGACGTAGCAAGAGGCAGCCTCTCTTGTATCCAGGTCTGTCAGAGAACACAGACAACATGGGAACTCATACGGAATACATACAGCCATAGCATACACATTTATCAGAGCAGATCCCTAAATCACAACCCGATTTCCTAACACAATGGAAGGTTGTGAGATGATGAAAACTACAAATCCCAGGATGCTTTTGTGTTAGCCTCCTTCTAGGGCATACTGAGATGTGTAGGCCTGCAAACTGTGCCACATTCACTCTAAATTAATTAAACCACTTAACGCACAAACTGCACCTTACAACACTCCCACAGATCTTATTCAGGTTTATTAATCCTTTGCCTACACTTTAGCTCTGATTAAGCAGCTAACAAGCACAATTCATTGTCACTGCCCTGCTTCTAATTTCCACCATTCTGAATCACAGACTGATAAGGTATAACCATTATAAGTTTCTAGGCACACAAACAGACACTATGGAACACTCATAAGCAGGCACTAAATTATAGAAAAAACACCTGGAAAACCATTATACACAGATGAGAAAAAAAACGCATCATTCTGCCTGGCCAGTGTTCTTACACCTTGTCTTATCTTCACAGCCTGGCAGCTACCCTTACTACTTGCTCACTGTACTGTGGATCAGCCTCAGGGGCGCTGTTACCAATGACGCCTAAAAGGTACTTACTATGTACTTTTACAACAATTTTTTTCGGTGACTGGCGATTTTTTTAAGCGACAAGCAATTGTTTCTGCAATCTCGCGATGTGGGTGCAAGCACGCAATTACACAAATGACGTTTGGCCACGCATGGTGATAGCAACCGTCACAATGGATTGGAACTTTAAGATCCATAATGACTCCCGCGCAAAGCACCATAATCATTTGACCTCCCGTTCGCGTGTGCAGTCTCTTGTTCCCGTGGATAGGAAGATGGATGGGGAACCTCGTTCGTCGGGCGGCATCGCTGTGAGGTTCCCCGATCCTTCTGCAGGTGTGTATTGAGCTTTAGACTATAAAGAAGGTTATGCATCATGTGTGGATCCCAAAAGGGTGTGTTAACTGAGCCCCTGACTGACCTTAGAAATGTTTGGTTGTCCAGCCTCACTAAAGTAAAATACAGTATCTTAAAGAGAACCCGAGGTATGTTTAAAGAATGTTATCTGCATACAGAGGCTGGATCTGCCTATACAGCCCAGCCTCTGTTGCTATCCCAAACCCCCCTAAGGTCCCCCTGCACTCTGCAATCCCTCATAAATCACAGCCGTGCTGTGAGGCTGTGTTTACATCTGTAGTGTCAGTCTCAGCTGCTCCCCCGCCTCCTGCATAGCTCCGGTCCCTGCCCCCGTCCCTTGCCTCCAATCAGCAGGGAGGGAAGGGATGCAGGCGGGGACTGGAGTTCTGCAGGAGGCGGGGAGAGCAGCTGACTGACACTATAGACATAAACACAACCAGCTCTGACAAGCTGTTTGTCAGCAGCGTGGCTGTGATTTATGAGGGATTGCAGAGTGCAGGGGGACCTTAGGGGGGTTTGGGATGGCAACAGAGGCTGGGCTGTATAGGCAGATCCAGCCTCTGTATGCAGATAATATTCTTCAAACCCACCTCGGGTTCTCTTTAAACCATTCTCACACATCCATTGGACTGACTGCAAGATCAGCTTATTCTACTTTCTACAGACTTTATTAGACAAATAACATTAATTTTCTGAATAAAGAAGTGTTCCCAACATCCGTCAAATAGCTTTTCCTTTCCATTTTCACGTTCCGAAAACAGAAACCTGAACAGACCAGAAATATTTAATTAAACACTTAGAAATAAGGGTCTCTGCGCTCACAATTTCATCTTCCAGGTCCCGAGTGACTTGATGGACCTCCTTAGAGGCCAGAAGAATCCGTCTTCTCTCCTTCAGGGGCTCGATCAGCCGCACGATCCTTGTACCGACCTCATTCTGCTTATGATCCACGGCATCTTGGCTGGCTGCATCCAAGGGAAGAGATGCAATCTGGGCTTGTAGCTCCCCCACCTCCTTGTACCACTCCTCCATCTGAGACTCCATTGTCTGTGCAGAGAAGGCAAAGTTAATGCCAAGAAACGCTGGGAATTTTTCTAGGTCAGAGACGCTCCTAAATCATTGCATAAAACGTGGCTGTTACACAGAAATCATTGCTGTCTACTTTCTTCTTCTGCCTAGCTTTAATTACAGCTCTGAACTGCTGATTTGTCCAAGTGCACAGCATAATATGAAAGCTTCAGTAGTGTGCATGCCACGTCCTGGGACCACAACTGACAGGTTGCTGCAGTTCTTGAGCCCCAAATCATGTCACACCCAACACACACCGAAAATCAAAGGTCATTCTTAAAGCTGAACTCCGGGAATGTGGATCAGAGAAAACACACCAGCACACACCTCAGCTTTGATCTACAGTCAAAGGGATTATTTTTCTAAGGCTAAAGGAACACTGGAGAATTGAAGCTAAAGAACACTTGAGAACAGGTGAAATACAGTTTAAAAAAGGTAAGAGGCACTTACCTCACTGATGACAATATAAAAAAAAAAAAGTTATGGTACTTATCCGTTAGCCGGGCGCATCCGGCAGGTGGCGCTAATTACTATTCCCCCTCCAGGCCGACATGGATAGTAGGGAAAGATGTAACTCTGGTGGAGTTTTGTCGCCACCTAGAGGATGCGCCCGGCTAACGGATAAGTACCAAAGTTATTTTTAAGAAGTACAAAATACACTGAACAATGCGTTTCACAGGATTGAGCCAGCTTCCTAAGGTCAATATCTGAGTGAAATGCGTTGTCCAGTGTATTTTGTAAAAAAACCAAAACAAAAGCAAAAACAACAACTTTTTTCCCAGTTATATTGTCATTAGTGAGGTAAGTGCGTCTTACATTTTAAACGGTTTTTATTTTATTTTTCTGGGGTTCCTCGTCCCTTTTTAGTAACATTATGACAAATGTAAGTTTGTGTCTCAGGTTGGTTGCACCTGTTACGCATGAATTACACATGCATGATGCACAATATTATTATTGCAGGTGTTTAACCCTACAAACGTGTGCATGGGGTATACTATGTTGCATTACACTCTACTTATCATGCGTAAGACTTTACACACACTATTCTGATTACCCAAGTTTAATAAATATACCCCTATATGTGCTAAAAACTTGGGCTGGAGATTTTGAAAAGTGTCTGCTATTAGTCTGTAAAAGTCTGCAATCCTCACATGGGACATACCAGAGTACAGCAAGAATTCTTGGAAGGTTAGTTACAGGACATTTATTGAGAAAAACATTATTTTTTATTAGTACTGTATACCAGTGTTTCTCAAACCTGTCCTCGTGACCCCCCAACGGTGCATGTTCTGCAGGCATCCTCCCCTATGCACAGGTGGGGTAATTAGTGTCTCAGCTACATGGAATCCACCTAGCTGACACACTAATTACCCCACCTGTGTATAGGTAAGGTTGCCTGCAAAACATGCACCGTTGGAGAGTAACAAGGTCAGGTTTGAGAAACACTGCTGGATACTATTACCATCCATGTCACAAACAGAGACAACACTTTGTTTTGTAAAATATTTGCCTTTCCTCTAAACTTTTGGGGTATTTTTTGATATGTAAAATGCAGCAGACACAAGACTATGCTGTTAGCGGCGGGGGTGACATTTGCCGATTGTACAATTTTTATTTTTTGGGCGCAGGGTAAAGCTGAAAAACGGCTCACCCTGCTCCTGCACAAGTCCGCTAATTACTATTCCCCCTCTAGACCGCCATGGACTCAGGGGTAAGAAGTCATTCGGCTTCCAACTATTGCTGGCGGCCAAATTAAGCTTTTTTTTATTTTTTTTATAGTAATTTGTGCTGATGGAGCCCAAATTACTGTCAGCCTATGGCACTGCATGGTGCACCCACATTTCCTGGGCTGTTTTGCCTGCCTTGGAATTTAATATCTGCTACTGGAGTTCAGCATTAAAGGACATCTGTCGCAAAAATCTTAAAAATTTAAAATACATGTTAACATATACAAATAAGAAGTACGTTTCTTTCTGAGTTAAATGAGCCATAAATTACTTTTCTCCTATGTTGCTGTCACAGTAAGTAGTAGAAATGTGACATTACCAACAGATTTTGATCTAGCCCATCTTCTCATAGGGGGTTCTGGCCAGCATTATATTTATAAAGAATTAATTAAGGACATGCTGAGAATCCCCCATGAAGAGATGGACTAACCTAAAACCTGTCGGTAATGTCAGATTTATACTACCTACTGTAAGTGACAGCAACATAGGAGAAAAGTCATTGGCTCATTTTACTCTGGAAGAAACGTAATTCTTTTTTGTATAGGTTTTAAATGTTAAGATTTTCGCGACAGTTACTCTTTAAAGAAAGAAAGAAAAGCAAGAAAACGGAAATCATAAAAAACATTGTTTGGTTTACCATTAAACTGTTATTACAATTATTGTAGATATTTCCAGACAGACCCTAAAAACAGCAGGGACAGAAACATCCCCTTATACACAGACACAGCCACAGTTCTGGAAGGGGCCATCTGTCTGGCATACAGGGCATGCAGGTGCACTGGAGGAGAAACAGTGAGGCTTGCATCCATGATGGTTTCAGACCATAAATGACACCCCAGGAAACAACTGGTAATTTGGAAGATCAGGCTGAAGAAGGAATCCAGAAGAGGAGGAGAAGGAAAGAGTGGAAATGTAAGATGAGAAAGTTAAATAAAAACAAACACACTACTGTACCAGGGGCCGGGCAATGGGCACTGTGATGTTGGCATGGACACTGCGTCATGCTGCTGTAAAGGGAGAATGAGGTGTTTATGAATGACAAGATGCAGAAATGGTGAATTCTTCAACACAGAAAATATCCCTCAAGCCGATACACAGGGGGTGATTATGAGGACTGGTGCAAAAAACATGGTGGTGACGGGATGATCAATGAGATGCAAATATTTTCGAGTTTATATATATATATATATATATATATATATATATATATATATATATATATATATATATATATATATATATATATATATATATATATATATACACACACACACACACACACACACACACACAGCTTGAAAATGGACCACCCAAGTCCCGACCAGATTTGGATCGATTGGTCCATTTTCAACCTGCATATATTTACATAAAAATGTACATAAACCTGCATGAACTCAGAAATATTTGCATCTCGTTGATCACTGCAACCAATCATAGTTCATGTTTCTCACTTTCTCAAGGCAGGACAGAACCTAAGAAAACAAACCATGATTGGTTGTGATAAACAGCCCTACAAAGTTCTCATACATCAGCCCCGATGAACAACATTACCTATGAAGACTAAACTAGTATTCAGAATGGAGAAAAGTACACATTTTAAAGTGATACTGAAGTGACTGTGGAGGAAAAAAAGGCTGATACTCAACTATGGATAGGTAAGGCTCTGGATCTCATATAGCCTTCCCAATCCTTTCCGTGTCCTCGTTCCAGCACTTTCACTCCCATTGCAGGTATTTGACCAACTAGTCTAATAAGCCTTTGGGGATCCTTGGAAGGCATCAGAAGCTCTGTGGTCTATGAGGGTTTTCGAAGACTGTGCATGCAAGAGCAAGCGGTCACGCATGCACAGTACAGAGCCGCCCATCTTCAGACACCAGTGCTTTGTAAGCCTTCTGAGGGCTCCCGGAGGTGAATTCAAATGGTGGACAGCTCTGGAACGAGGGCACTGAAAGAAAGAGAGAGGACAGGGAAAGCTTTATAGGACCCAGAGCCACCCTTCTCCACCCTTCCCTGCTTTTTTTCCCCCAAAGTCTCGTCCCTATTGCTTTAAAATGTACCAGTTACATTTTCTGTAGGTTTTTAAATGTTTTAGCTCTAGACACCTTTATGATGTAGATGAGATGAGGACAACCTAAACAGGTAATATGCTTGGGGCAACAATGCAATATACAGTACAAATGACTAACACCATGTACATAAAGTCACAATGGTCAATCTTATGTTTGTACGGTCTTTTCCCAACCTACTGATTCTGAATCAATATTACTGCTGGGAAAAGCAACCGGCTCAGCTAGACTTCCCGTTCAGTCACTATGGTTTTCTTCATAATAGTTTGGTTCTAGGGAATATATCCTCCCCTCACTGTAGCCATTAAAAAGGACATGAACTCTTGCACAGGACAGAAGGAAGCAGAGAGAAATGCACTCTGTATGTATTTAGAGAGTTTAGCCTGTCTGATTCCCCCTCATTTGTGGCAGCTGACTACCATAGCAGATAAGCTCATTTGAAAGCACAAGATGTTAAAGGACACCAGAGGTGAACATAAACTCATGAAATAAACAATTGCATCTATCTTTCTTCTCCTAAAAATGACTTTTTAAGATATTCTACAGTCTTATTTTATATTTAAATCTACTTTTTAAGTTTTTACAGTTTTATTGTTTTTGCTCAATGACACATTCATTTAAGTATGCCAGAGCTAAAATCTATGAACTATGGACCTTTTATTTCTTTCCTGCTCTCAGAAGCTATTTTTGCTAGGAAAGTATTTTATAGTTGGAATTTCTTATCAGTGAGGGTCACACTGTAGTCTGACCTGGCCCTGACTCAGACAGGAACTGCCACTTAAATACCCGATATTTAACTCTTTCAGACAGAGAAAGATAAAAAGGAACACAGCACAGTTATTTGTGTGCTAGGCACTGTACATACACGTCTATCTCATTATGTCACCTACTGTATCCTTCAACAACATGAAAGCAGGAAGTAAACAAACTGTTACAACTGATACAAATCCTGCATTAAATCTGCAAAGAAATGATTTTCTATAAAGGTTATTATGCTGTTGCATATCTTTAAAAGCAGAGAAGGAGTTCTGAATTCGGGTCCGCTTTAAAGAATTACCACAGTTATTGACAAGAATAGATCTGCTGCCATAACAACCACTGGAGTAGCGACAGCTTTACCATCTTTCATCACAAGGGTTTAAAGCTCAATAAGACATAAAAACCCACTGCTGGGGCAGTGCTGACCTGTTCGGTGCTAGTCCATAACTCTTACCTCTCCCACAGCATAGAGTTTCCATAAAAGGGGCAGGGTTTGGGTTAATTTTTACCACAGTTGTCTAGCAACCAGGGCCATGAAAACGCTCCTATTTCCACTGCCACTTAATAAAGATCATTTTCACCAAAGTAGCACTTTATGACTATAAATCCCGGTGGTGACCCGAACATTGTTTGCTGTGCATGGATTGCTGATCCATACTGATCAAAAAAGAGGATATGTATGGTTGGCACAAAACGCTAGCTGACCGCTGACACAATGTGGTTGCTCCTATTGCTGGCCGTGCTCACAGTCCAGAGGTATAATCCACAGGGTTGCAGAAAGAACAAAGATGGAGCACCGGCTCTTGCTATTCGGGTTATATTGCAAACACATTGGCATTACAGGTAACCAGATAGGTGAGGGTGAAGGTACCAGCTGGTACCTTCACCCTCACCTATCTGGTTACCTGTAATGCCAACGTGTTTGCAATAAAACCCGAATAGCAAGAGCCGGTGCTCCATCTTTGTTCTTTCTGCTACCCTGTGGCTGATCCATACTGGATCTGGGTGTGTCTGGTTGACTACCTGTTGAGAAATGCTGGGTTATAGTGCAGATCCGTAGCTTTCTTCAAGGTTACAGAGTAGACATGCTACTATGCTGAAAATAATGCCTTCTTAAGGAAATACTGTGCTGAAGAAGGGGGTGGAGTTATGGACTACACAAACTTTGATGGATAATTGCAGCAAATGCAGGTGAATCCAGGTATGAACATTTGTACTATGTTCATCAATATACCCATAGCTGTCAACGGGTCTTTGGCTCAGGGGCCAGGTACATTAACTCGGAAATATTATTTATTTAAAGGATACATGAGGTGAAATGTGACATGATGAGATAAACGTGTAAGTACAATACCAAGCACACAAATAACTATGCCGTGTTCCTTTTTTTCTTTATTTGCCTGAAAGAGTTAAAAATCAGGTATGCAAGTGACAGTTTCTGTCTGGGTCAGACCGTAGTGTAAGCCTCACTAATAAGGGATTGCAGCCATAAAACACTTTCCTGGCAGAAAATGGCTTCTGAGAGCAAGAAAGAGATAAAAAGGGTCAATGGTTAGATAGATTTTAGTTCTGGCATACCTTAATGCATGTATCATTGAGCAGAGACAATGAAACAGTAAAATCTTAAAAGTAGATTTAAAAATAAAATAAAACTGTGAGATATGTAAAAAAGTCAGTTTTAGGAGAAGGAGGATAGATACAATTGTTTATCTCATCAGTATTTTCACCTTGTGTTTCCTTTAAGTATTTGCCCCACTGTGGATTAACTCATGGACCCCAGAATGAGATTGGCCTGCACAACAACTCTTGAGCTTCCTCCATGTTTATGAATATGTGAATAACTGGCTTCATGTGTGTCTCTTATCCGGAGAGCTCTTTTTTGTCATGTGTTTGCTTGCCCCATTCCATGTCCCATATGCTACATACAGCTTACAGCTGGAGTGTCCAAACTTTTTCAGCTCACAATCTACTTTAAAAATTACAGGGGTGGAGTAATCACCTTACCGCCCCCCCCCCCCCCCCCACATCAAAAAACAAACAAACCCTGCCACTTCCCAGCATAGACAGCCAGATGTGCCTGTGTGTCCCCAGTATTTGCTGGCCCCACCCCAGCATAGGCAGATACATGTTCCCCTACTAGAACAGCCAGGATTCCTCTTCAGCTCTACCGTCCATAGTCTCATCTCTGTGCCCCCTCCAGCGGTGCAAGTAACTAGGGTGTCACAGAGATGAGACTGTGGACGGCAGAGCTGAAGGAGGATCCCGGAGGCGCTGATAGTTGAGGGATCACATCCGCTCCACATTGGTGGTCTCATCACTCGGTGTCCAGCGCGACTTTGGCGTTCTCGATGGCGTGTGTGATCGCGATCTACCAAGCAGTCCTTCGCGATCAACCGGTAGATCACAATCAACCCATTAGTGCATGCCCGTCTTACAGGCTTAATTTGAACTTCTGTATTACCCCCTTCCCCTTAGAATAAGATGAATGATACCCCAGCCGTGGAATTACACAACTGTAGCAGTCCAGAAATTTAAAAAATAACTATGGTGGCATAGTGGATAGCAGTCTTGCCTTAAAGAACTGGGCCCCAATTTCGAATCTCGGCTAAGACACTATCTGCATGGTGTTCATATGCTTTCCCTATAATTGCATGGCTTTCATCTGGGAACTTTGGTTTCCTTAACTAACCCCCCCAAAACCCCATAGCATAGGATAATTAGCTTCCCACTCAAAAAATATGTCCTTAGACCTTGGACATCCAACTTTGGTAGGGATTATATTGTGAGCCTCTCAGAGGGACAGCTAGTGACAAGACTATATACTCTGCTTTACAGAAGATGTCAGCGCTATACAACACAAAAAAAATAAATAAACAAATACAGGTTCTTCCATACATATTTTTTTTAACTTGTTTCACCATATAAGACCAGACATAAAAGAGAAACCTTAGAGGCAACTAGAAGATCAGCCCATACAAGTAAAGCTTACGGAGAACCCACTGGGCACTATACCAACTTATCCTCCAGACAGGTGTCATTAGGTTCATTATGGGCGCATTGAGAGTCATTTTGTAACCTGTGGAAAAAAAGCTTGAACCAAATCTGGTCCAGAAATATTCTGTAGGATGCTAGAGAATCTCTTTGTCAAACTTCACAGTCACCATTGTACACAGCTTATGTTGTCAAACTCAAGCCATTGCCTACCAGTATTTAATATGCTGCAACCAATGCAAACCAATACCTTCCGGCATACATGTAGTTGAGGCTCTGGGAAATTTGGGCGCCGGGTAAAGCTGAAAAAACGCTTCACACTGCTCCTGCAACAGTCGCAGTGCGTTAGTTACTATTCTCCCTCCAGGCCACTCCTGACACTGGGGAAAGAAGTAATTCGGCTTCCAGCTATTGCTGGTGGCATTATTAAGCTGTTTTTATTATAAGAAGGGCCTCGTTATGGCCTATGACTGCGCCCAAATCTCCAGCTCAGCTTTTGCACAACTCGCCTACAATTAGTGTTGGTGTTTGAATTTGGGATCTTGCATTCGGAAACTCGAACATCAGACTTCAGCACCCGAGCTAGCGGACACGGTAATGGTGTTGCGGTCCACGTCGTGCTTCAGTTGACTCCAATGCTTCCTCCTTCCAATCCAGCAAGGAGGAAACATCAGAGGTCACATGTAATGTGGACTGAAAGTGAGTGACCTCCCTGTGACCCTGTCCCCTGCTTCAGGTGCTGAAGTGAGTGGCCCCCATGACCTTGTCCACTGCTTCTGGTGCTAAGTGACCTCCCCGTGACCTTGTTTGCTGCTTCAGGTACTGAGTGACCTCCCTGTGACCCTGTGCACTGCTTCAGGTACTGACTGAGTGACCTCCTCGTGACCCTGTCTGCTGCTTCAGGTTCCGAGTGACCTCCCCGTGACCCTGTCTGCTGCTTCAGGTGTAAAGTGACCTCCCCATAACCCTGTAAACTGCTTCAGGTGCCGAGTGACCTCCCTGTGACCCTGTCCACTGCTTCAGGTGCTGAAGAGCGGTGTTTAGCATAATTTGGGTTTCCAAATGCAAGATCCCAAATTCAATCAACAACACTACCTATAATATCTGTAGTCTCCCTTTTCCTTGCACATCTTCGCCGATATGGGACAGTCCCTAGGTGGCTTTTACAGAAATCTGACCCTGCAACGACTGAGTCATGAAGTGATTCTGTTAGTGGAAGTATTGAGCACCAGATCTTACACTTTGATACACTAACATTTTCCATCCTCCTGATAGATCTCTATGTAATTATTGCAAAAACATTGTTTTAGCCTTCAACACATTTTTAGTACAGTTTTCCCACAAATTCTTCAAAATTTACTTGCGTAATGCGATAATCCATATATAGCAAAATAATTAATATATTGGAAGACCTTTGTAATTAATAGAATTATTTTTTTATTCTATTCATATTTATGGTGATGAATGCAAAAAAGGGGGTTGCAAAGTTAGTATAAAATAGTGAAGAATCATTCAGAGGACTAATTAAACCCTATTCTGATTTTGTTAAAGCAACCTAAACATGAGGTATTTCTGAACACTGACATACCGGTACACCCCACAGAAGTACTCGCTGTACATATAACAAATAGCAATCTGTAAAAAAATAACCGGACCTCTAACTTGCCTAATTTGGCCCTGATGCGGTGGTCATTTGAGTTCCTAGCCAAGTTCTTCCTCTATGCACAAAGTCTGTCACGGTGTTGAATGATACTAGTGTTATGGCAACCCTCTGTATGGGGAGGAGAGGCACCAAACAGACAGTGTGCAGTGCTGTAGAATGTATGAAGTTGGAGAAAAAGTCTACCAAATCTTTCAGGACCAAATAATAAAAGGAAAAAAAAGTCTGACTACTTCTCTGCGTGAGAGGTCAGGATGAAGGTATATTTCATTAGTTGCTGCCTTAACCTATGGTCATGTAACTACTGGGTTCTCCTCTGCAACCTGCTCCAGCATTAGGCTATGTCCTCCTCCCACGAGGGCTATTGTGGGTGGAGGGGGGGGAATAGCCTAGTCAGGGCTATTACCCCTTCCACAAGGTCCTGCAGGGGGCTAGAACAGTTATTTAGTGCACTGTGTACAGAGTCACGGAATTTTGCACTGCTTTATTGAATAAGCTCATATGTATGACTCCACGGAGAGCACACCCTTGTATGACTGTGCAGGAGATTGGAACATGCACGGATGCATGTAAGTAGAGAAATACATTAATACACAAATCTGTGCATGGGTGGGGAGCACTAATATGCATCCAGTGTATTTATACCTTTCTACTTGACAAAAGTATGAAAAAACTCGAGGAAGTGTAAGATATTGGGGTTACTAAGGTCTTCCTGATGTGGAGAACATTGAAGAACATAAAAGCTCAGTCATGGACTAGATTTATTTTTTGACTAGTCAGCTTTTAGGTGGCAAATCTCCCAAAACTTTATTGAGGATTACTGAATAGTGTGTGAAGGTAACTGCAATCACATAGATGCCAATTCACCATCCAATCATCAATCCCACCTTACAGACAACCATTTCCCATACAGTTCATGGACTACCCGATCATTTATGTTGTCCATTGAGGAGAACCTTAGTAAAGCAACTCCTTAGTAACTACCCTATAAACATGTTCTACCAAATTAAAGCAAAAATATATGAAACCTGCTGAGAGGAAAAAAAAAAAAAAAAAAAACATGGACTAACCTCAAGCTTTTTGAGATGAGTGTTGACAGTAGAAAGGTCGGGTAAAGCTTCCACTGGTTGAAGCTGCTCTTCTATTTTGTAGAGTCTCTTGCCCAGGTCCGAATAATTCTGTACTACCAGGTCAGCTTTACTAGCTTGGAAGAGTTGCTGAGCTTTGGCCTGGGTACTGGACTCCAGCTCAATCCAACACTGACGAATCTCTTCAATCTTCTTCTTCACCACTCCGGCCAGTTCTGGCTTCTCCTGGATCAAGTGCTGGCCCTCCTATACAAGACCAGAGAAATATTTTCAGGAAGAATACCAACATCTGACCTTTTATATAAGACAAGCACATGGCTTCTTTCATCTACCACCTCAAAAGTTCATCTACCACCTTCAAAAGTTGAAACATGTTCTTTTGTGCTTGGCAGGTGGAAAAGTGGAGCTTGTGTCAGCTTTAGCCTATTGGTTTTGGTTGAGAATCATGGTTGGCTAGCAAACAACAAGGACTTTACTACATGCACTCAAGTAAAGAGTGATAGAAACTCCTTAGTACATTTTACTTTTTAAGCTCCTAACCGCTTCCTAGCCTTATTGAACTATTATAACACGATGGTTCTCTACAACCAAACTTCATACATTGCTTGATAGAAATTCTACTACACAAAGCAATGTTGTTACCTTCCTTTCATTGTGATGTCCAGAAGGAGGGAAATACTTATATACAGGTGAAATAAATGTAAACTTATCTGTTACTAACATCAGCAATATAAGCCAAACATACGACCACAGTTATGCTTTGAGATTACCTTTAAGGAAAACTGGACACCAAAATGATCAGTACTTCCAGAGATGCAAGCTGCAAAACACTCAAATATTGGAGATGATTCACAAACTTCTCATCTGTCTTAGTTCAAGAATTATCTCCCCTTATCTGTATATCTCATGATTTATCTCCCCTTATTTGTATGTTTCATGATTTATCTCCCCTTATCTGTATACCTCATGAATTATCCCCCCTTTATCTGTATATCTCATTAATTACGGTATCTCCTCTTGTCTGTATATCTCATGAATTATCTCCCCTTATCTGTATGTCTCATGAATTATCTCCCCTTATCTGTATATCTCATGAATTATCTCCCCGTATCTGTATATCTAATGAATTATCTCCCCTTATCTGTATATCTCATGATTTATCTGCTCTTATAGCTAAAGTGAAAAATAGGTAAGGTTAGATAATTCATGGGATAAGGTTGGTGAATCAACCTCATTAAGGGGTCCAATTAGTTTTAATGTTATGTGTGTCTTTACTAACCAATAGGAATGTTTGGGAGCTCAGCTGTCTTTTACTTACAATCAATTTCAAATGTTTGAAGATAATTGGCTTGATCAGTGATGATTTTCATGAGTCGTAATGGGTGGTTGAAAACATGGGTAGTTTAATCAAGTATTTTTTTACTTTGTAATTAAACTTAAAATTACAAAAAGAAAAATCCCCTCTCTCCACCTCGCCATTCCAGCGAGATCAGAGACCACCAAAGTTCTTGGCCACAGGCACAAGGTTGTTCACGCTTATGCAGTAGCAGGCTTGGCTGGAAAAAGTTAAGACCATTTGGGTACTGCGCAGGCATGAGCCATCTGCGCCTGCACAGTGTGGCTTCAAGGGGTCCCTGGTCTGGAACGGATAAAGGGGAGAGGGACGGAGATAGCCTCTGGATTGGAAGCAGGTTGTTTTGCAGAAACTGGGAGCCTCTACAGCAATGGTCCTCAAACTAAGGCCCGTTTTTCCCGGCCCCCCACACACAAAATGTATTACTTCCACATCAGGTGACTGCTGTCCAATTGGACTTCAGGTTGTCACGTGGGTATGCTTCACTGTCTGGCCCGCAAAAACTTTTACATCATTTTATGTATACTCCCGCCCCCCACAGCAGTCTGAAGTATGTTGACCCGGCCCTTGACCCAAAACGTTTGGGGATCCCTGCTCTACAGCATCAGTGCTATGCTGCGCGCCCCATGCAAGGGTGGTGCTAACTCCAAATTACTTCTCCCTCTGAGTTGCTATAACTCAGAGGGGGAATAGTATATAATGCCGCTGGGGATTGGAGCGGCAGCAGGGTGATCAGTCACTCGGCTCACCCTGCACCCAACTCACTGGCAGCGTACATATACGTATGCTCTGGATTCTCCAAAGGCTTCCCTCTACTTAGGTAAGTACCTATATGACTTGGGCTATATGGGGAGTGGGGGTGACTGTGTTTGGGGGATTTGCTATGTGTATATCCTACTAATATTATACATGGGAAAGTTCAGATGTTTGTATGTTTGTTACTCGATCACACAAAAACGGCTGAACAGATTTGAATGAAATTCGGCACACACATAGTACATAACCTAGAATAATATATAGGATAATTTTTATTCCCATAACCAAAAAGTGAGCGGAGACAAATACAAATTTCACTGGAAAACTTAAACAGCAGCCATTCTTACACTGTTAACGGTAGGGTTCTCATTAATCTGTTACCCAGTGACCAACTGTGCAATGTTTATTCAGAAAAGTAGGTGGAGCCTACAAAAGCCAATCAAAATTCACCTATTGATTTTCTAGGAGAAAATGTAATCGCTGCAATTCTTGCACTGTTAATGGCACAAGTCCCAAACCAGGTACAGTTATGGTAGTCATTGGGTAACTGGGGTTCAAATTCAGAAAAGGGGGTGGAGCCAAAAAGTCAATCAGACTTGGTTAATTTTAATGCAAATTATTGATGCAAAACATCTGGAAGAGGCATGAAGAGTCTGGCACTATAGTTTTAATATCAGCAAGTTGAAAGCAGTGCAAAATACAACGTGATGCATAAATAGCGTAGCATGCAATGATGACTGACATTCAGAGTTGTGGTAAGCAAAGTGGTAATGCAGATGCTTGAAGTGCTGTACCTGGGTGTAGGGAGGTGGCAGGTGTGGGCGCCAAAAGGTGCATGGCCTATTATTGATGCCAAAGACCGCAAAGCTTACAAACTTGGGCATTGAGTAATTAAGTAATTGTATGTTAGGGTTAGAAAAAGTGGGCGCAGCCAACACCAGCCAAATACATACCCGGGCAATGCTGGGTCATCAGTGAATGGAGACAAATACAAATTTCACTGGGAAAATATAAACTGCAGCCATTTTTACACTGTTAATAGTAAGATTCTCAAACTTTGCACAGTTGGTCACTGGGTGAATGGGATTAATATTCAGAAAAGAGGGTGGAGCGTACAAAAGCCAATCCAAATTAATGTATTGCTTTTCAAGGAGAATATTCAGTTGCTGCTTCACAAGCTTCAAACCTGGTACAGTTGGTCATTGGGTGACTGGGGTTCAAATTTAGAAAAGAGGGTGGAGCCACAGTCAATCAGATTTGTTCCATTTCAATGCAAATTATTGATACCAAACACTGCAAAGCTCACAAACTAGGTCATTGAGTAATTGTGTGTTAGGGTTAGAAAAGTGGGCGGAGCCAACACCAGCCAAATACATATGCAAATTCGCATGAAAATTTGCATATAACCGCATGCGAAATTCGCATCCCAAATTTTTACCACGGCGATTCCCACCGCACAAGAGAAAACGGGCCCTTACATTGATTTTATGCGAAAACGCCTGCAAATTCGCGGTAAAATTTGCATACAAAAATGCATGCGAATTTCCTATTAAATACATTGTATGTGAATAGCACACCGCAAGGCAGTGCGCAAATTCTGAGGGCTCTGCCGTGCAGATTTTTTCTGCACAGAAAACGCTCAGAAAGTGGAAACAGTCCCATCCACTTGTATTATCTATGCCAATCTGCTTGCAGGAAACTCATGCAGATTCGCTCTAGTGGAAACGGGCACTTAACCGCAAACGGGTGACATGCAGTGTTTTGCCGGCGATTCGCGATTAGTGAACGCGATTAGCATGCATAGCTCCGCTAATCACGTCTGCTCCCAAAATGCTGCGGTGTCCAGTGATTTTTCTGCGTTAATCGCGGAAAAAACATCCCCGCATTACCACTGGCGTTTTGTGGTTTTAGGTGTGAATGGGGCCTAAAATATACGCAACAGCATAATAACATTTAAATAAAAACATTTCTTTGTTACAGCTGATACAAAATCCTGATATAAATCTGCAGTGTCTTTCCTGCTTTCATGGAATCAGACTTAAGGTGGCCACTAATGGTCCAATCGTCTTCATCCAATTTTACCAAATCTATGTAGTATAAGGGTAAATTAAGCTAATCTATTTAATGGATAATTTAGGCAGTTCCCTTATATTACATAGAAATGGTAATATTGGATGAAAAAGATTGGACCATTAGTGGCCACCAATAGGGTTACCATCCTGTGTTTACATACTAGCTCTGCCGAGGCAGGTGAGATTCCTGAGCTAAGATAACTGAGAGATCAAATTATAACTTGTGATTAGTCACAGATGAGAGGTAATTAGACAAGCTACATTCTCTAAATACACACAGAGTGCATTTCTCTAGGTTTTCCTTCTGTCCTCTGCAAGAGTTCAGGTCCACTTTAATGTCATGAAGAAGGTGGAGTGCCAGATAAGTTGCCTATCATTAGTTTATAGAGAACTTAAAGAAAACCTGAACTGAAAATTAAAAGTCAAAATAAGCATATACAAGTCATACCTACCTCCCGTGTAGTCTACTCCTCAGTGTCTTTCTCCTGTCCCGCGTCCTGTTTGTTCACTGTGATCAAGGGAATTCTCCGTCCTCCATTTTGAAAATAGCCATTACCCATAACTGCTTTCTGGTCAGCACACAGTTAAACTGTAACATCGCCCACTTGAGCCATAGGGAAACATGGACATTACCTGGTACATCAGTTTTCCTCACAGCTGTAACTGACAGCAACTGATATTTTACTGACAGCAACTGATATATTTCAGTTCTGACAAAATGTTGTCAGAACTGGAAGGGATTATTGTCAGAAGAAAATGGTGAGCTTCTGAGAGGAACTGACGGCAAGGTAACTATGTAATGTTCATTTGAAGTTACCTCATGTGTTTATTTTAAATATTTTTACTCAGTACAGGTTCTCTTTAAAAATCACTTCTAGACACACATCTAAAAACCATATCAAATGTTATGTTTCTTGGGTGAAATTATTTTTTTTCATCTAAAAATCTGTTCACAAATATATTAGATACAGTATCTACAGTATATATCTCCTTTATTAACTAGGCACAGTCTCATATTTTGTATGTAGTGGAGAGACTTTGATGTTTCTGGAAGTGGCAGTAATGATTGTAGTGCATTTTAATGAGGATACTCATTTACATTAGATTAACATTTACATTTAAATAATGACACAACGATCATTTAATGATCTTTCAGTCTGTAATGGGTGATTTCTTGGCGCATGTGAAAAATGTTAAAATTGGCCTGGTGGCCACCGGAGGTCCAATGTGGAAATGAGAGCTTGGCAGGGAAGAGATTAAGTGAGCATACTGTATACTGTATATCAGAACTTGTTCTCATTGAGTAACAAAGGCTCACTGTAGCTGGAGAACAGCGCAGGATGTTAGTGATCCATCAAACCCTGCTTAAAGGGGCACTATGGCATACATTTGTAAAATGTAAAATATGTGCAAACATAGGCAAATAAGAAGTACATTTTTTTCCAGAGTAAAATGAGCCATAAATTACTTTTCTCCTATGTTGCTGTTACTTACAGTAGATAGCAGAAATCTGACAGACGCGACAGGTTTTGGACTAGTCCATTTCTTCATAGGGGATTTTCAGGGATGTATTTATTTTCAAAAGCACTTAGTGAATTGCAATTGCTCTGTCCAGCTGCTAATAAACTGTGTAGCGAGCAGGGAAAGCTGGCCAGCATCATTGTTTAAATCTTTTTTACGGAATATCTTTATAAAGTATAAAAGCCTTGCTGAGAATCCCCTATGAAGAAATAAACTAGTCCAAACCTGTCACTTCTGTACTGTAAGTGACAGCAACATAGGAGAAAAGTAATTTATGGCTCCTTTTACTCTGGAAAAAAACGTCTTATTTGTCTATGTTTGCACATATTTTAAATTTTACAATTTTCCGCCGTAGTGCCCCTTTAAATTTGTAAAAAGAAAGTGTCTGCCATAAAGTGGCAAAAACTGCAGTCTTGGCCTGGGTCTTGTAGGAATACAATAGGACTTGATAAAAGATTAGTGAACTTATCAGTCATGCGATTACACTTACCTGCAGTGATAGATTTATAATAAACCTAACTAGGATTTATCATAGAAATCCTCATTGCGGGTGTCTGAATGGCGCTGCAAATCAGCCACTGCTACTGGACCAGCCTTTCAGCAATCCTCCATGTACTCTGATATTACCCTAATACTCTAATATTAATATTACTCTAATATTACCCTGGAGAAGGCTGATATCTTTTGGCGCCTAACATTTTTCTTTTAGTATTTATATAGCACACACATCTTCTGCAGCACTTTATAGAGTATATATAGTCTATAGGAGCTCACAATCTAATTCCTGCCATAGTCCATCGTAGTCTAGAGTCAATTTACTGTACGTTTTTGGGGTGTGGGAGGAAACAGGGGTGCCCAGAGGAAGAGTTTAGCCTGTCTAATTCTCCCTCATCTGTGACTAATCACAAGTTTTAATTTATTCTCTAAGCTGTGTCAGCTGGCTGCCAGGCAGAGCAGCTAATTGGTAAACACAGGATGTTAATAATAGGTCTGCTTCCTTGAAAGCAGGAAGTAGAGACACTGCAGATTTATTGCAGGATTTGTATCAGCTGTAATAAAGAAATGTTTTTCTTTGAGGCCAGTTTCACACTACGGATTAGCGGCAGCGGTTCGGTGCAGCCCAGGGGCCGCACTTCCAAAAACAGGCCTTAACACCCACACAACACTATAGACTTACATGACTTCCGGTCCGCCGCACGTCATCGCAGAGCCACACTGTAACCGAGGTTTGTCCTCGCATTGGGGATGTGGCAAAAACTTCACTTCCGTCGCATTGTGCCGCATTGCATCAGTATGAAAGTCCCCATAGACTTTCATTGCCCTGCGGTGGGGTGCGTTAAAAATACTGCACTGACCCAGTGTGAAGGGGCCCTAAAGGTTAGTATGTTGTTGCTAGAGCCGAGAGGAAGGTCTGAGTTCAGGACCGCTTTAAGAAATTTGCTGGATCTTATAAAGGATACCCGAGGTGACATGTGACATGATGAGATAGACATGTGTATGTACAGTGCCTAGCACACAAATAACTATGCTGTGTTCCTTTTTTTATTCTCTGCCTTAAAGAGTTAAACATCAGGTTTGTAAGTGGCAGTTCCTGCCCGAGTAAGGCCCGGTTCACACTTGCGTTTTGATCAAATACTTACCGGTGGCACAGGTCCGTTCTGAGAACATCCGTTCGCCATCAGGAGGCCATCAGGATCCGGTCAGGTCACGTTCAGTTTTCATCCGGATCTTCTTCCGTTCTTCATGCTTCCTGGATCCGTTTCCGTTTTCAAAGAGGGGCCTGGAAGGTCTGGAAAAGCGCTGCAGTCCTTCTTGGGGAGAGCCTGCTGTGCGGACATCATCCTCCTCGTCCGCGGGGCCCTGCGTCTGGATGGTCGGGTCCTTCCCTGTCCTCCGCTGTGTTCTGGGGTGGCTGTGGAGAGGCTGGGGGCTGTCCGGCGCTGGGTACATCCACATGGCCGCCTGTACCATAGAGAACCCCACAGGAAGTGTATTGTGCACTTCCGTTTCTCATCAGTTCCTATTGTGCTAGATTTCTTGTCCGGATCCGGTCCGGCGGCGGTGGACGGAGGACCGGTCCGGAAAATTGGAGCATGTTGGAAAATTCTGGACCGCAGGCCGGACCGCAGACCGCATCCGGATTCGGAGGAACGGACGAGTGCACACGGGCCCATTGATTAACAATGGACCCTTAATCGTCTGTTCCGTTTGCGGACTTTGCGGTCCGGCTGCGGTCCAGAAAATAACGCAAGTGTGAACTGGGGTCAGACTACAGTGTGCCCCTCATTGATAAGAAATAAAACACTTTCCTAGCAGAAAATGACTTCTGAGAGCAGGAAGGGGGTAAAAAGGGTCAATAGTTCATAGATTTTAGCTCTGGCATACTTCAATGAATGTGTCATTAAGCAAAAACAATAAAACTGTAAAAACAAACTTAAAAAGTAGATTTAAATAGAAAAAAAAAACATTTTTAGGAGGAGGAAGATAGATACAATTGTTTATTTCATTTGTTTATTTTCACCTCGGGTGTCCTTCAAGTTTTCCAGTCTTGAGGAACCGTAGTGAAGCATTGGCAAGGTGGCTAACAAGAATTCACCTCTCATTGGTGATTGCCCTGATTTCAGTAAACAGGATTCTGATTGGCTCTTACAGCATACTGCTTTGTATGATAGAGAATTGTGCGCTGCACAGTTGTGATTGAATAATCCTGTTAATGTCAGTAACTCCTTTCATGTAAGTCATGAGTGAGGCAATTTTTATCAGGTCAGCTGCTCCTCTAGCTCTGTCCAGCGTGCCAGCAAGGTTACACTGCATCAGGTCATTTCAGCAGGCACCCTTCATACAGCCCACAAGTCGCTGGCAGATTCTAATTTTGCACAGCGCAGGGATTTGAATCTGTTATTTGCCTCCGTTCCACCCATATTTGATCTTGTTATTCCTCTTCAGAGAAAGGGGGTGAAATAATCGGATTTAATGCAAATTGGTGTCTGGCTGCAGAAGCTGAGATAAGCAGCTCCATGAAATGCCTGGGAGCCTGTAATATGTCACACGCGTGAGACACATCTGAATTCATGATATCTGGGTCATCCCTCTACTTCCATGCATTGTGACATTAATTACAGACATTCAGAAGAACTCGCCATTAACCAGTTCACTGATCAGGACATCTTGTGAACTGTGTGACCAGCTGAGCCCACGTGCTTCCCTCGGCCTCGTCCCCCAGAGGCCAACTCAACCAGTTCCACATTGCTTTGCACTCAAAACCTCCAAGAGACTCTCCATGTATAAAATATTGGCATTGCACACAGGGTTGTTTCTGCCCATTTTGGTGTCCCAGGCAAGACACCTGTTGCCCCCCTCCTCCTATCCTGTGATTAGGAAGACTGTAACCTGCATTTAGTCGTTTTGTGAGCACAAATAATAGGTTTGCTAGAGGCAGCCCGACTGGCCGCCTCACACGAGAATCATTTAGCTTGAGAATAAGGCTTTAGGCTGAGGAAACGGGACAGACACTGGTCAGTCTGCAATGGATCCGCTGCTGTAAGCAGATCACAGTTTTGCGCTGGCCACGTTTTTTTTTAGAAGAGTGGATTTATTTCCCATCTAGCCTATGGCTGAAACGCATCTGCCCCAGGCACCAACTGGACCACAGTGGACCAGCAATGCGCTCCCACTGGCCATTTGAGGTCTGGCATAAAAGAAAGATTATACTGTAGGTGACATGATGACATAGAAATGTGTATGTACAGTGTCAAGCACACAAATACATATTCTGTGTTGCTTTTCTTTCTCTGCCTATAAGACTTAATATTAACCACTTAACGACCGCCTAACGCCAATAGGCGGCGGCATGTCGTAAGTGGTTTCCCATGTCAGTTCACGGAGGGTGTCTCCATGAACAGCCTGCAAGCCTCCGATCGCGGCTCGCAGGCTAAATGTAAACACACGGGGAAGAAATCCCCGCTGTTTACATCATACGGCGCTGCTGCGCGGCAGCGCCGTAAAGCAGGTCGGCGATCCCCGGCCGGCCTCTGATTGGCCGGGGATCGCCGGCATCTGATAGGCTGAAGCCTATCAGAGGCGGTGCAGGACGGATTGTGCCGCCCATAGGAAGGAGGGGAGGGAGGGAAAGGGAGCGAGGCTGGGAATCGCTGCGGAGGGGGGATTTGAGAAGCCCCCCCCGCTAACCACAAATAACCGGCGGCGATCAGACCCCCCTCCCAGCAGGACATCCCCCTAGTGGAGAAAAAAG
Source organism: Hyperolius riggenbachi (assembly GCF_040937935.1). NCBI lineage: Eukaryota > Metazoa > Chordata > Amphibia > Anura > Hyperoliidae > Hyperolius > Hyperolius riggenbachi. The sequence continues at coordinate 79,873,152 of NC_090653.1, forward strand.
GGGGGGGGGGAATTCAGGTCACCCTGGCTGTCACACGATGTGTGCTGTGGTCTGGAAAGCCCACGCAGCACATATGTGAGGAAACAAGCCCGGTCCTTATTAAAGCGAGCCCGAGGTGGGCTCAAAAAAAAAAAAAAAAAAAAAAAAAGTAGGCTACCTGATCCACGGGACTGAGCAAATCAGGTAGCCACAAAAACCGGCGCTCCTGTGGGTTGCAATGGCCCACTTTCACGACACTGCACTGAGAGACTGCGTGTCTCTCATAGCGTGCAGGGAGGCGGGGAGCAGCAGGGCTTGCAGCCAGGGAGAGAGAGCTACCAAATAGCAGCTCAGGGAACCCTGTAGGAACACCCCTGGCAGGTGTTTTGAACAGGGAATTCCTCTCCTTGTGTTTACCTCCGAGTTAGTGACAAATATTGTCACCAATCTCAGGGAACTGTAGCACGGCGGTGGGGGGGCAGAGAGCGGCGGCTGGGGGACACAGAGGCATGTCATGAGGCAAAGAACATGCCTCTGTGTAACACCTGGTCCTCCCCCTCCCCCCCAAGAACCACCTCAGGTTCTCTTTAAGCTATGCAACTGTTTTTCTCCAGTCGGGACCCAGTCAAACTATAGTGTCCGTCATTGATTAGAAATTAAAACCAAAAAGACTTTCCTGGCAGAGAACAGGGATCTTCAGAGCAGTGAGTAGATAAAATGTCAATAGTTCATATATTTTAGCACTCTGAGATGCAGGACAAACTGCTTCATTGATATGAGACATAACATAAATCTGTAGGATATCTAAAAGTCATTTTTAGGAGTACGAGGATTGGTACAATTGTTTATTTCATAACTTTATTTTCACTTAAAGGAGTCATCAGTCAAAACCCCAGTCTTTCAGAGAGAAAACATACACTCCACTAACAACATTTAAGCAGTACAGGCCAGATTAAGGGTGCTTTTCACACTATATCCATTGTACAATATAAAATTGTATTGCAATGTTAAGCTCACATCTGCATGACAGTGGTGGGACCAGGGGCATAGCAATAGGGGTTGCAGAGGTTGCGACTGCATCAGGGCCCTTGAGCCAGAGAGGCCCTGAAGGGCCCTGCCTCAACTACAGTATTAGCTCTCTATTGGTCCTGTGCTCCTAATAATCACTTCTATAGATGCTTTGAATAGTAGTAATCATTAACAAATTATTCCCCATCCCCTTATTGCGCCTCTGACACTGTAGTTGCCATTGACAGGTTTTGGTGCGCTGTATCAGTTGTTGTGTATATAATTGGGGCCCCATTGTAAAACTTGCATCGGGGCCCACAACTCCTTAGCTACGCCACTGTGTGGGAGTGATTCCATCAAAATAAAGCGCAGCCTTTCGCGTACTCATCGGCGTCTGATTACAGCTGCAGTGAAGCATACGTCTATGTCCTGTATGCGTCACTGTATCCCATGCATCACACTTGTAAAGTGGAACGTGACTTCACAATACCATTGTGCTTCAATCCTATCTTTCTGGATGTGCACTTAAACATGCAAAGTAAGAAGGCAGCTTAAACCTGGCTACAAAAGTTAAACAACATACCTAAATATAGATCTAGGTTTCTTGTTATTGCTGTTTGTTTACAATAGAGTTCCCAAGCTCAGGCACACTTTAACCTGAATACATTAATGTGCATGAATTAGGCATCTATTGGAAAACAAAGTTAATACCCCTTGAGTTTCTGCCATGTTACATAAGGTTCTTACACAGGTATCACATTATCATCCTTCCTGAAGAATAAGTCATTTTCATTACCTGCTCCTTTCAAAATGACAATGCTGCTGCCTAGGTTGCTCCTGTGCGCTACATTACTGCTCCCAGGAGCACAATGTAAAAAGGTCAGTCAGTCATGTGGGTGGATCTGGCAGAGGACTGTGCCATGCAGGTGGCCACTGGGTAGCTGTGCAGGACAAATAATACAGGTTGTTATCCAGTGAATATACGGCAGTTGCAAGAAACAGGGGAAGGAGCCCAGCAGTCTAAAGGCCCATACACAAGCTAGATTAATGTCTGCCAATAATCCGACATGTGTACAGCAGGCCCTAACCAGCAATCCGCTGGGTGGGTCAACTCGACAAAACTATGGCTAATACAAAAACGGGACACCGAGAGCCCAATATAGTGTAGTAAGTACTGGAAAAGTAGAAGTATGTAGAGTAAGTAATACTCACAAACCAGGGTCACCTCAAAGGCAACCACTGTAAATGCAGATGGGGAGATTAGACTCAGGATTAAGAAGTCACTCTCGTAGATAAGGGAAAAAAGGGGGGGTAACGCCCCACCATCATGGGTGGACTCAACTACTGTATGAAGAAAACAGAGGCGACAAAAGAATAAAATGGAGAATAAAAGAGGAGGTAGTGGTGGACTAACCACCTCCAAGCAGCCACAGGAAACGGATTATTTTGACAGTCAATACATTTTTATTTTACACACTCCAGCAATTTGTGCTACGCGTTTCACAGGTATGACCCTGCTTCATCAGGCACTAAGGTGGGAGCATATAACTGTAAGGTCAGAGACAACGGTGTACACTGTATATAGGTAGGTACCCCCCCCCCCCCCCCTCAGGGAACAAGGGAGGAGACACAAGGTGGAGTATTGAGCAAGCTGACTGTCACTCAGTTCCACATTCTGTGGGAATAGTAGTATTCCTGTGTAACTGTATTCATGCCCCATGGCCAGTTTTTCTTAACTGTCAGCTCTTTCAGGTCAAAAGAGGAATTCAGCTGGCAGTCATTATCCTATAGTATAAAAGCGTGTCTCTGCATCCTGTCCCTGTGCTTTTGCGCTAATGCGCATGTGTGGCCCTTGGGCGGCCGTTAGAACAGGAGGAGGATGGGGCCAGGGGATGGGTGTGAGGGCGTGTGCGGTGCGCACACATGCGCACTGACATGCGATGGCGGTCAGAGGGGCTGGGAGGGGAGGGTTGTGAGGGAGGCCTAGAGCCCGTAATGATAACGGGCTTAAGTTTGCTAGTAATTTATTATGGGTTTATTGATGGAGACCCAATTTTGGCTACATTCACAGTGGGATGTTGCAATGTGATGTAACTGACACAGTGTAACGCAGAAACTGGCACTGCAATGTAAAACCTATGCAACATTAACAGTGCATCCAGCATAATATAACGCAGCATCTCAAGGTGTGCTAGCAGTGCAGTGCGTTGTCGCATAATGTGCGTGTTAACAGTGATAGTGAAGCATACTTTTCATTGATTGTATGCTTCACGACGCACGCATAACATGCGAATCTTCAATTACGCTCCTGTTTTTACAGGAAAAAAAAATCCAACTGTAAACGTAGCCCAAGAATATAGATCCCCTAAAACATTATTTCTGAAATAAAATCTCTTATTAAAAACTGCTATGACATAAACCAATGCTATACAAGCCATTATATAATTTAAAGTTGTTAAAAATGACCATTTCAATTTACAGCCAGCTGTGATAGCCTAAAATTGCTCAGAAACTGAAATAGTATTGTTTCCATATGTAATATTAGTCCTCCTTTTGTGTCCTCTTTAGTGATGGTCAGGTCTAGGAGAACTCATGGAGAAGCATGTGATCAGTTTGGTCAGGTGATAGCGGTGAAGGTCTCTGATTTGCTAGTCATGATCATGTGCTAAAGCTGGATGTGATCACAGCAAATCAGAGCTTTGTAAATCTATCAGCTGATGAAACAAATCACATTTCTCCATGAATTCTAGATACGATGATCACTAGACCTCTTTAATGAATGAATGAAGCGAAAAGAAAACTTATGAGATAATGAATTGTATGTTTAATACAGATAATTAATAGAACATTAGTAGCAAAGAAAAGAGTCTCATATTTTTATTTTCAGTTATATCGCTTTTACTTTTTATAATATTGTATCATACTCTAAAATACAGTGCAGTTTGTAAACTACAAATAAACTATGAAACAGACCAGAGCTAATGACCCTTTGAACTTTCCTCTGCAGTAAAACCTTAAACAAACAAGAAACAGTGAGAGACGGGTTAAGATAAGTGCTTCAAAAAACAGTACTGTAACCGGCCAAGCTTGGTCGGAGAGCTCAGAGAAGCTCTTTTGCATAGATAAAATCTGAAGTTTCTTAACTGGAAACAATATGAGACTCATATCTGTGCTACTAATATTCTATTTCTTAGCTGTACTACACATACAATTCATTATATCACACGTTTATTTTCACTTCAGATTCCCTTTAACCACTCTACGACCGCCTAATGCCGATTGGCGGCCGAAGAGTGGTTCCCCCAGGACCGCCTAAGTCAAGTCCTGGGGGAGGAGTTTAAGCGGGTGATCGCGCGCGCCGATGTGCGTGCATCCCCGCTTTAGTTATGAATAAACAGCCTGCTAGCCTGCTAGAGCAAAATAAACCTTTTTTTCCGGTTTACAGCACTGCAATCTATGCGCAGCGCTGTTTGGGGACAGCTTAGTGGCAAACCTGTCCCCTCGAGTAGCTCACAATGTGATCCCCTCTCACAGGCTGATGCCTATGAGAGGTGATCACTGATTGGATCTCGAGGGGGAATAAGGAAAAAATAAAGAAATTGAATTAAAACAATAATAATTAAAAAAAAAACAATGATCGCAGCAGCAATCTAATGCCACCAACAGAAAGCTCTGTTGGTGGCAAGAAAAAGGAAGTAAAAATTAATTTGTGTGCCAAGTTGTATGGCTCTGCAGCAAGATGTTAAAGCTGCAGAGCACTGAATTGTAAAAAATAGCCTGGTCACTAGGGGGGTGTAAGCATGTGGTCCTTAAGTGGTTAAAGTGTACCCGAGACGAAAATGTTAAAAAATGTTATACATACCTCGGGCTTCCCTAGCCGCCTCCATGCAGATCGCTCCCTCACACCTGTCCTCCTGGATGATACTGTAGATGCCCTGTTATATTTCGCCAGTCGGCGAAAGGCACAGTTCGCGTGTGCTCCCCGCCACAGTCCCGTGGGTGAAAGCGTTCTGCGCAGGTGTCGGTACCATGGCAGGGCGCAAGCGCAAGGCCGCGCAGTATGCCCATCTGGCTGAAGATCACATTCAGAAGGCGTAGGACAGCAGTGAGGGAGCGATCTGCGTGGAGGGGGCTTGGAGAAGCCCCAGGTATGTACAAACCTTTTCAACCCTTTCGTCTCAGGTACACTTTAAGACTAGTTTCAGAAAACAGTGTCAGTTGAAACGCAACGTGTCAATGTGAATGTACCTTCAAAGTAAGGCCTGCCTAGTAAGTGCCAGTAGCTCCGCTCTCTCTGCATGATAATAAGAAAACTATGACATATCCACAGTGGCGTACCGAGGGCATTTGACACCCAGTACTGGGTAATAAAAGACCCCATGCCCCACCCCCACCCCCCCCCAAAAAAAGAGAAAAGGAGTGAGTGTGGCGTGCAGAGAGTGCCACAGCAGGTAATGCAAGGTATAGTTGCCCCCAGTATAGCTAGCCTGGAATATTTGCCTACAGTATAGCTAGCCTGGAATATTTGCCTACAGTATAGGTATCCTGGAATATTTGCCTACAGTATAGGTAGCCTGGAATATTTGCCCGCAGTATAGGAAGCCTGGAATATTTGCCCATAGTATAGGTAGACTGGAATATTTGCCCTCAGTATAGGAAGCCTGGAATATTTGCCCATAGTATAGGTAGACTGGAATATTTGCCCATAGTATAGGTAGACTGGAATATTTGCCCTCAGTATAGGCAGCCTGGAATATTTGCCCATAGTATAGGTAGACTGGAATATTTGCCCTCAGTATAGGCAGCCTGGAATATTTGCTCTCAGTATAGGCAGCCTGGAATATTTACCCAGAGTATAGGTAGCCTGTAATATTTGCCTGCAGTATAGGTAGCCTGTAATATTTGCCAGCAGTATAGGAAGCCTGGAATAGGTGCCCCCAGTATAGCTAGCCTGGAATATTTGCCTACAGTATAGGTTGCCTGGAATATTTGCCCGCAGTATAGGTGGCCTGGAATATTTGCCCGCAGTATAGGTAGACTGGAATATTTGCCCTCAGTATAGGCAGCCTGGAATATTTGCCCCAGTATAGGTAGCCTGGAATATTTACCCAGAGTATAGGTAGCCTGTAATATTTGCCAGCAGTATAGGAAGCCTGGAATAGTTGCCCCCAGTATAGCTAGCATGGAATATTTGCCTACAGTACAGGTAGCCTGGAATATTTGCCTACAGTATAGGTTGCCTGGAATATTTGCCCGCAGTATAGCTAGCCTGGAATATATGTCTACAGTATAGCTAGCCTGGAATATTTGCCCACAGTATAGGTAGCCTGGAATATTTGCCCGCAGTATAGGAAGCCTGGAATATTTGCCCTCAGTATAGGCAGCCTGGAATATTTGCCCTCAGTATAGGCAGCCTGAAATATTTGCCCCAGTATAGGTAAGCCTGGAATATTTGCCCCAGTATAGGTAGCCTGGAATATTTGCCAGCAGTATAGGAAGCCTGGAATAGTTGCCCCCAGTATAGCTAGCATGGAATATTTGCCTACAGTACAGTTAGCCTGGAATATTTGCCTACAGTATAGGAAGCCTGGAATATTTGCCTACAGTATAGATAGCATGGAATATTTGCCCGCAGTATAGCTAGCCTGGAATATTTGCCTACAGTATAGCTAGCCTGGAATATTTGCCCGCAGTATAGGTAGCCTTGAAGATTTGCCCGCAGTATAGGTAGCCTGGAATATTTGCCCGCAGTATAGGAAGCAGGGCTGTGGAGTCGGAGTCGGAGTCGTGGAGTCGGAAGTCGTGGAGTCGGGCAATTTTGGGTGCCTGGAGTCGGAGTCGGGAAAAAATGCACCGACTCCGACTCCTAATGAATTTGTAACTGTAATTAAAATAGAAAATATGATAAATTTTTCTATTTCTCAGATAATAGTCATTAAAAATAATGTATATATACACTATCTATACCGTAATAGCTGTGCTTAGTCCACAAAAATGAAATAAACCAATCAAAATGAGTTACTTGTGCTGCTTCAATAAAGCAGTCCCCGTATTTTTAAGGTCAGATATACATATCTGATTGTGACTGTATATATGATGTGTACACAGGAATCTCTTATATATACTAAATAACATCTATGCTGTAAGAATAAAGCCTGATGTGTAGCTGTGTCACTAATAGAGATGGTCAACGAGATGGAAATAATTCTGCATTGATGCTGATTTATGCAAATGTATGCACTCCCTTTGCTGATGAAATCAAATAATTTGATATGTTGTTAAAATTTGGTTTGGTGACTACAAATTAAAGGGTAACTGAGACGGATGAAAAGTAAAGTTTTATACATACCTGGGGCTTCCTCCAGCCCCCTTCAGTCTAATCAGTCCCTCGCTGTCCTCCACCACCCGGATCTTCTGCTATGAGTCCTGGTAATTCAGCCAGTCAGCGCTGTCCGGCCGCATGCCGCTCCCACAGCCAGGAACATTCTGCACCTGCGCAATAGTGCTGCACAGGTGTAGTATGCTCCTGGCGGCGGAGTGTGTGCATGCGCACTACGCCCGACTGGCTCAAGTACCTGGACTCATAGCAGAAGATCCAGGTGGTGGAGGAGGACAACGAGGGACTGATTATCCTGAAGGCGGCTGGAGGAAGCACCAGGTATGTATAAAACTTTAATTTAATCTGTCTTAGGTTTACTTTGTTACACAGTAGTACTATACTCTACATATGCACTCCCCACAGAGCTGCAGGGAATCCACTGAGAATGCTGTGCACATTGAACACAGAGGTGTTGTCTGTTTACAATCTCCTCATTCCCCTGCAGAGTACCTGCACATCATTCTTACATGTACCCACACTTACATTGCCTAGGGCCTGATAGATGTTCTTTGTTCCGGTTTGTACCTTTTACAAGTACTCTTACCAAGGACTAGTTTTAGTCTAAAGGGAATAAATATAGTAGTCTACATATCCTTCTCACTTCAGATGTCTTGTAAAATTCCTAAGCGTTGGCAGTTAAGAGACGAATTTCATGTTACATACTTTTAATCAACAAAATTGTAATATGCAAATTAGAGGAGTCGGAGTCGGTGGAATCCTAAACTGAGGAGTCGGAGTCGGTGGATTTTTGGACCGACTCCACAGCCCTGATAGGAAGCCTGGAATATTTGCCCTCAGTATAGGTAGACTGGAATATTTGCCCTCAGTATAGGCAGCCTGGAATATTTGCCCCCAGTATAGGCAGCCTGGAATATTTGCCCCAGTATAGGTAGCCTGGAATATTTGCCCCAGTATAGGTAGCCTGGAATATTTACCCAGAGTATAGGTAGCCTGGAATATTTGCCAGCAGTAAAGGAAGCCTGGAATAGTTGCCCCCAGTATAGCTAGCATGGAATATTTGCCAGCAGTATAGGAAGCCTGGAATAGTTGCCCGCAGTATAGCTAGCATGGAATATTTGCCAGCAGTATAGGAAGCCTGGAATAGTTGCCCCCATTATAGCTAGCATGGAATATTTGCCTACAGTACAGGTAGCCTGGAATATTTGCCTACAGTATAGGTAGCCTGGAATATTTGCCTACAGTATAGATAGCCTGGAATATTTGCCCACAGTACAGGTAGCCTGGAATATTTGCCTACAGTATAGGTTGCCTGGAATATTTGCCCACAGTATAGGTAGCCTGGAATATTTGCCTACAGTATAGATAGCCTGGAATATTTGCCTGCAGTATAGGTAGCCTGGAATATTTGCCTACAGTATAGGTAGCCTGGAATATTTGCCCGCACTATAGCAAGCCTAGAATAGTTGCCTGCAGTATAGGAAGCCTAGAATAGTTGCCTGCAGTATAGGAAGCCTGGAATATTTGCCCTCAGCATGCAGAGTATAGTGAGCTGTTCTTACCTACTTCCTGGAGTCCACCGTCAGACTTCCTGTAATCGCTCAGCTCTCCCTTACTGCCTGGCAGCACTTCCTGCATCACTTGGTTACACACATGCAGGAAGCGATGCCAGCACTAGGGGGAGAACTTAGTGATGACAGGAAGTTTGGCACTGCTGGACTCCAGGCAGCAGGCAAGTTAGCAGCACGGGGGTAGCACGGGGTGCATAGAGGCTGCGACACTGATGCTGCAGGGGGGTGGTTGTCCCCCCCCTTCTGCACGCTGAGACCCAGGCTCTGCGCTACCCCCTTCGGACGTCCCTGCATACCCATGCTGCATTTTGCCATTAGGAACACTGTGGCATGGCTGCATTCGTATCTGCACATAAAACCAAGGTAATAAAGATTATGAAGTGAGCAACATCAGGAAATCAGAACGCTAAGGGCCAGATTTATCAAAGCAATTACAAAAGTTTTTTCTTCTTATTTTCTTATTGTTTCTACCCAATTCATCAAAACTGTAATCTGCATGTGTTCTGAGAATAAATTCTCTTACAAAATAAGAAGACTTTTGCACTAGTTCTGCATTCATTTCTAGAAACGTTGTACAGTTAGAACAGTGCAAAACCAGTGCTAATCTGTCTGAATTAAGAAGTGGTTGATACCACTACTAAAACTCATCAAAGCTGTAACACTGAGGGATAAACTGTCAGCTTGTGCTGCATGCGTTTTATTCTCCACATGACTGAATTCAAGTTCTCTTTCTCAGCTGTCAGTCACATCTCTTCCTTGTAAAGCCCGGTCAGCAGCTATTCTGTGAGATCTTTTTTTATGAAGCAGGAGTATCTGGACGGAAAGACATTCAGTCCACCCTAACTACCCTAAGACAGGCTCTGACTGCTGTGGTTTTCTTATTAAAATACTATTGAGAGTCCTCTTTTTCTGTGTCAAAGCTGCCAGAGTAAATCTTATATCACTCAGAGGATTCTCTCGCAAATTGTGGATTCTCACACAGACAATTGAGAATCCTTATTTCCTTGTTTTAGAATAGTTTTAAAAGGAAATTGCGCCTTCTTAAAGCGGACCTGAACCCAGAACTTCCCTTCTGCTGTAAAAGATAAGCAACAGCATAATAACCTTTAAAGTGGGATTGTCACCATAAAAATCAAATTTCAACAGCAACTGGTCTGAGTGTATTAAGTGATAGATGCTAATCCTGCATTCAAAACTTTCAAAACTTTTTCTGCTCTTATGGTTTGGAGTTATCACATACTTAAGGAGCACTGGCCCTTAAATTGCCATTGCCAAACTGTTGCATGCTGGGGGTTCTTTTTATCTATACCTTCCCTTTATTTCTCCCTCCTTCTAATCACATAAGACAGTGCACTTCCTAGTATAGACCTCACAAACACTGGTTTGCACGACAGCCCGGGGCCCTGGGCTTCCTCACTGGCCGGGGTCCCTACACCACCATGAGATACCCAGAGGAAAGTGCAGGTGGGCCTTGGATCTCTCACCACCAGGGAATTCCCCCCCCCCCCCCCCTGCCTTTGAACTGAATGCTTACTGCAACACACACAAATGCTCACTCCCAGCTAAAGCAATTCCCTACCTTTATTTGGTCAGCAGGCGCCAATCAGCCAATCAGGTGTACTGTTATACACCCTTTTCCCACCATACCAAATCTAGCAGGAATTGCATAAACTAGGTAGCATTCAGGTGGGAGGCTTCGGTTGAATGTAATCTTAAAGGGATACTGTAGGGGGGTCAGGAGAAAATGAGTTGAAGTTATCTGGGGCTTCTAATGGTCCCCCACAGACATCCTGTGCCCACGCAGCCACTCCCCAATGCTCCGGCCCCGCCTCTGGTTCACTTCTGGAATTTCAGACTTTAAAGTCTGAAAACCACTGCGCCTGCATTGCGGGAGCAGTATGCTCCCGCTGATGTCACTAGGAGCATACTGCGCAGGCCTAGTATGGTCTGTGCCTGCGCCGTGCGCTCCTGGTGACATCAGGGGAAGCGAGGACACGGCAACGCAGGCGCAGTGGTTTTCAGACTTTAAAGTCTGAAATTCCAGAAGTGAAGCGGAGGCGGGGCCGGAGCATCAGTGAGTGGCTGCACGGGCACAGGATGTCTGCGGGGGCCATTAGAAGCCCCAGGTAACTTCAACTCATTTTCCCCCGACCCCCCTACAGTATCCCTTTAAGGTGCGTACACACATGCGACTATAGTCGTTTGAAACGATCGTTCCCCGATCGTTTCAAACGATGATCGTTTAAAAAAAAGCAGCCAACGACCATTAGGTCTAACGACGGACGAGCTAGATCGTTAAAAACGAACGATCTAGCTTGGCGGATTTTTTCCAACGATGATCGTTTGCAAAAGTAGTACATCGTTGGAAACGGTCGTTCGTACTAGGCTTGACATGCACATTTCACTATTTCTCCATGGAACTTTTCATTTTTATGCGCAGGCGCAATAGTTGCTTTTACGTTATGTAACATTCGTTCTAACGATCAGATCGTTACACACCTTTTAAAACTAACTTTACTTAGGTCGTTCTTTCATCAATTAAAAGTTCGTTCGTCGTTGACAACGAACGATCGTTGTCGCATGTGTGTACGTAGCATTAGTCACAGATTAGAGGGGAAATTAGACAGGCTAAACTCTCTTAATACATACAATGTGCATTTCTCTCTGTTTTTCTTCTGTCCTGTGCAAGAGTTCAGGCCCACTTTAAAGAGAAACTCCGACCAAGAATTGAACTTTATCCCAATCAGTAGCTGATACCCACTTTTACATGAAAAATATAATGATTTTCACAAACAGACCATCAGGGGGCGCTGTATGACTGATTTTGTGCTGAAACCCCTCCCACAAGAGGCTCTGGTACCTTACGGTACTCTGGGCAAACTGCCACAATGTAACAATGACACACACAGGAAATGGCTGTTTATAGCTGTCTGTTAAAGCCAGAACAGCTACATAATCTGCCCACAGTAACAATGTCACCATGTAATACATGTCAGAATGTGAATCTGGGAGAGGAAAGATTTTACAATGAGCAAACTCTGACTAAATCATGTATACATAATTATTGTAAAAATTAAGCACCTTTTTATATTAAATTATTTTCACTGGAGTTCCTCTTTAAAATGTCTGAGACAGTTCTGCATGATTTCTAGAACCCTTATAATATCTTTCTCTCAGACACTATTGATAAATCCGGCCCTGTATCTGCATAGTAGTTCTGGGTGAGTGATGTAAAAGCACTAACTCCAGACTCAGCATTACAATCAGAAAAACAGCCAGAGAGCTCGACATTTCATTTTTACATTTTTTTTCAAGATCAGTAATGGCAGCCTCCACATTTGTTTTATAACTGGCGTACTTGAAAATAAACTAGTATTATGTGCACTGCCAGCCATCTTGGAACAGAGACAAATCCTAGACAGCCACACAGCAATGACAAAACAGCACTGCAGCAAATGACTGAAATGAGCATAACAGATCTGATTTCTGTACATTACATGGGAATAATGGCAACATCTGCAGAGCAGTCCAGTGCGCTATCCTCTGGATGTACAACGCAGGTGCCCCGACGACAATAGTCATTTATTATGTGCTGCGGCTTGTAAAACACCACGGCAGCACTATTATCAGCCTCGCTGCTGCACAGCTGCCGCCGGATGCCGCGTTAGGCCTGTAGCGGGAGTTAACCCAACAACAGCACTGCAAGGAGAGCAGAGGCTGAAGGAGCTGCTCTAGGCTCAGGGCAGGCCCTGTGGGCGTTGTACAAACAAATGTTGCGGATGTAACCCAATCTACAATGCAGTTCTGGGTCCACAGACAGGGATGTGATATCCAGATACCCAGAAGTAACGCATGTGGCTGCTGATATTCCAGCACATGGAGTAACAGTGCTGACAGAGGATGGATCATTGATATACCCATAAACCGTGGCGTTTATTGGACATTAGAGGCCATAATTTATTTATAGGCATATAAATCTGGAGACGCTCAGTAGAACGCATGGCCGGGAGCTATCCTGTACTGATAGCTTATTTTGTCTTCATATTGCTGCAGCTATTCTAACTCCACACAAAGCACACACATGCCGGAAGCGGCCATGTTGTAAATACAAGCCATCAATCCACATGAACAGAAGTCACAAATACACCTGAAATCTCTGTAGAAGCCAAAAAACAATCAGACTGCACTAAACTCAACACACATAAAAACATTCAATGAGCCTCAAGGTGGCCATACACTTATAGATTTGCAGCAGATTCGACCATCAGATAGATTTCGGTCAGATGCCTGTCATGTCGAAACTGACAGGAATCTATCAGATGTGTGCCACACACTAGGAACAGATTTCCAATAGATTTCAGAATGAAATCTATTGGAAATCTATCTAAAAGCATTACTGCACCATTAGATCCAATGCAACTCTATGGACCATCAATCTGCTGCCAACAGCAGATCGACCTAGATTTTCCATCCTGATACATCAAATTGATCGAAATCGGCTGCAAATCGATCGATCAATTTGATATAATAGATTTCTGATCGATTGATTCCATAGAATCGATCGATCGCTGAAATCGACCAGTATATGGGCCCCTTTATACAAACTTTAATCTTTCTCCTTTTGTAATGACTCCTTCCCCCTGAATAGGATCTCCAATCCAAGCCTCCATTCCGACCTTAACAATTTCTGACTCAGTTCCTAATCCTAATACTAAGCAAAAAAAAAAATCTTATCAATACCTTGCAATACAGTGGGAGGCAAAAGTTTGGGCAACCTTGTTAATAGTCATAATTTTCCTGTATAAATAGTTGGTTGTTACAATAAAAATTGTCAGTTAAATATATCATATAGGAGACACACACAGTGATATTTGAGAAGTGAAATGAAGTTTATTGGATTTACAGAAAGTGCACAATAATTGTTTAAATAAAAATAGGCAGGTGCATAAATTTGTCATTTTATTGATTCCAAAGCCTTTAGAACTAATTATTGGAACTCAAATTGGCTTGGTAAGCTCAGTGACCCCTGACCTACATACACCGGTGAATCCAATTATGAGAACGATTATTTAAGGGGGTCAATTGTAAGTTTCCCTCCTCTTATTTTCTCTGAAGAGTAGCAACATGAGGGTCTCAAAACAACTCTCAAATGACCTGAAGAAAAACATTGTTCACCATCATGGTTTAGGGAAAGGATACAGAAAGCTTTCTCAGATATTTCAGCTGTCTGTTTCCACAGTTAGGAACATATTGAGGAAATGGAAGACCACAGGTTCAGTTCAAGTTAAGGCTCAAAGTGCCGGCCCAAGAAAAATCTCGGAAATACAGAAGTGACGAATGGTGAGAACAGTCAGAGTGAACCCAGAGGCCAGCACCAAAGACCTACAACATCATCTTGCTGCAGATGGAGTCACTGTGCATCGTTCAACCATTTGATGCACATTACACAGGGAGATGCTGTATGCATCCTCCCACACCACAAACAGAGCCGCTTGAGGCATGCTAAAGCACATTTGGACAAGCCAGCTTCATTTTGCAATAAGGTGCTGTGGACTGATGAAACTAAAATTGAGTTATTTGGGCATAACAAGGGGCGTTATGCATGGAGGAAAAAGAACACAGCATTCCAAGAAAAACACCTGCTACCTACAGTAAAATATGGTGGTGGTTCCATCATGCTGTGGGGCCAGTGAAGGGACTGGGAATCTTATCAAAGTTGAGGAACGCATGGATTCCACTTAGTATCAGCAGATTCTGGAGACCAATGTCCAGGTATCAGTAACAAAGCTGAAGCTGCGCCGGGGATGGATCTTTCAACAAGACAACGACCCTAAACACTGCTCAAAATCCAATAAGGCCTTCATGCAGAGGAACAAGTACAACATTCTGTAATGGCCATCTCAGTCCCCAGACCTGAATATAATTGAAAATCTGTGGTGTGAGTTAGAGAGCTGTCCATGCTCAGAAGCCATCAAACCTGAATGAACTAGAGATGTTTTGTAAAGAGGAATGGTCCAAAATACCTTCAACCAGAATCCAGACTCTCATTGGCACCTACAGGAAGCGTTTAGAGGCTGTAAATTTTGCAAAGGAGGATCTACTAAATATTGATTTCATGTCTTTTTTTGGTGCCCAAATTTATGCACCTGCATGATTTTGTTTAAACAATTATTGCACACTTTCTGTAAATCCAATAAACTTAATTTTACTTCTCAAATATCACCGTGTGTGTCTCCTGTATGATATATTTAACTGACATTTTTTATTGTAACAACCAAATATTTATACAGGAAAATCATCAAGATTAACTAGGTTGCCCAAACTTTCGCATCCCACCATACACCTGAAGTGGAAAAAAAAGATAAGCCATTTTATGCATAGAACAAATCTTAAATACAAGTTTCCAGGAGTCCCAAGTCCATCTTTTGTTTTTAAAGGATACCCGTGGTGACATGTGACATGATGAGATAGTCATGTGTATGTACAGTGCCTAGCACACAAATAACTATGCTGTGTTCCTTTTTTTCTTTCTCTGTCTGAAAGAGTTAGCTATCAGGTATGTAAGTGGCAGTTCCTGTCTGAGTCAGGACTGGGTCAGACTACAGTGTGACGTTCACTGATAAGAAAGGACAACTATAAAACACTTTTCTAGCAGTAAAAGGCTTCTGAGAGCAGGAAAGAGATAAAAAGGGTCAATAGTTCATAGATTTTAGCTCTGGCAAACTTCAATAAATGTGCCATTGAGCAAAAACAATAAAACAGTAAAAACTTAAAAAGTAGATTTAAATATAAAATAAAACTGTGGAATATATTCAAAAGTAATTTTTAGGAGCAGGAGGATAGATACATTTGTTTATTTTATTAGTTTATTATTACCTCGGGTGTCCTTTAAGTGTTGAAAATCTGCATTACTGAGATTGGACTGCCTTACTGGAATGACAGGTGTTCTTTACAATTAAACTGTCACACAGAGTAGCGATGATCTAATAAATGTCTTTAATCTCTCTCTCCTTCCGTTGGAAGTGTTCATCACAGTCACAGCCATTTTATGACCTCTTATTAGTTATTGAGGATGACTGGAATACAGTCTGACATCCCTGACTGTGGATAGACTGATTTATACAGTGTTGGTATATTAACATTTACAGTGAACAAGAAACCCTCTGAATGCTACATAAAAATAATCTATCACCTACACAAGACAATACAAATAACATTTATATCGTGTTTTTTTCCTGGCGGACTCAAAGTGGCAGAGCTGCAGCCACTAGGGTGCGCTCTATAGGCAGTAGCAGTGTTAGGGAGACTTGCCCAAGGTGTAATACTGAATAGGTGCAGCTAAGAGTAGGTCATTGCTACACCTAAACTTTCCAAGACCTTCATCTAGCCCAATATTATCACTTATCCCTAATCAGTAAATCTAGCCTAACCCTAACCTTTCCTCCACAGTTCCTGAAGACCCTCACACTGACTTCCACTATGCATTACTTATCCTGATCTTCTTACCCGCCAAAAATATTGATATGTACCCATTAGGATGCGGGTGTTACAATATTTGAGCCCTCTTGGTACGGCATGAAATTGAACTGAACTATGCTTACCTCATATGACTGTACAGGGATGGAGCATGCTGGTACTTCCACTATCCATTAGGGATCTGAAGAGACTCATAGAAACTACATTTTGCAAAAACAATGCAACACACATCCTCTCTGTATACTGTACAGCCTTACAAGCAGCTTGGATTTTCTGAGTATTGGCTTGGTTTACATAATACATAATAATTAATCTCCTCATACATGGTAGCAAAGAATAAAAAATACTTTGCATGTAATGTGATTTGGGGTACAATACAAATATCCTGTTTGGGACTGGTAATGACTGGTTGATTGAATAGGCCCATAAAGGGTTTATCCAACTCCCCATCCATGTCATCAATGATGGTAAAACCCACCAAGTTGGTCTCTTTAAAGAGGAACTGTAGTGTAAATAACAATGAATAAAATTGCTTATTTTTACATTAATTTATAGATTATTTAGTCAGTGTTTGCCCATTGTAAATTCTTTCCTCCCCCGATTTACATTCTGAACTTTATTAGAAGTGGCCACAGCTTTAGTCCTGCCAGGTGATCTGTACAGAATGTTTGTTTACTGGGAGTTCTATGCACAGAGGGAGATATACTGTTTGCTTGGCAGTTGGAAAAAAGAAGGCTTTATTTCCCACAATGCAATGAGTTTAACAAACAGCAAACTGTCAGGACTAGGGTCATGACATCACACTGTGGGAGGGGTTTCACCACAATATCAGCCATACAGAGCTCCCCAACGATCCATCTGAAGAGAAGGTAAAGCTTTCTCGTGGGAAAGGGGGCATCAGCTACTGACTGGGATGAAGTTTAATCCTGGGTTACAGTTCCTCTTTAAATTAGTCTCTATTATATCTAGAGATGCCAATTGGACAATTGAACTTACCCATCTAATTCCTCTGAACCTGCTCAGCATGGTACTTAGACAGCTTAGGGAACACTGAAAATCTTAGCCAATAAAGTGTCAATTCTGAATATTGCTTTTAAAGCCCACACCCAGTAGAACTCGGTAGCATTATGCTTCGTAGAGAGGTGGAATGGTTAGAGCCTTGTCTTGTTATCATTGGCCATTGGAAAGATAAGGCTTGGTTCACACATAAATCTGTACATTTCTGGTCCAGTCCAGTCAGTTTTGCATCAGCTTTCTATCAGTTTTACCTGATAGGATTTGAAATGTACACCTTTTTTGTGTGAACACATCCATAGAACACCGATAAAAAGATGATGCAAAACTGACAGGACTAGACCGGAAATGTACATCTCTTCTGTGTGTGCCCAGCTTTACAACTTTCTTCCTGCCTTGGTGTAACCCAGGATTCTGCAGGGAAAGTAATGTCCTACTCAACATTCTGGATTTTGGACCTTGCCTATAACTTTAGAAAGGCTTCCTAATAAATTATATATGAGCTCAAGAGGGGGGGAAACAAGAAGCTCCTCCCACAGCAGTGACTTTGGCGTCACTAGAATAGGAAGAGAGGGGATCTCCTCAGTGCGTTCTATAGAGTGGTGAAGATTCGGCAGGGTGTCCAAGTATTAATTCACTACATGCAAAATGAGAGAAATAAAAAAGCTCAAGCCCTTCTAACATTTTCTTCTTATGTATATCAGACCTTTAAGTCCATCATATTATTAAATAATCATTCAAGTCACATACAATTAGCATTTCAACAGGGTTACATCATGCTGAATTTTGAGTAAGTTTGTTCCAAAAATGTATATCACAGCTGAACAGAACTGAGTAATTTCAAACAGACTGTCAAATGAGTACATTTGTGGGCGTACGGATTAAAACCAATGTGCACTAGCAACCATCAGGCAATCAACAATTATCTGCTTCTTCTAAACTGTGTCTAAACTGTTGAAAAGTGGCAACTGATTGGCTGCCATCAGAGGCGGACCTACCATGAAGCGGCCTGTCAGATTACCTGGGGGCGGTGCTGGGACAGTGACATCGTGAGGGAGGTGTGGGCGTGGCAGGGGTGACATCCGCTCGACAAAAGTGGGGAGGCGGGCTGAGATCATTCCTCCCTCCCCATGAACCCCCCCCCCCCCCCCCCCCCGTTCCCTTGTAAAAGTTATCGGCAGCCGACTCCTCTTTACTTCCTGTTTCCCTAAACATCATGCAGGGAAAAAGGAAGTAGAGAAGAGACGGCTGCTGAAAAGCATGGACGCATTGCATGGACAGGTGAGAGACTTACAAAAACGCACCACTGTGCCAGCTCTGCAAGGGGAAACCAGAAAGGGGGCCCTTTCCATGGAAAGAGAGAGAGGGGTAGCAGCAAGAAAGAAAATTTGCTTCAGGCGGCAAATAGTGTAAAACCAGCCCTGGCTGCCATGATTTACTATACTTCGTCCATAACCGCTGTTTTCTGCATTTTTTTTTCTTTAAAAGGTGACAACAATTCAAATCTGATAGGTCACTTATGTGCGAATGCTGGTGGAGAGTAGAGATGGCCTGAACGGTTCACCGGCGAACGGTCCCTTGTGAACTTCCGGGATTCGCGATCGCGGAGAACCGCAAACTTTTCCGGAAGTTCGGTTTGCCCCCATAGTGCATCATGAAGGTCAACTTTGACCCTCTACATCACAGTCAGCAAACACATTGTAGCCAATCAGGCTACACTCCTTCCTGAAGCACCCCCCCCCCCCTTATAAAAGGCAGGCAGCGTCAGGCTTTTCACTAACTCGCGTGCCTGCAGTAATTAGTGAAGGGATAGCTGCTGCAGACTCTCATAGGGAAAGCTTAGTTAGGCTCTTGTAGGCTTCTTAGCTTGTTCCTTGCTGATTCTTATTGCTAAAAAAAAGCACCCCGCAACAGCTCTTTTGAGAGCTAATCTTGTTCTTTTGATCTATTTTTTTTTCTGTGAGTCCTACTGACACTTGTGTTGCATAGACAGCCTTGCTAATTCCTACTGTGTGTGTTACTGTGCCTGTCCGGTACCTGCCTCTATGTGACAGGTGCACATTGTAATACCCATCCCTGCATATACCTACCTGCTGTCCACTGTGCACCGACCCATCTACGTGAGCGCATGCAGTGTCACTGTGCCTGTCCGGTACCTGTCTGTGTGTGACAGGTGCACATTGTAATACCCATCACTGCATATACCTACTACTACCTGTTGTTCACTTCAGTGCACCTACCCACCTACGTGAGTGCACGCAGTGTGATATACCACCTGTTAACTGCACCTGTGTGACTGCACATTGTATTAGTCAAGTGCATACCTTATACTTCATCCCCCCTAATATGGACAAAACAAAAGGCAGAGGCAGGCCACCTGGCAGGTCTGATCGAGGTCGCGCTGTCGTGATTTCGTACAGCCCTCGACCAAAGTACAGTGTTCAGAA
Source organism: Hyperolius riggenbachi (assembly GCF_040937935.1). Taxonomy (NCBI): domain Eukaryota; kingdom Metazoa; phylum Chordata; class Amphibia; order Anura; family Hyperoliidae; genus Hyperolius; species Hyperolius riggenbachi. The sequence goes on from NC_090653.1 coordinate 79,892,984, forward strand.
GAAGGCACGTGCCATCAACCCCCAATATTGTCAGGACATAGTTGATTATTTAACACAGAACACTTCATCTTCCTCAGCTTCTGCACGGAAGCGTGACATATCTTCCTCCTCCTGCTCTGATTCTGGCACCCCACTTAACACTCAGTCGGCCGCCACCACCAAAGTGGTATCACCCCAGGGCTCAGTGGTGTGGAAATTTTTTTGTGTGTCTGCCTCAGATGAGAACAATGCAATCTGTACTCTGCCACCGAAAATTGAGCCGTGGAAAGACCAAGACCCGCGTAGGGACAACCACCTTACGAAGGCACATGATTACAAAGCACAAACTGCAATGGGATGACCACCTGAGAGAAAGCAGCAAATACACACACCGCAGTGGAAGAGATGCAATTTTTTCTCAAAAAAGGCGATATCCAAACTGTACCGTGATGTTGAAAGGTAAGTGGTGTCATCTCTGGCACACAGCGTTGGGTCAAGGGTCCATCTGACCACGTGGTCTGCAAAGCACGGTCAGGCCTGCCCGAAGACTAAGTCAGTCCCCACACACAGCATCTTTGCCTGCACGCCGTGTGACTGCCTACCCCAAGACTAAGTCGCTCCCCACACAGCACCTCTGCCCGTAGGCTGCTTGACTGCCTTCTCCGCCACCACCAACAAGGCTAGGACTCCAGGCGGATTCCTGAATTTTTAAGGCTGCTGCTAGCAACGGCTGCTATACTAATTTTTCTGGTGTGTGTACATGCCTGCCTAATGTTTCTGGCTGCACTGCAGCTGCAACAACAAAGCAAAAGGCATGTACATGTGTCAATTCCCCTTCGTGATCATTACCTTGCCGCGGTAAAGGGGCTTGCGTAGCACAATGAAGCAATGACCGGTGGCTATATGAGGGTCTCAGGGGGGAGGGGCACAACCAAGATAATAAGGTCATTGCTTTATTGTGGACAGACCAAATTTGATCAGCTGGACAGTCACTGTTTTTCTATCATCAAGCTACCACAGTCAAAGTTCACCTTCCCATTGAAATCTATTGCGGTTCGTGCGAACTGAACTTTTGCGGAAGTTCGCGAACCGAAAGTCGGAGGTTCGTGACATCTCTAGTGGAGAGTAGAACTCTCTGACTTTCTGTAGTTCTGGCAGAGAGAATCCATTATAGTTCTGCATTTAAGTGAAAAAAATGGATCTCTCACAGTGAGATTACAATTTTCTGGCCATGGCAAATGAACGTTGTCTCAGGTGCAGAGATCTCACCACCCAAGGAAGGCAATGGATAATGCAATCCCTTATCAATAGACTTACCCTGTAAATGCACCTATCTTCCTCACCTCCAATATACAGATCATCCTAATTCTTTAAACTGGTGGAAAAAAAAAGAGTCTTTGAAATAACTCTCCTTATTGCAGTCACATGACCAAATGTCAGAGCTCTAGTCATGTGATCTCTTGTAAAGGATCCAATATCAGGAAGTACATCTGATTGACTGGCTACACTTGAATGTCAGTCTCCTAAGCTCCTTCTGTAGAGATCACAGCATTCACACAGGTGCAACAGAGGGAGCAGAGCTATGCTGACAATCAGTGTTTCTGCCTAAACTCTACCCATCCCCTCACAGAGATCACATGACCATCGCTCTGGCCTTTGATTATGTCACTAGTATGAGAGAGAAAGAGGAGTACCATGTTTTCTGAAAGAAAAGCTTAATATTTCAGGAGCCCTTTGAAAATGTACCCACTTAGAGGAGTAAGATGGTCAGAACAGCACAGGTGGGGGTTGGGGAATTGGCTGTCTGGTATGTAATTCTTAAAGTAAGGGTGCATACACACATTCAATTTTGATTGGCCAATCACTGACTGTTTTTACCACCTCCATGTAGTATGAGGGCCAACGGAGTTTGAAAGAGTTTGAATACAATAAACCGATTGTGTAGGTAAGATCTCATACTACATGGAGGTGGTCAAATTGGCCAATCAATGGCCAACAAAAATTTGATGTGTGTTCGTGGCTTTAGGTGTGGCCTGCTGTCAAATATAAACATCTTTAGTGAACAAAAGCAAACATTAGCACATTATAGCGCTTTGAGTCCGCCAGGAGAAAAGCGCGATATAAATGTTAGTTGTCTTGTCTTGTCTATAACATCTAAACCAACATAGTGGGTGTTTTTGTGTGCGACACTGACCGCTGACACTGACCACAGACCACTGAAAATGTCCCAAGTGTCACTTAGGGTCCAAGCAGAAAAGATGCATGCCTAATGTTTTCTTGCTTTGAAGTACCCCTAAACTGAGAGGGATATGGAAGCTGCCATATTTATTTGCTGCTAAACAATACCAGTTGCCTGGCAGTTCAGCTGATCTCTTTGGCTGCAATAGTGTCTGAATCACACACCTGAAACAAGCATACAGCTAATCCAGTCAGACTTCAATCAGAACATCTGAACTGCATGCTTGTTCAGAGTCTATGGCTAAGAGTATTGAGGCAGAGGATCAGCAAAACAGGCAGTTGCCTGACTCTCCTGGTGATCCTATGTCTCTAATACTTTTAGCCACAGGCCCCCCGAACAAGCATGCAGATCAGGGGCTCTGACTGAGGTCAGACTAGATTAGCTGCATGCTTGTTTCAGGTGTTTGATTCAGCCACTACTGCAGCCAAAGAGATCAGCAGGACTGCTAGGCGACTGGCATTGTTTAAAATGAAACTCCCATATCTCTCTCAATTAAGGTGCACTTTAAGCATCATTCTGGGCTTGATTTAATCATATTCTTCGATATAGGTGAATGTGCAAACTTGTATTTATTAAAAATTATCTATTACTTGGTAAAAATTAGTAACGTCTACCTAAGTTGTACTGGACCATAATGGGGGTTGCTAACACTTTAGTGCACTAGTACATGCACATCTGCATTCACATGCATGCAAAGGCAGCAAGACTTTTTGTTAAAGTGGTCTGAAAGCCAGCATTTCTACCTTGCTCTAAAAGATTCCTCACAGCTTTAAAGCTACTATCCCAGAAAACAATATTAGCAGAACATCACTGAAATGGTTAAACAAAGCATTTTCTCCTGCTATTCAGCTTCAAATCCGCATCCAAACTGTAGATAACAGTATCGTGTTTACTTGTTAAAGCACAAATGTATCAACACTGGAATGTAAACAAACACTCTCTGAGAAACTCTCTGCTTCAGGCACACACAGTGTTCAGAATAGCTCATTAGAAGATTAATATATAATAAAAAGCAGTTATAATAGAAAAAGAATAAAATGCAATTGCAGCTTTCAGGGCAAGAAAAACAACACTTTGGAAAGTTGTTATTTGTAAACAGACAATATTACTTGTGCGCAATAGCAAATATGATAACTGTGAGTAATACAAAGTAGGAAAACACAGTTTTATTGAATGTTATGTCAGAGTTTCAGACCACTTTAATATAAACACACTAAATGTATTGATAGACAATCCCTTGCTTTGGATGTGTATATGTGCCAAATGCGATTACACAGCTGGTCATTTAATAACCTTTAATCAACCCTAGACATGGTCCAATAAGACCCAGGGGTGGCTTGCGATCTTTCACCACTAACATAATAGATCCAAGCAGTATCTGCAGCATCAGCTACGTTCTCCAATGATCTCTTGAGAGAACCTAAGTCGATCAGGCCTCATGTCTCCTGAGAACAGCCATCTTAAATTCTCTGGAGTACTGTAAGCTCTGCAGCACAATATAGGAAGAGTCAGCTTACCTTTTCAATCTTCTCCAGCCAGCCCTTGTTCTGCGTCAGTTCAGCCATAAATGCCTGGTGCTTGAGCCATTTCTTGTGGAGCTTCTGTGTCACGTCCCGTGAGTTATCCCGAGCCATCAGTGTCTTCTCACTGATCCAGGCATCCAGCTGCAGGGGACAGAGACCAGGGTGAGAGTGGAGGAGTCCATGTTTGCAGGGTAAAAAGTCCCGTAACTTGCCACGCTTTCATTATCTGGTGTAAGGGAGCATGAGAGGGGAGGCAAGAAACAATGCCTCGTCATACATCCCAGCTATGGAAGCCTTACAGAGCAGGAAAAGTTGTGAGGAAGCTGCATGAGACAGGTGCTTTAGGGAAGAGAGGAAACACACAAAACAGGTACAGAAAAAAAGTAATGTGTGAGCAGGAGGATTCAGGGGCACAAGATGGAATGAATGATGTCTGAAACAGGTAGGAAAACACTAGAAGAGCAAACCAGTACCATAAAGAGATGAGATAACTGACAGACAGGCAGGAGAAATGGCAAAAGAGAGGGGAGAGAACAGCAGAAAACAGAGAGAATGAAGGAAAAATGGAACAGTCAGGAGAGAGTGACAGTCAGCAATGTGAATTGGTAAGAAAGTGGATACATTCAGAACAGGATACAGTTAGGAGAGAGAAGAAAAGCTCTGGTAAAAGGCCATCAAGAGTGTATGTGTGTGTGAGAGCCACACTTGATGAAGTGGGATCAGGTTGAGAAAGAGACAAACAGACAACGTGTCAAAGCAGAGAGAGAGAGACGAAAGAAAGTCAGAAGAAGAAAACAGTCAGAAAATGATCAGTGAGAAGGGGCAGCCATGAAATGCAGAATGAGACAAGTGATCAAAAAGAACAAAAAACAAGTGACTGAAGAATGAGAGTGTGTGAGATACTCAGTCCAGTCCAGTGAGAGACAGTCAGCAGAGAGCATGTGAGATGCTCAGTCCAGTCCAGTGAGAGACCGTCAGCAGAGAGAGTGACAGATACTCATTCCAGTCAAGTGAGACAGTCAACAGAGAGTGTGATAGATACTCAGTCCAGTCCAGTGAGACAGTCAGCAGAAAGTGTGAGAGATACTCAGTCCAGTGAGAGTCAGAAGAGAGCGTGAGAGATACTCGGTCCAGTGAGAGACAGTCAGCAGAGAGAAACTCAGTCCAGTCCAGTGAGAGAGTCAGCAGAGAGTGTGAGAGATACTCGGTCCAGTCCAGTGAGAGACAGTCAGCAAAGCGTGAGAGATACTCAGTCCAGTGAGAGAGTCAGCAGAGACCATGAGAGATAGTCCAGTGAGAGAGTCAGCAGAAAGCGTAAGAGATACTCAGTCCAGTGAGAGAGTCAGCAGAGACCATGAGAGATACTCAGTCCAGTGAGAGAGTCAGCAGAGAGCGTGAGAGATACTCAGTCCAGTGAGAGAGTCAGCAGAGAGTGTGAGAGATATTCGGTCCAGTGAGAGAGTCAGCAGAGAGAAACTCAGTCCAGTCCAGTGAGAGAGTCAGCAGAGAGAAACTCAGTCCAGTCCAGTGAGAGAGTCAGCAGAGAGTGTGAGAGAGCCTCGGTCCAGTCCAGTGAGAGACAGTCAGCAAAGCGTAAGAGATACTCAGTCCAGTGAGAGAGTCAGCAGAGACCATGAGAGATACTCAGTCCAGTGAGAGAGTCAGCAGAGAGCGTGAGAGATACTCAGTCCAGTGAGAGAGTCAGCAGAGAGTGTGACAGGGGACATGCAGTCACTGTGGACAAATTCCCAAGCATCCTAGAATAACCAGGGCAGAAATGTGATAGTAGGAATCCATAGTGAACTGTCACAGTAGAGAGTCATACAGAAAAGCATGTCAGTTAGCAACAGAAGACACAGATCTGAGAGAGATAAATGGATTATTGATTGGCGTGCAGGAAATAAAGATTCAGAGGGTTACTGGACTTAAGAAATAATATCAGGTTGGCATGAGAGAGAAAAAGACAAGTGATAGAGGTCAGAAGGGCAAGAACAGGAGAGAGAGAGAGAGAGAGAGAGAGAGAGAGAGAGAGAGGTGTGATTGGTGATATCAGAAACAGATGAGAAACGCACCGGTGAGACTAATGAAGATATTTACAAAACAGATAGGCAATCACAGGGCCGGAGATAGAGAAAAGAGACAGATCGGTAAGAGAGATGTTATCAGGAAATGCTGAGAAAACAGGCAGAATGACAGAGTACGAATACATCTGAAAAAAGAGAAGCGGGTGAAGGTATGAAAGGGTTATATGCTGCAAGAAAAGAGAGTGGGATGGCTGGAAGTGACAGCGAGAGGAAGCGATAAGAGCATTAGAGAGCGAGGTAAAGAGAGAGCGGTCGAGTGGAAAGCAATAAACAGGAGACTGCAAGAGATGGTGCTGTGCTGCCTGCAGATGCTGCTGTCAGTGCTCTGTGTCCTGCGATGCTGTTTGGTGCAGTGAGATTTGCTGTCCCTGTGAGGGGTGGGCTGCCTGAATCCCCAGCACAGACCCTTCAGCTAGCCCAGTCACCGAGTGCGGGGACCCTGCTATCCGGACACATGCTCATTGGCAGCAGGTCCCCTTCGGTGCACAGTCAAGGTGGGATGGTGGAATGATCCCACTGCAGTGAATGGATGGAAGGGGCGGATCCTGGGTCTGATGCGTCATCTCCCCCCACCCCTTCCCCTCTCCATCCACTGCCTAACTACCGAGCATAAATCTCTACAGACCTCTCTTCATATCTAACTCTGTATTTATCCATCTATCGGCTGCACTTCACAAGGAAAACTTAAACATTCATTAATTGCAGTATAAATAAGATCTGGGAGCTTTTCCAGCCAAGAACTGAATCCTGTTTTTGAGGAGTTTGGATCTTATAAGGGGTCTGTCACCAAGCTTAGCACCCACCTCAGAAACCTGAAACAGAAGCCGTCTGCCTTATGGAAACTTTTTAGAGTTCTAATATCCAACTGTGATTATTTCTAGGTACATTATAACTATGACTTGTAAACAGCTATTAATATTTACTGTGCTATCCTTGATATTTTCACACCAAAATGATATTTTAACATTCCAATTTATTTTGAACACTCAGACAAAACATAAGTAAATTATTTTCAGCAGCATGGAGAGCAGTGAAGACTGAGCAATATTATACATGTGCTATACAGTAAAGCAGTCATAATGTGTATATAATATTCAGCACCATGGAGAGCAGTGAAGACTGAGCAATATAATACACGTGATATACAGTAATGCAGTCACACACTGTATATAATATTCAGTGCCATGGAGAGCAGTGAAGACTGAGCAATATTATACAGGTGATATACAGTAAAGCAGTCACATACTGTATAGAATATTCAGCACCATGGAGAGCAGTGAAGACTGAGCAATATTATACAGGTGATATACAGTAAAGCAGTCATAATGTGTATATAATATTCAGCACCATGGAGAGCAGTGAAGACTGAGCAATATTATACATGTGATATACAGTAAAGCAGTCACATGCGGTATATAATCTCCAGAACCATGAAGAGCAGTGAAGACTGAGCAATATTATACATGTGCTTTACAGTAATGCAGTCACATACTGTATAACACATATAAATTCCAGCACCATGGAGAGCAGTGAAGACTGAGCAATATTATACATGTGATATACAGTAAAGCAGTCACATACTGGGTATAATCTCCAACACTTAGAAAGCAGTGAAGACGGAGCAATATTATGCATGTTATATACAGTAAAGCAGTCACATACTATGTATAATCTCCAGCACTTAGAAAGCAGTGAAGACTGTGCAATAGTATACATGTGATATACAGTAAAGCAGTCATAATGTGTATAGAATATTCAGCACCATGGAGAGCAGTGAAAACTGAGCAATATTATACATGTGATATACAGTAAAGCAGTCACATACTGTGTATAATATTCAGCACCATGGAGAGCAGTGAAGACTGAGCAATATTATACATGTGATATACAGTAAAGCAGTCACATACTGTGTATAATATTCAGCACCATGAAGAGCAGTGAAGACTGAGCAATATTATACATGCCATATACAGTAATGCAGTCACATACTGTATAACACATATAAATTCCAGCACCATGGAGAGCAGTGAAGACTGAGCAATATTATACATGTGATATACAGTAAAGCAGTCACATACTGGGTATAATCTCCAACACTTAGAAAGCAGTGAAGACGGAGCAATATTATGCATGTTATATACAGTAAAGCAGTCACATACTATATATAATCTCCAGCACTTAGAAAGCAGTGAAGACTGTGCAATATTTTACATGTGATATACAGTAATGCAGTCACACACTGTATATAATTTCCAGCACCATCGAGAGCAGTAAAGACTGAGCATTATTATACATGTGATATACAGTAAAATAGTCACATACTGTATATAATCTCCAGCACCATGGAGAGCAGTGAAGACCAAGCAGTATTATACATGTGATATAGCGTAAAGCTGTGTAAAATATTCAGCACCAGCTGGGTAGAATATTCAGCATAATGTTCAGCACCATGGAGAGCAGTGAAGACCAAGTAGTATTATACATGTGATACACAGTAAAGTAGTTACCGTACTGTGTATAATCTCCAGCACCAAGGAGAGCAGTGAAGACTGATCAATATTAACCAGAGGATATACTGCAAATGGATTGTTAATCTTCAGAACCAAGGACAGCAAAGAGCAGCATCATAAGGGATATATTACAGAGCCGTCACATACTGTCAGGACTATTTTGGGCAGATGCTTTAGGCAGATGTTTTTAAGCATTCTGCATGCAAATTCTTGTGTGTGAAATTCCTATGTAATTATACGGGACAGTTCTTATAGGTGTTCGGAAAGAGCATTTGGCTGACTAGAGGCTTAAAAAACTGAATCTGCATCTTCTTTCTAGCTTTTACAACAACAACAACAACAAATAACACTTGTAAAGCGCTTTTCTCCCGTGGGACTCAAAGCGCATAAGCATGGCTCCGACCATCGTGGTACAGGGGAAGAATTTTATAAATCTGGAAATGCCAGGCTGAACAGGTGGCTTTTCAGTCTGGATTTGAATAGCTCCAGGGATGGTGCTGTCTTTACTGGGTGTGGTAGGGAGTTCCAAAGAGTAGGGGCAGCATGACAGAAGGCTCTGTCTCCAGATTTTTTGAGGTGCACTCTGGGAGTGACCAAGTTTATAGAACTTGCTGATCTGAGGTTGTGAGAGGTGTGGTGCAGCTTCAGCAAGTCCTTCATGTATCCAGGGCCCAGATTGTGCAGGGATTTGAATGTCAGCAGTCCAATCTTGAAGAGTATTCTCCATTCTACTGGTAGCCAGTGCAGTGAGCGAAGGATCGGTGTAATGTGACAGTGGCGAGGCTGGTTTGTTAGCAATCTGGCAGCAGCATTCTGCACTAATTGCAGGCGACGCAGGTCTTTTTTGGGGAGGCCAGCATAAAGGGCATTGCAGTAGTCCAGCCGTGATGTGATGAAGGCGTGGACTAGGGTTTGAAGATCCTCTGGGGGAATCAGATGTTTAATCTTTGCAATGTTCTTCAGATGAAAGAAGGAAGATTTAACTACAGATGAAATTTGGTTTCTGAAACTCAATTCCCCATCGATTAGTACGCCAAGGCTGCGCACAAGGTTGGAGCTGTTTATGTCTGAATTCCCAATCCTGATTGGTGTTGCTTTAGGATAGAGCTGTTTTGATGGCGAGCACTGGCTTTGGACAAACAGGACCTCAGTTTTGTCAGCATTCAGTTTCAACCAGTTATCATTCATCCATGCCTGAAGCTCAGCTAAGCAAGAGTTTATTTTTGGGGTAGGGTCTGATCCACCAGGTTTGAAGGACAGGTATAGCTGTGTGTCATCGGCGTAGCAGTGGTACGTCAGGCCATGTCGTTGGATAAGTGTACCGAGTGGCAACATGTAGATTGCAAACAGCAGAGGGGATAGGATTGATCCTTGTGGCACTCCGAATTGTAGAGGTGCAGGTTTGGACATTATAGGTCCTAGGGATACTCTCTGTGTTCTGTCAGTCAGGAATGATCTGAACCACTGGAGGACTGATCCACTGATGCCACAGTACTCCTGCAGTCTGTTAAGCAGGATTTCATGGTCAACTGTATCAAAAGCAGCTGAGAGATCCAGCTTTTAGCTGGCATTCAGGGTCCAATGGAAGCCTACAAAACTCTTGTCAAATGCTTGGATTTTCATGGAACCAAAATGTGGATTTTCTTGTTGGTTGTGATAGATGGGAAGCAAAGATTGGTTCACTGATGGTGTAGTGAATGATTTCACTTTTGATAAGAATAGCGGTTTGCTTGAACAATTTTTAGCTAAAAATCGGATCATTAGTGGCCACCTTTAGACTGATACTTCACTTTGGTCTGAATAGCTAGAGCAAACCCCTGATAACTTTAATGAAGACACTCATTCAAATGCCAAAACAGTTGTATGTGGTTTGGTGTTAGTCAGAGAAAATATAAAGACATAACAACAAAAGTAGATTAGATAATACCTTTAACTCATTTCGGGACACGCGGTCCATTACGGCCCACTGCCTTTCTTTTCTTTGTGATCACTGATTGGCTCACAGTGATAAAAGTCATTGGTTCCTGACCATGGTACATAGCTCAACTGTTTTAAGACAGCCGAGAACAGTGCCGGCAGGGATGCACGATTGTATCCAATGTGAAGGAGCTAGTGTAGTAAAATTTATGCTGCATCAAGCTTAAAGTCTGGACTTACCTGGTGCTACCTCCATCCCCCCCATAGCCCACGAGCACCACTGGCATCCTCTTGGCCCTTCTGTGGTTCCGCTGGCAGCTCCGGTAATCTGGCGACGTGCAGGTTCAGCCCGTGCATGTACCCAGCGCGTCGTCATGCTGGTCACCGTAAGTGTCCTGCACAGTTCAGTATTAAAGGGGCACTACAGCGAAAAACTGTAAAATTTTAAATATGTGCAAACATATACAAATAAGAAGTACATTTTTTCCAGAGTAAAATGAGCCATAAATTACTTTTCTCCTATGTTGCTGTCACTTACAGTCGGTAGTAGAAATCTGACAGAAGCAACAGGTTTTGGACTAGTCCATCTCTTCATAGGGGATTCTCAGGGATATATTTATTTTCAAAAGCACTTCGTGAATGGCAGAACTGCCAAAAAACTGTATAGGGAGCAGGGAAGCTGGCCAGCATCATTGTTTAAATCCTTTTTCAGGAATAGCTTTATAAAGAATAAAAGCCTTGCTGAGAATCCCCTATGAAGAGATTGACTAGTCCAAAACCTGTCACTTCTGTCAGATTTCTACTGCCTACTATAAGTGACAGCAATATAGGAGAAAAGCAATTTCTGGCTCATTTTACTCTGGAAAAAATGTACTACTTATTTGTATATGTTTGCACATATTTTAAATTTTACAGTTTTTCGCTGTAGTGCCCCTTTAAAAGAACCGCACATGTGCAGGATGCTTACAGCAACCAGTGTGATGACCGCACATGTGCAACTTCAGCCAAAGTCGCCGGATTACCGGAGCTGCCAGCGGGACCACAGAAGAGACCGAGAGGATGCCAGGGAAGCTTGCGGGCTACAGGGAGGATGGAGGAAGCACCAGGTAAGTCCAGATTTTCAATTTATGCCTCTGCTCAGGGTCCCTTTCGGCAGTCACAACTGCAATGTAGGTTTTACTATGGGCAGTCCTGAAGCTGTTACTGACTAGCTGTAAAAGATTTCCTAGCAAACTGTATGAAGCCTGAGGAACAAACAACATTTTGAAAGCTTGCAAGCATTAAAGGTATCACCCAAAAAACGTTTGTTATGTTTTTGCATCAAACACAAAGAAATGCGGTTTAAGTTTTCATGGCATTCAAAAATAATGCTCATCAAGGCTTCACCTGAAATTATTTTCAGCACCCAGTGCAGCAGTGAAGACTGAGCATCATCATACAGGTGTGTTATAGTGTAAAGAAATCACAGATTATACTTTATACATGATTTCAGTACCTTGGACAGCAGTGGAGACTGAGTAGTACCATAGCAGTGGGCTGTATTGTAAAGCTGGTTGCATAAATAAATGATGCTCAGACCCACAGACAGACAAAAGATCCAACCCCATCATACAAGAGAAGGGATTGTATGTAACAACTTTCCAGTTGGGTTTGTTAAAGGACATCTGTCGCGAAAATCAAAAAATTTAAAATACGTTAACATATACAAAGAAGAAGTACGTTTCTTGTGGAGTTAATTGAGCCATAAATTACTTTTCTCCTATGTTGCTGTCACTTGCAGTAAGTAGTAGAAATCGGACATTACTGACAGATTTTTGACTAGCCATTCTTCTTATGCGGGGTTCTCAGGGTTTTCTTTATTTTTAAAAGCACTTAGTGAAGGGCAGTTGCTCAATTTAACTGCCACAAAAGTGTACAGTGAGCAGGGAGGCTATCATTGTATAAATCTTATTCAGGGAATGTTTTTATAAAGAATAAAGGCTAAGAATCCCCTATGGAGAGATGGACTAACCCAAAACCTGTTGATATTGTCAGATTTCTACTACCTACTGTAAGTGACAGCAACATAGGAGAAAAGTCATTTATGGCTCATTTTACTCTGGAAGAAATGTACTTCTTATTTGTACGTGTTTTACATTTTAAGATTTTTGCAAACATGTAATAATCTGTTTCAGCTTACAGACTCAGCACTCAATTCTGAAGTACAGCTACAATCTGACACTAGAGTTGAGCTCTGCTAACACCAGCAACACTAAAGCCAAATTTAAATACTTGCAAGATGGGTCTAAAAGTCATTGCAGGGGGCAAGACGTAGGCGCATTTCAAATTAAAAAGCAAAGAGCATTCCTAGTATCCTGCAACCTCTGAATCATGGTGATTCTGGCAATCATATTGTAACGATTGCGGGAACAATCTCCCCGGGCAGCGCACAGCGTGTACGCTGACTCTGAGGAGATCTCCACAAGCATTCAGACAGAGGAGCCCAGTAATGGTGGAACACACCTGTGGAGGAACAAACCCATCCAGCAGGTGGAGCTGTGGAGCACGGAGAGACAAATCCTCTGAACAGTCCACAGACGACAGACAAAAATTGCTCAATGCGAATGCAGCAATAAGCAATACATTAACAAGACAGGAACAGGAACAGATCTGCAATAGATCAGATGAATGTCTGTCAAACTGATAACAGACTTTGAGAAAACAGACATTAATTCACAGAGCATCCACAAATGCCAGACAGAAATTACTCAATGTGAATGCAGCAATGAGCAATACCTTAACAGGACATAACAAGTCAGTATACTTTACTTCTTGTGAGAAATACATGAGTTTAGTGCACAGAAAAGTGGCGAACGCCACTAAGACGGTAGCCCCAGTGGGGGGAGCCCACTGGTGGCAGAGTATTCAAACAAACAGGAGTTGAACACACTAATACAATAATGAAAATAACAAAGAGGCACCAGTATGTGTAGTGATTGGTGCAAACAGTATCTTGCTGATAGAGGCTCAGCGGTAACCTCTCCAGTGGCGAGGGCCCACTGGTGAGTGAGGATAGTCAGACAGATCAGGTAGGCAACAACCGAGCAGATAGAGGTACAGAATCGTAAGACAGGTTTAGAGTAAAGTTTCAGGCAAGAAGTCGGCAACAAGGTCAGATAAGCAGAGGTACAGAATCGCGAGGCAGAAGGAGCAGTCAGAAACAGGCAAGAAGTCATACACAGATAAATACAATTGATATGTAATATACTACTGATTACAGCTATCAAAGGTCAATTACAATATACACGATAATATACAATAACTCTAGCTATGTGCAAATAGGCTGGAGTCATGCCGGGTTCAATGCACTAGGATCTAACTAAAGTCTGACCCAGGATTTGCAGTCCAAAGACTAACAAAATGTCGGGCGGGAAAGCACACTCAGGAAGTGACATTTATGGATGAACGCACCAATCAGAGACAGACCTGTAAAAGGACAAGGCAGCAATCTGCATTCAATTAGCCTGCATCTCATAAGTTCATGCATATCCATGCAAACAGCATAGCACTTGGATTCAGAATAGCAGACCACACCACAATGGAATGCGAATGAAATGCAAATGGACAATTCATTCATGGACAAAATCTCTGCAGACAGCAGCCAGCATAGTCTGGCTGCTGTAGTGTCTGAAGACAAAACAGACCTCACAGAGGAGATTATTACACATATCAAATGTCCCAGATTAGGGACTCTAACCCTGTTTCCCAGAGTTGCTGGTGTCCCATGTGAAGCGGAGTTCACAATCAATGTGTTTCTGATTAATGTTATGACCCAGTTTCTTTTACTTTTCTTCCTCTGAACTTCAGTCGTGACCTGGCTTGCCTGACTTTGCCTTACTCTTAATTCTGCTTGATCTTAGCCTGTCCTGACCACAGCTTGCGAGATCGATTCTGCATGAATGCCTCCTACTCCGATATCGACCTGTCACCAGGACTCTGTTGATACATGTCAGTCCTGACCTCAGCTTATCACTGGTTTGGAGATTCCGGGGGCTGCTACCTGACAGCGGCTTGCAGCAAAGTGATCTGCTGCCCACTAGGAAGTTCTCATGAAGACCAGTGGCTACTTAAAGGTGCCTTGGAAGCCATCCGTGACAGAATCAACAATACACAAGCAGAGCAGTGATGTAAACAAAGGTGACCTAGTGGAAATGATTTTACAAACGCCTCACTCAGCGGCAGCCATTGTGTATGGACATCATTGCCAGCTCAGAAAAGCAACACCACAAAACTGCAAAAAAATTTACCAATGAAATGATCTTATATTGTAAGTAAAATAAGAAGTAGGGGGTTTGTCTATTTGAAATGCTGAATTGTAAAATAAAAATAAAAAAAAGTTAGAGGAACTGTAGTGAAAACAACAATGAATAAAATTAGTTACTGTTTACAATATTGATTTATAGATTATTTAGTGTTTGCCCATTGTAAAATCTTTTCCTTCTCCCTGATTTACATTCTGAAATGTATCAATGGTGGTAACCACCTTAGTTCTGCCAGGTGATCTCTGCAGAATGTTTGTTACTGAGACTTCTATGCACTGAGGGAGATACTGCTTGCTTGGCAGTTTGAAAAAAAACATTATTTCCCACAATGCAATGAGGTTCACAGATAGCAAACTGTCAGGATCATGGTCATGACATCACACTGTGGGAGGTGTTTCATCACAATATCAGCCACACCCCCCCCCCCCCCCCGCCCCCCCAATGGTGTATTTGAGAAATTTTTTCTCATGGGAAAGGGGGTACTGATTGGAATGAAGTCCAATCCTTAATTAACCTTCCTCTGAGTTGTATTTTAATGTATCCTGTTCAGGGAGCCCAATATACTACACACCTGCTGTGACCTGTGTCAGGACTAAATTTAATATAAAAAAATATACCCAGGAAAAAAGAAAAGCCATTTTTGTAGCGTCTCTACCTTGTAAAGCTGAACACTTGTGGACCTGCCTATAGCAAAAGCTTATAAGTAGCATTTATGCAGCAGACTTGAGGAGACTCAAGTACATGTAGAAGCTGACATGGCCAGGAGCTTGTGTAAGTATCCCCTTAGGGATGTATTTGTGCTGAGCAGATAAAAGCTGTGGTGGATGGCGATATTCAGTGCTTGTCTCAGCTCACAGCTTGCTGCATGGGAGAGTCCATGAGGAAAAGGCTGAGAAAGGAGTTACAGGGAGTGAGTTATAAAGGAGATGTGCAGAACGGACAGTACACCGAAGCGGTGTTCATCTCAAACACTAGTACATGGGATCTCCTCTGCACATGGGGGTTGTTTAACCTGAACTCCAATTCATCTCACTGATCTTCACTTTACACCCTCCTAAATCACCCTATAAACCCATCCATTGGGGAAGACACCACAACCTGGGAGTGAGGACACTAAATCAGGATTCACAGTTCACAAGATCCTCATGTTACCACATTCCATGGATCCTCTTAACATTCCATTTAATTTAGATACAGTAGAATCTCGTTATAGGGAACTCTAATATAGTAAACCTCTGGCTATTGTAAACTCAGTCCCCAAGTCCCAGCCACATGCCTCCTATGAATTTGCATTGTATGACCAATTCTGATATAGTAAACTACTTGGACAGGTCCCTTGGAGTTTACTGTAAAGGGATTCTATATTACAGTATATATGGTAATTTTTTAGATCCCTGAAATTAAAAAGCTTCTCCAGTTTTGTACTCCACATAAAAAAAAAAACAACACACCAGAGATAGCCTGCTACAAACTCCAGGGCTTACCGGCGGTGCTGGTCGAACCCTCCACAGGGCAAGACACAAAGATTCAGCAAGGAAGCCAGCAGTACAACACCATGGCATAGTACATCAGGAACTTTATTGGTACACAGACAGACAGAACAGACAGCTGATGCGTTTCAGACTCGCAGGTCCTTAGTCATAACTCTAAAGAACTGCAAGTCTGAAACGTATCAGTGGACTATTCTGTTTGTCGGTGTGCCAATAAAGTTGCAGATATACTACGCCATGGTGTTGTACTGCTGGCTTCTAACTCCACATAAGTTGTAACTGTACCATCTAAAAAAGAAAGTATTCAAAAGAGCTGCACCACCAGGGGCGTAGCAATAGGGGGTGCTGAGGTTGCGACCGCATCGGGGCCCTTGGGCCAGAGGGGCCCTCCCTCAACCACAGTATTAGCTCTCTATTGGTCCTGTGCTCATAATAATCACTTCTATAGATACTTTGATTAGTGGTAATCATTAACTGTTCCCCACCCCCTTCTTGCACCTCTGACACTGTAGTTGCCATTGACAGGTTTTGGTGCGCCGTATCAATTGTTATATATAGAGTGCTTGGGGGGGCCCATTGTAAAACTTGCATCTGGGCCCACAGCTCCTTGGCTACACCCTTGTGCACCACCCATTTTCATATACAGTGGGATGCAAAAGTTTAGTCAACCTTGTTAATTGTCATGATTTTCCTGTATAAATCTTTGGTTGTTACGATGAAAAATGTCAGTTAAATACATCATATAGGAGACACACAGAATGATATTTGAGAAGTGAAATGAAGTTTATTGGATTTATAGAAAGTGTGCAATAATTGTTTAAACAAAATCAGGCAGGTGCATAAATTTGGGCACCACAAAAAAGAAATGAAATCAATATTTAGTAGATCCTCCTTTTGCAGAAGTTACAGCCTCTAAACGCTTCCTGTAGGTTCCAATGAGAGTCTGGATTCTGGTTGAAGGTATTTTGGACCATTTCTCTTTACAAAACATCTCTAGTTCATTCATGTTTGATGGCTTCCGAGCATCGACGGCTCTCTTTAACTCACACCACAGATTTTCAATTATCTTTAGGTCTGGGGACTGAGATGGCCATTCCAGAACGTTGTACTTGTTCCTTTGCATGAATGCCTTAGTGGATTTTGAGCAGTGTTTAGGGAAAGATCCATCCCCGGAGCAGCTTCAGCTTGGTCATCGATTCCTGGACATTGGTCTCCAGAATCTGCCGATACTGAGTGGGATCCATGCGTCCCTCAACTTTGACAAGATTCCCAGTCCCTGCACTGGCCACACAGCCCCACAGCATGATGGAACCACCACCTATTTTACTGTAGGTAGCAGGTGTTTTCTTGGAAAGCGGTGTTTTTTCTCCATGCATAATGCCCCTTGTTATGCCCAAATAACTCCATTGTAGTTTAATCAGTCCACAGCACCTTATTCCAAAATGAAGCTGGCTTGTCCAAATGTGCTTTAGCATACCTCAAGCGGCTCGGTTTGTGCTGTGAGCGGAGAAAAGGCTTCCTATGAATCACTCTCATACAACATCTCCTTGTGTAAAGTGTGCCGAATGGTTGATGTTGTAGGTCTTTGGTGCTTTTCTGTGGGTTGACTGACTGTTCTCACCATTCATTGCTTCTGTCTATCCAAGATTTTTCTTGGTCTGCCACTTTGAGCCTTAACTTGAACTGAGCCTGTGGTCTTCCATTTCCTCAATATGTTCCTAACTGTGGAAACAGACAGCTGAAATCTCTGAGACAGCTTTCTGTATCCTTCCCCTAAACCATGATGGTGAACAATCTTTGTTTTCATTTTGTTTGTCATTTGAGAATTGCTTTGAGACCCCAATGTTGCTACTCTTCAGAGAAAATTAAAAGAGGAGGGAATACTTACAATTGACCCCCTTAAATACTATTTCTCATAATTGGATTCACCTGTGTGTGTAGATCAGGGTTCACTGAGCTTACCAAGCCAATTTTAGTTCCAATAATTAGCTCTGAAGGTTTTGGAATCAATAAAATAATGACAACAGTGCCCAAATGTATGGACCTGCCTAATTTTGATTAAACAATTATTGCACACTTTCTGTAAATCGAATAAACTTCATTTCACTTCTCAAATATCGCAGTGTGTGTCTCCTATATGATATATTTAACTGACTTTTTTTATCATAACCACCACCGATTTATACGGAAAAATCATGACGATTAACAAGGTTGCCCAAACTTTCGCATCCCACTGAACGATCTGCTGCAATGTTAGACTTGATAACCAGTCCCAGGAAAGTCTGCCTCTTTGCCGAACAAAAAACTTTATACAAGGAAACCAAACTGCACTATCTAGAAAAAAAGGATGGCCACAAGAACTACCTTAGTACACTGCAGTGTGCCACTCAATCATAACGCACAGTTGTTATGACCCATCTAGGTATAAGACCTATGGTCATACACACTTTCAATTATGATTAGCCAATCACTGACCAATTTTCCCACCTTCATGTAGTATGAGGGTCAACAGATATTGGATACTATGAGTAGATTGTGCAGGTAAACCTTCATACTACATGGAGGTGGTTATATTGGTCAGTAAATGGCCAATCATAACTCAAATTGTGTACCATGCTTAAAGGGAACCTGAAGCAATTAAAATTATTTAAAATAAAAACATGAATATTACATACTTACCTCACCGTCAGTTCCTCACAGAAGCTCACCATTTTTTTTTCTTACAATGATCCTTTCCAGTTCTGACAAGATTTTGTCAGAACTGAAATATACCAGTTGCTGTCAGTTATATATCAGTAGCTGTCACTTACAACTGAATGTGCAAGGTGATATCCATGTTTCCCTATGGCTCATGTGGGTGATATTACAGTGTAACAGTGTGCTGACCAGGAAGATGTTATGGGGTAATGGCCATTTTTAAAATGGAGGACAGAAAATTCCACTGATCGCAGTGGACAAATGGGACGCAGGAGAGGAGAAAGATTGAGGAGTAGACTACACAGGAGGTAAGTATAACCTGTGTATGGTTATTTTGACTTTTTTTCAGTTCAGGTTCTCTTTAAGAGTGCAATTATTCCTGTTTATTCGAAGCAAAAATGGAAAAACAAACTGCTGTTGTAATTTATAATCAAACAAAAATCACATGCCATCAAATCATGCAATCCAGTCTGACATGTAGTAGACAAACAATTGAGTTCAGGCAATTATATCGGTCATCAAGTAGTGTAGCCACACAGTCATTTTGTGTATTTAGAACTGCGATATCAAAAGTCCACATTTATGTCCATAGCCTATGTGCCTGTGTAAGGGCTGGTTCACACTATGAGCATTTTCGTTTTTCTTTTAAGCACTGGTGATTTTTTAAATCGCCCTAAAAGCGCTTGTGCAATGATTTCCTATGAGAGTGTTCATACCTGAGAACTCCGCTTTATATTGAATCACAAACGCGGCTCCTGTACCATTTTCTGAGCATTTGTGTTGAATAGAAAGTATAGGGAAATTGCAAAGCGGTTGAAAAAGCTCTTTGAATAGAGATTTCCCAAGCGCTTTTATGAATAAATACATTGTATTTATTCAT
The DNA here is from genome assembly GCF_040937935.1 of Hyperolius riggenbachi. Lineage (NCBI taxonomy): Eukaryota > Metazoa > Chordata > Amphibia > Anura > Hyperoliidae > Hyperolius > Hyperolius riggenbachi. Next base: position 79,912,604 of record NC_090653.1, read on the forward strand.
TTCCAGGTCAAAGAGTTCACTTCCTGACTGACGAACATCAGAAAGTGTGAAAAATCATCCCTCCACAAAAGCGCTTAGAAATGCGCTTTTCTAAGCACAACGCGCAGGGGAAAGAACTTTTAAAATCACTAACCAAATCGTTCAGCGCTTGCGATAGCGCTGGGGATTTGTAATGTGAACAAGGCCTAAGAGCAGTTTATTTTTGGCACCTTTTCACAAGTACCCAGAACACCCATGCTCTGTGTGCTGTAACACCAATGCTATACTCAAACAGAAATTATATCAATTCACATTGTGTGAGTTCAGCATTGGTCATGTAAACAAATGTTTATTCCCACAGCATAAAAAGTTTGCAAGATGCAGATTCTGCTATGCATACAATACAGTTTGAAGTAGATCCGATAAATAATCAACATCTTCCAGATATGAATCATTTTTCTTGTCTGCCGACCTTGCATCAGAGGATACTAGACACGATTTTAGCAAAACATTGCTTGGGTATTTGTTTGGAGATAATTACACACATTGTTCAGTAGAAAAATACATACATTTAAATAGATCTGTTCATCTGTCCTGAAAGAGGGACAAATGATGAAGAAAGAGGAACAGAGGGATTCGGTTCCCAAAAAGAGACTGTCCCTCTGAATAAGGCACAGTTGGGAGCTATGCATACACTGTCCTGTTGTGAATGTGACTGCATCTTAGCATAACTGTGTGCATTTGAGGTCTTTTATTTTTTGGCTTAAAGTGAACGCTAGGTGAAAATAAATTGATGAAGTAAAAACAATTGTATTTATCCTCCCACTCCTAAAAATGACTTTTTTAGATATCCCATGGTTTTATTTTATATTTAAATATTTACAAAGTAGTTTGAATTTTTTATTGCGTCTGCTTAGTGGCAGTCTATTAAGTATCCCAGAGTTAAAATACATGAACTATTGACCTTTTTTTATCTTCCCCTGCTTTTAGAAGTTGTATTCTGCCAGAAAAACTGGCCTGCCAGAAAAACTATTGCTGTAATTTTCTCATCATTGAGGTTTACTATATTACCGACAAGACAGAAGCTGTCACTTCCATGGCTAAAAATTAACTCTTTCAGGCAGCAAAATAAAACTAAAGCAATATGGTTATTTATGTTTTGCACTGTACATACACATGTTTATCCCATCATGCCACATATCACCCCAGGTACACTTTAACCTTGGCATGAAGAAAACACCTACAACAGCTTATTTACTAAAGACACTCAAATAAAGTTTATAAATATAATCATCCTTCTCCTGTTGTCTGAGTTGTACAGCATAACATACCAGCCTTGCCAGTTCAACTTTCATCCTGCTTTCTGTCAAAGTCATCTATAGGCAGTTATCTCTATATACAGTTATATCAAATACATAAAGCTTTCTTGTCACCCCTGTAAATGTGAAGTTTTCCTCTGTCATTACTGGATGGCAAAACCACATAGTCTCAGGTCAGGAAATCTGAACCCCGTGTAAGCACTTTACATATTAATTTTGAACTGTGTGTGAAGATTACCTTTAAATTCAGCTTGTCTGGATCACTGTACTAAGGAAAGGAAGTGGATGGCATAATGGGATACTTGTGAATGTATCTTGTAAAATGACTGTAATGCCCAGCAGGCAGTTAAGAAGCTGGATAACTAGAGGGAGTGACAGGCTGTCAGCTGCAATAAGCAGATCTAGCCAGAGAGATCAGTATTGCAGCGGCTAAACAGCTGGAGCCAGAAGCAATGTGTGACAAGAAGAATGAAGTGAGCTGTGATTCCTTCAGTTATATCCTCTAACACACATGGAAGAGGTTGGGGTTATTCAGCCAGCAAACACCAGCCTAACACTGCCAGACTCACTATTCCCATGCTGAAGGCAATCATTTAAAGGACCACTATTATGAAAAATTGTAACATGTAAACACATACAAATAAGAAGCATGTGTCTTCCAGAGTAAAATGAGCTATAAATGACTATTCTACTTTGTTGCTGTCACTTACAGTAGCTAATAGAAATGACAGATTTTTGTCTAGTCCATCTCATCATGGGGGATTCTCAGTATTTAATTTATTCTTTACAAAAGCACTCATTGAAAAGGATCTATTCAAAGATGCAATCATCTTTACATCCCAGAAAAGCCCGATATACATCCAGAACCACGAGTTCATACTAAATCTAGAGCCTATTAATTTTAAATGGCCATATAATTCAACTTGCAATCAGCTGTTTCAGGCATGCTTGATGCAAGGTATGGATTGCTATGGCTCTATATTAGGACTTGGAATGTAGAGGTGTGACAGGGTACATCAGTGCAAGGTATGGATTGCTATGGCTCTATAGTAGGACTTGCACTGTGTACCCTGTCACACCTCTACATTCCAAGTCCTACTATAGAGCCATAGCAATCCATACCTTGCACTGAGGTGTACCCTGTAACACCTCTACATTCCAAGTCCTACTATAGAGTCATAGCAATCCATACCTTGCACTGTGTACCATGTAACACCTCTACATTCCGAGGTATGGATTGCTATGACTCTATAGTAGGATTTGGAATGTAGAGGTGTTACAGGGTACATCAGTGCAAGGTATGGATTACTATGGCTCTATATTAGGACTTGGAATGTAAAGGTGTTACATGGTACACAGTGCAAGGTATGGATTGCTATGACTCTATAGTAGGATTTGGAATGTAGAGGTGTTACAGGGTACACATCAGTGCAAGGTTTGGATTACTATGGCTCTATAGTAGGACTTGGAATGTAGAGTTGTTACAGGGTACATCAGTGCAAGGTATGGATTGCTATGGCTCTATAGTAGGACTTGCACTGTGTACCCTGTCACACCTCTACATTCCAAGTCCTAATATAGAGCCATAGCAATCCATACCTTGCACTGAGGTGTACCCTGTAACACCTCTACATTCCAAGTCCTACTATAGAGCCATAGCAATCCATACCTTGCACTGATGTACCCTGTAACACCTCTACATTCCAAATCCTACTATAGAGTCATAGCAATCCATACCTTGCACTGTGTACCATGTAACACCTCTACATTCCGAGGTATGGATTGCTATGACTCTATAGTAGGATTTGGAATGTAGAGGTGTTACAGGGTACATCAGTGCAAGGTATGGATTGCTATGGCTCTATAGTAGCACTTGGAATGTAGAGGTGTTACAGGGTACATCAGTGCAAGGTATGGATTGCTATGGCTCTATAGTAGGACTTGGAATGTAGAGGTGTTACATGGTACACAGTGCAAGGTATGGATTGCTATGACTCTATAGTAGGACTTGGAATGTAGAGGTGTTACAGGGTACATCAGTGCAAGGTATGGATTGCTATGGCTCTATAGTAAACTTGGAATGTAGAGGTGTTACAGGGTACATCAGTGCAAGGTGTGGATTGCTATGACTCTATAGTAGGACTTGGAATGTAGAGGTGTTACAGGGTACATCAGTGCAAGGTATGGATTGCTATGACTCTATAGTAGAACTTGGAATGTAGAGGTGTTACAGGGTACATCAGTGCAAGGTATGGATTGCTATGACTCTATAGTAGAACTTGGAATGTAGAGGTGTTACACGGTACACAGTGCAAGGTATGGATTGCTATGACTCTATAGTAGGACTTGGAATGTAGAGGTGTTACAGGGTACATCAGTGCAAGGTATGGATTGCTATGGCTCTATAGTAGCACTTGGAATGTAGAGGTGTTACAGGGTACATCAGTGCAAGGTATGGATTGCTATGGCTCTATAGTAGGACTTGGAATGTAGAGGTGTTACATGGTACACAGTGCAAGGTATGGATTGCTATGACTCTATAGTAGGATTTGGAATGTAGAGGTGTTACAGGGTACACATCAGTGCAAGGTTTGGATTACTATGGCTCTATAGTAGGACTTGGAATGTAGAGTTGTTACAGGGTACATCAGTGCAAGGTATGGATTGCTATGGCTCTATAGTAGGACTTGGAATGTAGAGGTGTTACAGGGTATACATCAGTGCAAGGTATGGATTGCTATGGCTCTATAGTAGGACTTGCACTGTGTACCCTGTCACACCTCTACATTCCAAGTCCTACTATAGAGCCATAGCAATCCATACCTTGCACTGAGGTGTACCCTGTAACACCTCTACATTCCAAGTCCTACTATAGAGCCATAGCAATCCATACCTTGCACTGTGTACCATGTAACACCCCTACATTCCAAATCCTACTATAGAGTCATAGCAATCCATACCTTGCACTGTGTACCATGTAACACCTCTACATTCCGAGGTATGGATTGCTATGACTCTATAGTAGGATTTGGAATGTAGAGGTGTTACAGGGTACATCAGTGCAAGGTATGGATTGCTATGGCTCTATAGTAGCACTTGGAATGTAGAGGTGTTACAGGGTACATCAGTGCAAGGTATGGATTGCTATGGCTCTATAGTAGGACTTGGAATGTAGAGGTGTTACATGGTACACAGTGCAAGGTATGGATTGCTATGACTCTATAGTAGGACTTGGAATGTAGAGGTGTTACAGGGTACATCAGTGCAAGGTATGGATTGCTATGGCTCTATAGTAGAACTTGGAATGTAGAGGTGTTACAGGGTACATCAGTGCAAGGTATGGATTTCTATGACTCTATAGTAGGACTTGGAATGTAGAGGTGTTACAGGGTACATCAGTGCAAGGTATGGATTGCTATGGCTCTATAGTAGCACTTGTAATGTAGAGGTGTTACAGGGTACATCAGTGCAAGGTATGGATTGCTATGGCTCTATAGTAGGACTTGTAATGTAGAGGTGTTACATGGTACACAGTGCAAGGTATGGATGTCTATGACTCTATAGTAGGACTTGGAATGTAGAGGTGTTACAGGGTACATCAGTGCAAGGTATGGATTGCTATGGCTCTATAGTAGAACTTGGAATGTAGAGGTGTTACAGGGTACATCAGTGCAAAGTATGGATTGCTATGGCTCTATAGTAGGACTTGGAATGTAGAGGTGTTACAGGGTACATCAGTGCAAGGTATGGATTGCTATGGCTCTATAGTAGGACTTGGAATGTAGAGGTGTTACAGGGTACATCAGTGCAAGGTATGGATTGCTATGGCTCTATAGTAGGACTTGGAATGTAGAGGTGTTACAGGGTACATCAGTGCAAGGTATGGATTGCTATGGCTCTATAGTAGGACTTGGAATGTAGAGGTGTTACAGGGTACATCAGTGCAAGGTATGGATTGCTATGGCTCTATAGTAGCACTTGTAATGTAAAGGTGTTACAGGGTACATCAGTGCAAGGTATGGATTGCTATGGCTCTATAGTAGGACTTGTAATGTAGAGGTGTTACATGGTACACAGTGCAAGGTATGGATTTCTATGACTCTATAGTAGGACTTGGAATGTAGAGGTGTTACAGGGTACATCAGTGCAAGGTATGGATTGCTATGGCTCTATAGTAGAACTTGGAATGTAGAGGTGTTACAGGGTACATCAGTGCAAAGTATGGATTGCTATGGCTCTATAGTAGGACTTGGAATGTAGAGGTGTTACAGGGTACATCAGTGCAAGGTATGGATTGCTATGGCTCTATAGTAGGACTTGGAATGTAGAGGTGTTACAGGGTACATCAGTGCAAGGTATGGATTGCTATGGCTCTATAGTAGGACTTGGAATGTAGAGGTGTTACAGGGTACATCAGTGCAAGGTATGGATTGCTATGGCTCTATAGTAGCACTTGTAATGTAAAGGTGTTACAGGGTACATCAGTGCAAGGTATGGATTGCTATGGCTCTATAGTAGGACTTAGAATGTAGAGGTGTGACAGGGTACACAGTGCAAGGTATGGATTGCTATGGCTCTATAGTAGAACTTGGAATGTAGAGGTGTTACAGGGTACATCAGTGCAAAGTATGGATTGCTATGGCTCTATAGTAGGACTTGGAATGTAGAGGTGTTACATGGTACATCAGTGCAAGGTATGGATTGCTAATTGCTATGGCTCTATAGTAGGACTTGGAATGTAGAGGTGTTACAGGGTACATCAGTGCAAGGTATGGATTGCTATGGCTCTATAGTAGGACTTGGAATGTAGAGGTGTTACAGGGTACATCAGTGCAAGGTATGGATTGCTATGGCTCTATAGTAGGACTTGGAATGTAGAGGTGTTACAGGGTACATCAGTGCAAGGTATGGATTGCTATGGCTCTATAGTAGGACTTGGAATGTAGAGGTGTTAAGGGTACATCAATGCAAGGTATGGATTGCTATGGCTCTATAGTAGGACTTGGAATGTAGAGGTGTTACAGGGTACATCAGTGCAAGGTATGGATTGCTATGGCTCTATATTAGGACTTGGAATGTAGAGGTGTTACAGGGAACATCAGTGCTAAGTATGGATTGCTATGGCTCTATATTAGGACTTGGAATGTAGAGGTGTTACAGGATACATCAGTGCAAGGTATGGATTACTATGGCTCTATAGTAGGACTTGGAATGTAGAGGTGTTACATGGTACACAGTGCAAGGTATGGATTGCTATGGCTCTATAGTAGGACTTGGAATGTAGAGGTGTTACAGGGTACACAGTGCAAGGTATGGATTGCTATGGCTCTATAGTAGGACTTGGAATGTAGAGGTGTGACAGGGTACACAGTGCAAGTCCTACTATAGAGCCATAGCAATCCATACCTTGCACTGATGTATACCCTGTAACACCTCTACATTCCAAGTCCTACTATAGAGCCATAGCAATCCATACCTTGCACTGATGTATACCCTGTAACACCTCTACATTCCAAGTCCTACTATAGAGTCAAAGCAATCCATACCTTGCACTGTGTACCCTGTAACACCTCTACATTCCAAGTCCTACTATAGAGCCATAGCAATCCATACCTAGCACTGTGTACCCTGTCACACCTCTATATTCCAAATCCTACTATAGAGTCATAGTAATCCATACTTTGCACTGATGTACCCCGTAACACATCTACATTCCGAGGTATGGATTGCTATGACTCTATAGTAGGATTTGGAATGTAGAGGTGTTACAGGGTACATCAGTGCAAGGTATGGATTGCTATGGCTCTATAGTAGCACTTGGAATGTAAAGGTGTTACAGGGTACATCAGTGCAAGGTATGGATTGCTATGGCTCTATAGTAGCACTTGTAATGTAAAGGTGTTACAGGGTACATCAGTGCAAGGTATGGATTGCTATGGCTCTATAGTAGGACTTGGAATGTAGAGGTGTTACATGGTACACAGTGCAAGGTATGGATTTCTATGACTCTATAGTAGGACTTGGAATGTAGAGGTGTTACAGGGTACATCAGTGCAAGGTATGGATTGCTATGACTCTATAGTAGGATTTGGAATGTAGAGGTGTTACATGGTACATCAGTGCAAGGTATGGATTGCTATGACTCTATAGTAGGACTTGGAATGTAGAGGTGTTACAGGGTACATCAGTGCAAGGTATGGATTGCTATGGCTCTATAGTAGAACTTGGAATGTAGAGGTGTTACAGGGTACATCAGTGCAAAGTATGGATTGCTATGGCTCTATAGTAGGACTTGGAATGTAGAGGTGTTACATGGTACATCAGTGCAAGGTATGGATTGCTATGGCTCTATAGTAGGACTTGGAATGTAGAGGTGTTACAGGGTACATCAGTGCAAGGTATGGATTGCTATGGCTCTATAGTAGGACTTGGAATGTAGAGGTGTTACAGGGTACATCAGTGCAAGGTATAGATTGCTATGGCTCTATAGTAGGACTTGGAATGTAGAGGTGTTACAGGGTACATCAGTGCAAGGTATGGATTGCTATGGCTCTATAGTAGGACTTGGAATGTAGAGGTGTTACAGGGTACATCAGTGCAAGTTATGGATTGCTATGGCTCTATAGTAGGACTTGGAATGTAGAGGTGTTACAGGGTACATCAGTGCAAGGTATGGATTGCTATGGCTCTATAGTAGGACTTGGAATGTAAAGGTGTTACAGGGTACATCAGTGCAAGGTATGGATTGCTATGGCTCTATAGTAGGACTTGGAATGTAGAGGTGTTACAGGGTACATCAGTGCAAGGTATGGATTGCTATGGCTCTATAGTAGGACTTGGAATGTAAAGGTGTTACAGGGTACACAGTGCAAGGTATGGATTACTATGGCTCTATACTGTAGTAGGACTTGGAATGTAAAGGTGTTACAGGGTACATCAGTGCAAGGTATGGATTACTATGGATCTATAGTAGGACTTGGAATGTAGAGGTGTTACAGGGTACATCAGTGCAAGGTATGGATTGCTATGGCTCTATAGTAGGACTTGGAATGTAAAGGTGTTACAGGGTACATCAGTGCAAGGTATGGATTACTATGGCTCTATACTGTAGTAGGACTTGGAATGTAGAGGTGCTACAGAGTACCAAGCTAAGCTATGGAGAACCAATAGCACTATGATTTTTCTAGAGGGCCAAAAGGAACCAAAAAGCCCCAATTTTTCTTACCTAAAACAGAAGGTATTTCCAAATATTTTGCTTCACACAGGCAAGAAGTTACTCCCATAATCATTTTATGAACAGTCTTTGAATATGCAAATCAATACTCTACAATCAAGGTATTTGCAAATCATTGCTGCCCATAGATGGTAATTTTTTTTTTTTCCCTTCAATTAGATAATTTAGTTCGATTATTCCGTTGAATCGAATATAAAGATTTTTCCAACACGCTATTATTGTAGCGTGTATGGGCACCCTTAGGGCCCTTTTCCAGTGGCTGCATTTGGATACAAAGTTTGGATTGCATGGAATTTGCATGTGACGTCATGAAAATCGCACCACAAAAGAATGAGAACATCACATGGTGGGAAGAAGGAAAATTGTGATTGCAGCACATTTGCGGTAGCGATCTTTAGTGGTAAAGGCTCCTCACTCTATAAATTTGGGTTTGATTCTTCAAACAACCTACCAACCTCCTAAATAAAACATTTAAAAAAAAAGTCCAGCTGTAGAATCCTTCCAATAAAAAAAAAATGTCAGCTCCTCTGTAATGGAATCTGTTTCCCCTGACAACTTAAAAAGTGCCAAATTCCTCTCCTTCCCCTCCCTCCCTGCAGAGTTGCGAGCAGACAGCGGGGGATTTGAAACTCACCTTCATCCACCACTTCCCGCATCGCCATGGCAACAGAACGACACAGGACGTGACGTGCCAGCATATTACACGCTGGCAGCCAGTGTGTAATACGCTGGCACCTCCTGCCGTCACGTCACGTGTCGCCCTGCTGCCATGCCGATGCGGGAAGCGGTGATTGAAGGCAAGTTTCAAATCCCCCGCTGCCTGCTCACAATTCTGCAGGGAGGGAAAGGGAGGGAATGTAAAGAATGCAACCCGTGGTCCATACCATGCGGCCCGGGCCACGTAAAGATTGCCCAGCCCTGATCTAGACGCTAGTTTGTAAGTAATAGGGGATCCAGCAAGAATCACTATTCATGCCCCCAACCAAATAGATTTAGAAAAGTGTCAGCGGAGGCAGTAGCCGAAGCAAGCACTGTTCCCAAAGCCCAGCAGTCAAAAGCCCCAGATGAGGGCAAAAACTGGATGTGCATCTGATCGGGCAGCAGCCACCTGGAAACTATATACTGCAATAACCACACCGCATGTCTGCTGCTGTCACGTTTGTGGTTACGAACAATCCCATTCAGCTGCATTCATTTGCAACCAAAGGGTGCTTGACTCTGGCAATTGGCTGCCGTTTAGCCATTTGTCTGAAAGAGGCCTAAGAATGGCAAAGGATATCAATAGTGTAATGTCCGCAATTTGTACATAACATGCACTGTGCTATTTGTGCAATGACCATTACATAGAGAACTCCGTGTAGATGCACGCATACATCTAACCATAAGCTAGTGAATCTGCCTAAATGAGTCTAGGCCATAAAAACTAATTAACATAATGAAAACCTCACATTTTTGGTGGTGTAACACTGGAGACAAAAAGTGTATTTTCGAAAACAAAATCACCATGGATGTAATTTTACATACAGTGGTTTGCAAAAGTATTCGGCCCCCTTGAAGTTTTCCACATTTTGTCATATTACTGCCACAAACATGAATCAATTTTATTGGAATTCCGCGTGAAAGACCAATACAAAGTGGTGTACAAGTGAGAACTGGAACAAAAATCATACATAATTCCAAACATTTTCTTACAAATCAATAACTGCAAAGTGGGGTGTGCGTAATTATTCAGCCCCCTTTGGTCTGAGTGCAGTCAGTTGCCTATAGACATTGCCTGATGAGTGCTAATGACTAAATAGAGTGCACCTGTGTGTAATCTAATGTCAGTACAAATACAGCTGCTCTGTGACGGCCTCAGAGGTTGTCTAAGAGAATATTGGGAGCAACAACACCATGAAGTCCAAAGAACACACCAGACAGGTCAGGGAAAAAGGTATTGAGAAATTTAAAGCAGGCTTGGGCTACAAAGGCCTTGATCATCCCACGGAGCCCTGTTCAAGCGACAATTCAGAAATGGAAGAATTATGGCACAACTGTAAACCTACCAATACAAGGCCGTCCACCTAAACTCACAGGCCGAACAAGGAGAGCGCTGATCAGAAATGCAGTCAAGAGGCCCATGGTGACTCTGGACGAGCTGCAGAGATTTACAGCTCAGGTGGGGGAATCTGTCCATAGGACAACTATTAGTCGTGCACTGCGCAAAGTTGGCCTTTATGGAAGAGTGGCAAGAAGAAACCCATTTTTAACAGAAAAGCATAAGAAGTCCAGTTTGCAGTTTGCCACAAGCCATGTGGGGGACACAGCAACCATGTGGAAGAAGGTGCTTTGGTCAGATGAGACCAAAATGGAACTTTTTGGCCAAAATGCAAAACGCTATGTGTGGCGGAAAACTAACAGTGCACATCACTCTGAACACACCATCCCCACTGTCAAATATGGTGGTGGCAGCATCATGCTCTGGGGGTGCTTCTCTTCAGCAGGGACAGGGAAGCTGGTCAGAGTTGATGGGAAGATGGATGGAGCCAAATACAGGGCAATCTTGGAAGAAAACCTATTGGAATCTGCAAAAGACTTGAGACTGAGGCGGAGGTTCACCTTCCAGCAGGACAACGACCCTAAACATAAAGCCAGGGCAACAATGGAATGGTTTAAAACAAAACATATCTTTGTGTTTGAATGGCCCAGTCAAAGTCCAGATCTAAATCCAATCGAGAATCTGTGGCAAGATCTGAAAACTACTGTTCACAAACGCTGTCCATCTAATCTGACTGAGCTGGAGCTGTTTTGCAAAGAAGAATGGGCAAGGATTTCAGTCTCTAGATGTGCAAAGCTGGTAGAGACACACCCTAAAAGACTGGCAGCTGTAATTGCAGCAAAAGGTGGTTCTACAAAGTATTGACTCAGGAGGCCGAATTGCGCACACCCCACTTTGCAGTTATTTGTAAAAAATGTTTGGAATAATGTATGATTTTTGTTCCACTTCTCAAGTGTACACCACTTTGTGTTGGTCTTTCACGTGGAATTCCAATAAAATTGAGTCAGGTTTGTGGCAGTAATATGACAAAATGTGGAAAACTTCAAGGGGGCTGAATACTTTTGCAAACCACTGTATTCTTTTCTAGTCGGAAATTAAAAAGAAAATGGTGTATTTCCTCCCATTATGGAAAAAAAAAGGAAATAAATTAGTTATTATATAAGAAGAAAGCCCCATCAGTCCTCTAAAAACAATAAGTTGGTTAGTTAGGCCGACTACAAAACCAAGAAGCAGTTATCAGTTAAGGAGGAACTGTTAGCAAAATAACAATTAATAAAATGGCTTATTTTTTTTTTTTAGTGTTCATTTATAAATAAATTACTAAGTGTTTGCCATTGAAAAATCTTTCCTCATCTTGATTTACTTTCTAAAATTTATCACAGGCGGCAATTTCTTTAGTACTGGCAGGTGATCTCCGTGGAAGGTTTATTTCTGAGTTTTAAAGCCAGTACAAAAACATAGCTGGTCTCCCAGAATGCTCTGGGGGGAGAATTCTGAATAATAAACAGCCTAGGCTAATGGTGCGTACACACTTGAAAGATTAATGAAAGATCTTAGACCAATTTTACCACCTTCCATGTAGTATGAGAGCCATACTCTACACAGTCTAGTCTATTGAGCTGAACTCCCCATGAGATAAAAATCTTTGCAAGATGCTGCACACAAAGATGCTGTACACATTCAAAAGATCAGTATCTGCAAAAGATCTGTTTCTGCATAAGATCCGTTCCTGCAAAATGCATTCTCAGTCTATGATACCTGCAGATCCTTATACACACCTTGTTTAACTGACATTCATCTGCATAACTGATAATCATCTGCAGATCGGAAAATCCATCCTGGTGGATCTGATCTGCAATTCATTTACTGGAATCTCTGCAATTCATATACAGGCAATTTGAAACTTGGTGCAATTCTAGAACCCCTTGATGGAGGCCTAATATCCTCTCTACATTCTACCCTATCCCAGCCTGAAGCAAAGTAGCAAACAAATTATAAGTAGTGCTGGACTGACAAAGGCACCAGGGCCTTGTGCTTTTTCAGCACTGGATAGATTTAACACCTGAAAATAAATCAAACAGGATTTTTCCATAAAAATCATCTCTATGCTACAGCAGATGCTGGAGCGTTAGATCTATACATTTGGTGGGCTAATTCCAAGGTTAAAAACTTCTGGTTAACACTGATCAAACTCTTGCAACATATAGCCAAGACTGCCAGGCTACATACTGAATAGCCAGACAATAAAACTGGTCCCCACCTATCAGTAAAGGCTGTGATGGATATTAACAATATCACGACCTCAGAAGCTTCTAGCTATAGTAAATTACATTCTAGAAACTTTTACTAAAACCTGACAGTCCTGGCAGACATACCTTGATACCCAAACATGATACCCCTCTGGAGGAGGGGGTAATCAGGAAGTAAAGTGGCAGTGGGGGAATGGGGATCTTGCTAGCCTAACAAAATATATAAGACCTCCCCGAAAAGAATACCGAGCACATCTTTTGAAGGAAAAAATAGAAGACAGTTTCTTATTTTCAGGGAAACACGGTATTAAAGACCCATCCCCCCCCTACTTAATGCCTAACATTAAAGACCCCCCTTCCAGATGCCTAACCCTAAAACCCCTCTTCCCGATGCCTAACCTTAGAGCCCCCCTTCCTGACACCATAATGTTTAAAACTATAAATTTCAAAACCATAATTTTCAAAAACTAAAAACTTGCGAATATATAACACAATTTCAAAACAATAATTATCAAAAACAAATAAACAAATCATTTGTAAACGCAAAGTATTAAAAATGTCAAAAGCTATAACATTGTAATTTTCAATAGTACAATTATCGGGCGCCCAAATTTCTTTAGTGCCTTTTGGGCACCCAAATTGTCCATTAACCATTGGGTGCCCAAATGTCCTGCTTCCACATGGCAACTCAGCTGTGCTACCCTGCTTTAGGGGTCTAAGCATCCCTGGAATGTCAGATTGCTTACTGGGACACAGTTGTTAATAAAGGTGGCAATACAACTAGTGATGATTGGCAGATTCGACCAAGAGACAAAACTCTCTCTGATCAAAATATGGTGTACTCTCAGCTGTTAATATAATGTATTTTGAAGTGATGTATGCTCCTTATAAAGCCAATTTATAAAAATTCTGCAGAATTATCTGACGTAATGCTACGTACACACTTGGGATAAAAGTCTTTGGAAAAGGCAAGATCACAGACCAATTTTAACCCCTTCCATGTAGTATAAGAGCATATGCTACATAGTCTATTCTATTAAGCTGAACTCCCCCTAAAAATCTTTGCAAGATGATGTACACAAAGATGCTGTACACATGCAACAGATCAGTATCTGCAAAAGATCTGTTCCTGCAAAAGATCCATTCCTGCAAAATGCATTCATAGTCTATGAGATCTGCAGATCATCATACACACCTTGTTTAACGGAAAATCATCTGCAGATTTGAAGATCTATCATGGTTGATCTGATCTGCAGATGATTGTCCGTTAAACAAGGTGTGTATGATGATCTGCAGATATCATAGACTATGAATGCAATTTGCAGGAACGGATCTTTTGCAGATACTGATCTTTTGAATGTGTACAGCATCTTTGTGTGCAGCATCTTGCAAAGATTTCTGTCTGATGTGGAGTTCAGCTCCATAGAATAGACTGTGTAGAGTATGGCTCTCATACTACATGGAAGGGGGTAAAATTGGTCTGTGATCTTGCCTTTTCTAAAGACTTTTATCTCAAGTGTGTACGTAGCATAACAATTCAAACATACCGTACAAAACCATAGATAAGACCTCCCGTGCATACGCCAACCCCTCCACCCCACTAACTCAGATGTGTAAAACAAACAATGGAAGATAGGCATCACGCAGGCACAGTATGGAGCCGCCTGTCTTCAGGAGCACTCGGGATCCCGATGACTTCCATGGTGGCAGATTGGAACGAGGTGACAGCACTGGAACAAGGGGACTGTGAGAGGAACAGAAATGCTTTATAGGACCCAGAGCCATAGGTAAGTATCTGTTTTGTTTTCATTTTTAGTTGACATTAGCTTTAAATGGAACTTCATTTATAAGGTGTGAAAATATTGCCTAGGAGAAAAAGTTAATTAAATAAGGGCCAGTGTGCGATAAGATCAGGAGTCTTGTTGAATCTGATCATTAACATTCATGATACTTGTTAAAAGATTGTGAATTAGCGCTGTGCAATTATCTGCTGTTTTTCTGAAAGGAAATGTACATGAATGATGAGGGAACAGATTGTACTGTCAGCTGTTACAAGAAGCTATGTGACATTTCACTGAAACCTCTTACTCCGAAATTCCTACAGACGCATATGGCGCTGCCTTTTGGCTTCAGCCCCAGTGCCCAATTCACTGCTCTCCCACCAATACCTACATGGGGTTCAGCGTCATCACCCAATCCGCTGCTGATAACTGATGATTGCTGAGTTACAATACAATACAATACAATAACATTTGTAAAGCGCTTTTCTCCCATAGGACTCAAAGCGCATAGCTGTGTCTCAGATTAATACAGGGTTTCAGGCTGGGTTGTGTTACAGAGGAGATAGTCAGATGTTCATGAATGCCAGACTGAAAAGGTAGGTTTTCACAGTTTAGACTTAAATGTTTCCAGGGATGGGGCTGTCCTGATTGGGTGTGTCAGGGAGTTCCAAAGTGTAGGGGCAGCATGACAAAAGGCTCTGTCTCCAAAGGTTTTGAGGTGGACTCTGGGGGTGACCAAGGTGTTACGTCCTTTTGATCTAAGATTGTGGGGGGTGTGATGTAGTTGCAACAAGTCCTTCAGGTATCCAGGGCCCAGATTGTGCAAGGATTTGAATGTCAGTAAGCCAATCTTAAACAGAATTCTCCATTTTATCGGTAGCCAGTGGAGTGAGCTCAGGGTTGGTGTTATGTGGCAATGGCGGGGTTGGCTCGTTAACAGCCTTGCGGCGGCATTCTGTACTAATTGCAGGCGGCGTAAGTCTTTGTTATGCAGGCCTGTGTAGAGGACGTTGCAGTAGTCTAACCTTGATGTGACGAAGGCATGAACTAGGGTTGGAAGATCCTCTGAAGGAATTAGGTGTTTAATCCTTGCAATATTCCTTAGGTGAAAGAAGGAATGTTTCACAACAGCTGAGATTTGATTCCTGAAGCTTAATTTCCCATCAATCAGTACTCCCAGGCTGCGCACACAGTCTGAGCTGTTCAGGTCTGAGCTCCCTATCCTTAGCGCTGTTGGTTGAGACTGGAGCTGCTTTGCTGTTGAGCCCTGGCCCTCGATAACAAGAACCTCAGTTTTGTCAGCATTAAGTTTTAGCCAATTATTATTCATCCACTCCTGAAGCTCAGCTAAGCATGCGTTTATTTGTGGAGTAGGGTCTGACGTCAGGTTTGAATGACAAATATAGCTGGGTGTCATCAGCATAGCAATGATATGTCAGGCCATGTTTTTGTATGATTTCTCCAAGTGGCAGCATGTATATGGTGAACAGTAAAGGGGATAATATTGCGCCCTGAGGTACACCGTATTTTAGTGGTACAGGGTTGGAGAGGAAGGGCCTTAAGGCTACCCTTTGTGTTCTGCCAGCCAGGAAGGAGTTGAACCACCGGAGAACAATGCCATCTATACCACAGTACTCTTGTAGCCTGTTGAGTAAGATTTCATGATCGACTGTGTCAAAAGCCGCTGAGAGGTCGAGCAAAATCAGGATGGAACATTGACCCTTGTCTCTTGCAATGAGCAGATCATTGCAAATCTGGGTGAGGGCTGTTTCACAGCTGTGATATTTCCTGAAACCAGATTGAAGAGGGTCAAGGATGTTGTTTCTGGAGAGCCTCTTGGAGGTAGACAGCCTTTTCAATAACTTTTCCCAGAAAGGGGAGGTTTGAGACAGGTCTGTAGCTGTTTAGAGCATCTGGGTCTAAGGATGGTTTCTTGAGTAGAGGCCTGACGATTGCTTCTTTCAGAGTAGAGGGAAACCACCCTTCTTGTAAGGAGCCGTTGACTATTTTGTGGAATGCCGGTGTAAATAGTTCAGGGCATTTCAACATGAACTTAGTGGGGCCAGGGTCCAGATCGCAGGTAGTCTGGCGAAGGTTTGAGAGGATATCCAAGATGTCTTTTTCAGTGATTACCTTAAAATCAGACCATGGTGGTAGGCTATTTTTGCACCTGTTATATGGCTCTGCATGGGTTTCTGGGGCTGTGAATTGAATGGCAGATTGTATGGAGGAGACTTTGTCTGAGAAGAAGTGGGCAAATTTCTCGCACAGTTCCTGTGAAGGTCTGATGCTGGATTTCCTGCAAGATGGATTGCAGAGACTGTCAACCGTGCGGAAGAGTTGGGCAGGTCTGTTGGCTGCATTTGCAATTTCGTGAGACAGGAATAAGGACTTCTTTTTGTTAATCATCGTTTGATATTTTTTCAGGTGAGCAATTAGGGAAAGTTTGTCATCAGGAGACTGATGTTTGCGCCACCTTCGTTCCAGTCTGCGTCCCTGTTTCTTTAGTTCCTTTATAGAGTTGTCAAACCAGCGAGCATGATGTAATGGTGCGGAACGTTTAATCTTTAAAGGAGCTATGGCGTCAAAAGCGGCTGAGACATCGTGGTTATATTTAAGGACCATGGATTCAAGGCCGAAGTTGTGATCTGTCAGTCTACCTAGATTGAGGCTGTTCTGAAGGTGTTGGGGTGTCAAACCTTTCAAGGAACGATATTTTATTAGTTCTTTCACTTGGTGTTTTGTAGCCGGTGCTGTAAAGGAGAAGTGGACAGTGTGGTGGTCTGACCAAACTACTGGATCAATTTCCACATTGGATATTAGGAGTTCTGAATGGAAAATGAGGTCCAAAGTGTGTCCTTTTTGTGGGTAGGGAGGTTGACGGCTTGAGAGAAGCCCAGTTCATTCATAGAGAGAAGTAGCTTAGTTCCAAATTGGGAAGAGTGTGTATCGACCCGTGCGTTAAAGTCTCCAAGAATTATCCACCTAGGGTGTTTCAGTGTTATGCAAGATACAAGTTCTGCTATTTCCTTGAGAAAAGCTGAGCCAGCGTCAGGGGGTCGGTAGACAAGCAGTATGTTTATTTTTTTTCCAGCTGAGAGCTGGGCTGCTAGACATTCAAAAGAGTGGGTGGGGGCTACAGCAAGGGGTTTAATATTCAAACTGGATTTGAAGCACAGAGCTAATCCTCCACCCTTGCGGTTTTGCCTTTCACTGTGTAAAACTGAGTAATTGTCTGGTACCGCAGCTGCGAGAGTGGGTCCTGAGTTCTGATCCAACCATGTCTCTGTAATTAAAGCTAGATCTGAAGCCTCTATTAGATCATGAATAACTGCTGTTTTGTTGTTTATGGACCTGGCATTGCAGAGTACTGCTTTAATGTTGTTTGCCTTAACTTTGAGGTCTGTGTTCCTAGCTCCTGGCTGGGGGTTGTAATCAGGAGTGTGGCAGCTGTCTCTGTTATCTGGGTCCTTTACTGATACAGCTGATTTATAGATATGTGATGATTGCTTTGGCTTTGATTTATGGGTGCCTGCACGTCCTCCCCTCTTCCCCCGCCTTGTTTTCTTGAGAATCCCAAGGGATTTTAGAGGGGTAATCAAAGCAGAATCTATTTGTAAGAGTTCCACATCACTGCAACCAATCAAGCTACTTCCTTCATTTTACCACAAGTGTAGTAGCAATAATGCTTGCACTTATGCTTTACATAAACTATAGCCCGCCATTAATAAATAATATGAAAAAAGGAATATTAATGCCAATTTTCCTTTCCTGTTGAATCTTCATGACAAAATACTACTGAGTTGGCGCCTTCTCTCAACCCTGATAGGACCTTTCAACTAGACGTATAATCTAGCTCCATAGGCATACTATACATATAATCTAGCTCCATAGCTAACTGTTAAAGCAAACCTGAAGCAAAAATTAACTTATGAAATCATGAATTGTATTTGTAGTACTGATAATAAATAGAACATTAGTAGCAAAGAAAAGAGTCTCATATTTTTATTTTCAGTTATATAGCTTTTTTTTATAACTTTGCATCATATTGTCACAGCTGCATTTTGAAAACCACACTGTCTTAACTTCTTCCTGATCGCCTCACGCCGATGGGCGGTTGGAAGGTGGCACCCCAAGGAGCGCCTGACACAAATTGGCGTCCCGGAGGCGGAGATTAGCAGGGAATGTGTGTGCGCATGCGCGTGTTCCCTGATTGCAATACAGAGCAGGGATCCGTTAACAGCCTGCCAGCCGTGATCGGAGTTGGCAGGCTGTAATTTGAAAAACAAATGCAAATAAACATTTGTACAGTGCTGTGATCTTGTGCAGGGATGTACATAGGACAGCCCTGTCACTTAGCTGTCCCTCTGGCTGGCTCACAATCTAATCCCTCTCATAGGCTGATGCCTATGAGAGGGTTCTGTAATGTAACGATCGCAGATTAGGGCCAATTTAAAGACTCATTTGGCTGCTAAGTTGTATGGCAGTGCAATAAACTGTTAAAGCTGCAGAGTGCTGAACTGTAAAATAATAATAATAATAATAATAATAATAATAATAAAAAAAAAAATTAAAAAAAAAATCGCCTGGTCACTAGGGGGTATAAACCTGTGGTCCTCAAGTGATTAAGCTATAAAACAAAGAAGAAATAATGACTGCCTGAACTTCCCTGTAGTAAAACCTTATCACAAGCGGCTGTTTTTTGGCTGTTTAAATGCTTCAGAAAACAGGACTGTATTTGAGTGGAATAGCTCAGAGAAGTTCTTTTGCACCGATAACAACTGAAGGTTTTTTTTAACTCTTTCTGTACTGGAAATCAATATGAGACTCATATCTGTACTACTAATGTTCTATTTCTTAGCTGTACTACAAATACAAATCATTACCCCATAAGTTTCTTTTGCTTCCGGTTTGCTTTAACAACCGTATAACTGTACTCTTCCTAAAAGACAATACTGGGAGGGATCTATGCTATTATGGAGAGGCAGCAGGAAAGGAAAAATATGGAAACAGCAGACAGACATGGTGTGTGAGCAATAACATAATAAGACATAATTAGGATTTATTCACAGAAGATGAAGAAATGATAACTATTTGTCTGAACTGAAGGGAACACTGAGGGATGCAATGACTAAAATAAACCTGGGATATTTTTAAAAAGCAAAAGTTACATTCTTACCTCAGTAGAGGATCATCCTGACCATCGATCCAGCGCTGGACCCCTCACACCCTTGCAGCAGCACAGAGTGGAAAAAGCAGAGCCCCATTGGCTTCATGCTACTTTGCAGGTGCAAGGCTTCCTGCAGGGGTGCAGCTAAGGTTTTAGTGGCCCCAAGCAGCCCATGACTTGAGGCCCAACCCCCCCATTAGTGAGGCAACAACACCGAATAAACGTGGCAAAAAAGTGGGTGTGGTCAAATACTAGTAAAATACAGGTAGTCCTGTAAACATGAGATAAGTGGTGACCTCAGTATAGGTAGTGAACTATAGGTGCTGCATATAGGTAGCCAGGTACAGATGGGGTCCTCAGTATAGGTAGTGAGCTATAGGTGCTGCATATAGGTAGCCAGGTACAGATGGGGTCCTCAGTATAGGTAGTGAGCTATAGGTGCTGCATATGGGTAGCCAGGAACAGGTAGGGTCCTGAGCAGGGATGATCTCACGAGTGCTCACGAGTAGTGAGCTACATGAGCTCATCATGAAAATGAGGCTTAATTGTTTCAGGTGTGCGGCTGGGAGACGAGGGGTTACTTTCCCACAATGCCACAGGCTTCTATGAATATCACGTCTTGCATGCGGCCAATCGGACGCGTTGCAAGACTCACTAGCCTGCACTTCCTCCTTCCGGCTTGAAGGAGGAAGTGCACGCTAGTAAGTCTTGCAACGTGTCCAATAGGCCGCGTGCAAGACGTGATACGCATAGAAGCCGGCAGCATTGTGGGAAAGTAACCCCTCGTCTCCCAGCCGCACACCTGAAACAATTAAGCCTCATTTTAATGACGAACTCAATTAGCTCACTTCTCGTGAGCACTCGTGAGATCATCCCTGGTCCTCAGTATAGGTAGTGAACTATAGGTGCTGCATAGGTAGCCAGGTACAGGTGGGGCCATCAGTATAGGTAGTGAGCTATAGGTGCTGCATAGGTAAGAGTGAGGTTGCATAAGTAATTTAGGGACACCCCGGTGGGCTGCACAGAGCAGGTCAGCAGCAGCAGAGCGAGGCCCCCCGCAACAGTGAGGCCCAAACCGGGGGTTTGTGACTGTGCAGTGCGGCCATGCTGGTTCACAGATGGGAGTGCGTCCATGTGCACTCTTCAACATGCTCTTGTGGAAGAGGTTTGAGAGGGTCCCATCACTGAATGAGTGGAGACAAGGGGGGCCGGGTAGCCTGTGGGTTATCCAAATGCTTCCCTCTACTGAGGTAAATACCCATTTACCACTATTTTCCTTTTGGGTAGGAACACACTAGGCAGAATCGCATATGCGTTTTCCATAGCAGTGGAAAACGCATATGCGATTCTGCCTAGTGTGTTCCTACCCTTTAGGTTTACTTTAATAACAGTGTGCTGGGATGACCAGGTCGCTGCTCTGAAGAAATGCTGGCAAAAACTGCTCAGAAACAAAAATTGCTGTGATAGGCTGATGGGTGGAGGAAGGGAGTGAGGGAAAAATAATAAAAGAATGAACACATTTTATTAAAAAAAAAAAAAATATATATATATATATAATTAAATACACATTGGGGTGCGATCAGACACCAACAACAGAAAGCTCTGTTGTTTGGGAAAAAAGCGGCGGGGGGATAATCACTTGTGTGCTGTGTTGTATGGCCCTGCAGTGAGGCCTTAAAGCTGCAGTGGCCTATTTTAGTAAAAATGGCATGGTCACTAGGGGGGTTTAACCCCGTGGTGCTCAAGTGGTTAAATGTTATAAATAACCAGGATGGATAAGCAAATCAAATGTGTGGGTTTATAGTTGCCATTGTTTATTGTAAAGCTATAATAGATGTAAATGGAGAAATAGTGTGTTTTTTTCTATTTTTCCCTTCTTTTCCTTCAAAATGCATAGGAAATATTGTGATTACCAGGGCTGTGAAATCGGTACAAAATCTTTCGACTCCAACTCAGACTCCTCAGTTTATGAAACCACTGACTCCAACTCCAAGTACCCAAAATGGCTCCAACTCCTTAGTCTAATACTTACCAGGGCTAAGGATTTGGTACAAAAAAATTCAACTCCGATTCCTCCTCAGTTTGTAAAACTCCAACTCCAGGTACCCAAAATTGTTCAGACTCCGACTCCACAGCCCTGGTGATTACTAAACAAAATTATAACACAATAAAAGCCTAATTTGCCCCCCCCCCCCCTGACAAAAAAAAAACAATATATAGATCATTTAGGTGTGACAAGTAGTAATAAAGTTATTGGCGAATGAATGGGAACAGCGATGATATGTGAAAATTGCTCTCGTCCTTAAAGGAATTCTATCAAAGATTACATTTTTGAGAAAACATCTTTAATCAATGTAAAATAAATGTAAATAAAGAAGTCAGCATATATTTTTGTGTGCTGTATGTTTTTTCAACATGTGTGTAAGACAGTGTGCCCTGAGGACACACTGATGGCGACGGGGCACTGGAATAGTCCATGTTGATAGGGGTTGTTAATTGTAAAACCGAGCATTGCAAGCCGTTTCCCTAGCTCCCCCACCCGTGGCCGCCGCAGTGGCGGCCACGGGTGGGGGAGCTAGGGAAACGGTCTGCAATGCTCGGTTTTACAATTAACAACCCCTATCAACATGGACTATTCCAGTGCCCCGTCGCCGTCAGTGTGTCCTCAGGGCACACTGTCTTACACACATGTTGAAAAAACATACAGCACACAAAAATATATGCTGACTTCTTTATTTACATGTATTTTACATTGATTAAAGATGTTTTCTCAAAAATGTCATCTTTGATAGAATTCCTTTAAGTGTTTAAATTACGGCAACAGCTGAACACAATGTTCCCCTCCTTACCTCACCTGCCAGAAGTTGCTCCATTGTGTGTTATCTCGTCATCCCTCCTCCTCTCCCATAGCAACAGTACATGTAGCAGATAGATGTATCTGTATGATATTGTGGCCCAAACTGTCACCCTAGGGATAGAGTCCTAATACCTAGGACAACAGTTATGGAGCATGTGTAGCGTCAATATTTACAGCATGAAGATCAGCTGGGACATTATCTGACAGAAAGGCTTAAAGAGCCCATTTATTGTTGAAGTAAGAATGAGAGAAACTTTGGATGCAAATCAACGTAGGACAACTCTGTTGTCAAAACACATTATGGCATAACTCCGATATTCTGCCAGCTGATGAGACAGCTGTCAAAAAAGATGTCTTGTAAATTAGGTTCCAAACAGAGCAAGAATCCAAGGGAACAAAATGAGCATTTGCAAGAATTCCAGGAAAATAAATAGATCCTATTTTGGAAAATAATTACACCAAGGAGGATGTAATCAACCACCACTAGAAGAAATGTGTGTCCAGTGGATTCCAGTTGACTTTAAAAAAAAATCTGTCCCAAGATCCAGGATATGTGTTGCCTGAGGAAGGCAATAAGGACTCATACACATGTGCAAGCTTGGTCTGTTGGACGATAGTTGGGCATGTGAACGTGTGACAAATTACTATATGGAGTGACTGGTAACAGGCGCTGTGCCCAATCCAACAGGCACATTGACTCACATGACTGTTGGTCTGATATTGTGCAGTAGGCTGCGTGTGTACAAGTGTACTTGTTTTAAATGTGGCCATACCGTGCAGTCCGCTGTTCTGTTTGTGTGTGCAGTATGAAAATAAGTTGGTCTTTCAGTTGGTTGGTGTGTGGAAAATACAAATCGAGCAATCACTTGGTCATGGGGTCGGTCAAGTCGTTGGGTTAGTCACACCGGAAAAGTTACACATGTGTACAAGACCTACATGTTTTCCCCAGCAAAGGAAAATAAATATAGCCAGATCTTTGTTACTGATAACAGCACCTGAACAACCCACAACTTTCAGCCTTCTCTCGATTTTGAGATTGTGAGATGCAACCTCTCTGAATTCTGGTGTAGGAGCAGAAACCACCAGAGAAGATCCGTTAGAAACTGAACATTTTTGGAGGTGGGCTGGTGTTGGTCATAAGCATACTCAGAGAAACACTATGTGTAAGGTATGTGTGTTTTGGACTTTGAAAACGAACACTGCTACTGCTAACTGCAATGTGGTAGTATGATAGCAGCCTTCACAGTGAGTCTCTGGCATGTTTATCTATTGCAATGCCCATTCTACTTTCAGGATGGTAGAACAGGGCCTATGGGCTACACAGGAAGCTCGTCACACTTTTATGGCTTATCATCTATTTCCAAATACCAATAACAAATGCTTGTTTATTAAGGATTATTTCAGACAGGGATTTTTTGCAGACCTGGTGGAAGTGACCCAGAGCTTTCCTCCTCTTCTGTGCTAGTATTTATTTTAAAGGGCATTTCACTGGGCATAGCCCTCAACACTGGTCATTGGTATCTTTCGGAAAAAAGCAGAAAGCGTATCAGCAGGATCTGCAGTGAACAAGCGACAGCGGCGCAAAACGGCTATTTGCAAGGTTCCTTTTTCTGTTGCCCACCCCTCTGCTGATTGCCACATATAGAAACAACTGTAAAGGTGGCCACACCATACAATTTTAAAATATTTGTTCAATTCAAGAATTGCAATCAATTTGTCTGACTGATTGTAAACATTTCAAAAATCTGACCAATGCACCACACACACACACACGTTCAATTTCTCCCCAATTATTATAAAAATGTTTTGAAACTATGACAAAAATTGCTTGGGTGTATCTATTAAAACATTTACAATCTACCACACACACCATTCAATTTTCATAAAAATTGATCAGAAAAATCCACCATTCCCGATCAACTTTTATCAAATAAAAAGAGGGGAAATCCGATCAGATTTCTTGCTTGAATAAAAAAAAAAAAAGCTTTCGATTTTTCGGCAAATCCGATCTTTTTTTATCGAACTGCCGTAAAATCAGATAATTTTATTGCATCGTGTGTGGCCACCTTAAGTGCATCTTAACTTTTCCAATAAAAGTCTGAACAGCAATGCCAGCCTGCCCTCTCCTCTTTGAAGCTGTTCATAGGAATGCACAGAGAAGCACTGCCTTTGTGGTTTGAGCTACAGCACAATATGAAACTATCAATTTTAGCAAATCTGGAGTGATGGCTATTCGCAGTATGAAGTCTGCTCCGTCTGCAAGATTAGCAGTGTATGTGTGAGTGTGTAGGGTTGGTGGGGGGTTTAAAGGTTACCGAACGGAAAAAAGTGCCCCTAGGGGGTACTTACCTCGTGAGGGGGAAGCCTCCGGATCCTATAGAGGTTTCCCCATCCTCCTCATCAGAGGGGATCCAGGGCTGCAGGGGAAATAGCGGAGCCCGATCAGGTCTGCTCTACTGTGCAGGCATAGAAAGTTCTTGCAGTGAGTGGACACAATTGGGTTTGGCTTTTTCGTCCACGCCTGCATACACCGCCGATTGTAAGCATTTAGGTTAGTATCGATCCAGAGGCTACCCCCTCCTGAGGTAAGTACCCCCGGGGACCTTTCCCCCCCCCCTACAGGTTTACTTAAAGGGACCTGGCCATGGAAGAGTCAAGACATCTATTTGGAAGGTCCATTGGCAAGAGTATCATGAGAATTTTATTGTCTTCTGGTTTCTGCTGATAGTGAACAGATTTTTACAAGTCAGGCCTCACTTTAACTCTCAGGTGGAAAATCTCTTCTTTATTGTTAACACAGCAACACTTGATGATGTTCTAGAAAGGAACGCTACCTGCAGGTTCTAATCCCACATATTTGCTAGGGTGTTCTACCCCCAGTTCATTGAGGTAGTTTGTTCTCACATTAGGGTTTAACTATGCTTGCTGTGCATTGGGCACAGGTGCTTTATTGATGGTATACATGCATGTTTGCCTGCTATCAATGGAGCAAATGGTTATAGGACCAGCAAAATGCTTCTTAACATGTAATACTGAAGACTAGAGGAGTCCGGGAAGGAGAACAAGAAGATTCGAAAATGTGGTACTGATATCTGGCAACCCAACCTCACTGGCATCGGTCATGTCATTATCCTTTCTTGAGGCACTAGATACCTGCAGTTGAATACATTTTCTGTCTGCTTAGCAGATATGGGACAGCTTCATGCCACATTCAGGCAATTTATTAGTAAGTTTTGTTTCACAAGAGAGGAAATGCACTTCGAAAGACCTCATGTGCTACTGACTCCACTTTATATCTAGGATAGGCAAGAATGGCTTTAGTCGCTTTGGCCACAAAAATAAGTAATACTGTATAACCATGCTCCATGTGGTAAAACAGATTTTTTTTTTTTGAGGTTTGTGTCTAACCTCTGAAACAAGCCCCGTCTTCCATCAGGAGAATGACAGATTTGGCTAAGTTAAATAGATGGTGTCAACAAAGAGGAGAACTGTCAAAGCAGTGTACATCTTTTCTGAAGAGACAAGATAGTTTGAAATACTTTTTTCATTCTTTCATGATCAGCTTTAATATTTCCTCCAAGAACTGCAAGGAGGGTTCAACATCTGCATGCATATTTTTCGGTACTTTTTCCTTTGCACAGCTCCATCCTCTCAACATGCATCCTCTTTTCACAGCAGCTATGAGAAGTTCCATAATTGTAAAATCAAGTTTGTTTTTGGAAGTGGACTTCATCAATGGTAGGAACAATGATAAGTCTCGTACACACGCCTGACTTAAGTTGGCTGAGGCAGCTAATAACAGCCACCTCAGCCAAAAATCAGATGAGTGACCCATGACCGCCAACATCACATTGTCCCTCTGTCGCCCCACCCCCTCTTCCCCCGTATAGCAACACAGTGCATTATCAGCTACATAGCAGACACGCGCGTCTGCAGCCCAGGTCCTGATTCCCGAAGGGTGACATCCATCAAAGGCGTGTACACACCTTATAAGTGAACCTCTGATGTGGAATATGTAACGTCTAACCCCATACTTGAATAACAGATAAGATATAATGATGCAGTAGCTTGTTCTTTGGAAAGCATACCTGTGTTCTGGATTTACAAATCAGTAAGTCTTTGTCCTGCCCCCACATGAAAAGGACCTTGACCTTTTTTCCTTGTCATGGGCACAGAGGAGTGAGGCAGACCGTGCCATATGATGACCTCCACTCTGCTAGAGGCTGTGCCAATGATCTATTGTGTTAATTGCCACTGGAGTATGCTTGAGTTCATGAAGGAGGGACATGTGGCTCAATCCAGGTTTAGGAGAACTAAGAATTGATGGCATCTAACTAACAGAAATAGAGGATTTGTGACTTTCCACTTCAGCAAATAAAAGTGTATAGCAACAGGAATGAAGACAGGAAGTCTTTGGAGCAACGACATGATGCCTGATTGGATATTGAAATGACACTACATTTAATTGGACACTACCTCATTACTAGCAATTTACTATAAGATTAACACTAAACTTTTGATAGGACTATAATATTGTAGTAACTTTGACGCATATACCCCCTCCCCCAGTTTATAATCAGCTGTAACGGCAAGTTAGAACTAGAATTATACTTACCGTACTTTTGTTTTGCTCTTTGTATATTCACCACAGTCAGGCTAATAGATCGCCCTTTTAATTAAGAGTACTGTCACAACTGTTGTTTTACTCAGAGTTCATTTTCTACATCAACGGTTAGAGCAGAGTGCAATACATGCTCTATTCATTGTGTGTAGGACTTATCACACATTATTGTGATTACCGCAGTTTAATGAATATACCCCAATGTGTGGTACTGAATGCCCAACCATTGTATATCACATGCCGATATGGACCTAGTACATTTACAGTGAATCTGAAGCGAACTTAAAAAATAAATTAATAACTCAGATACTTCCCTAAGGAGAGGAATTGTTCTGTGTCCTAATGTGCCTTCCCATTCCTTTCATGTTCCCTAAATTCCAGGGCTGGATCTCCGGTTTAAATCTCCTGCCGGGAGGCTTCGGAATACTTCAAAAGCCAGAGTGCTCCGGAACACGGGTGACTCCGTACTGCGCATGCACGAGAATGCAAGACAGCGAACACGAGCACACAAGACTTCCGAAGCCTCGGGCAGCAGCAGAGAGCAGTTTTTCCATCGGAGTCGGATAATGGGGGAGCCAGCGGTGGAACGCAGAGACCATGAGAGGAACGGGAAAGGCTCTATAGGACTCCCCTCTCCTTATGTGATGATCTGTCTGTTTGTTTTTCTAGATTGGCTTCAGATTACCTTTAATCTCATGTACAGGTTGTACGCAATAAGTTTCGAATCAGGATGATACCACTTATTGGCTAACTTAAAGAGACTCTCAGGGCTTGTTTCCACTGTTGCGACGCGATTTCGGCCGCATTCCGACGCTTGTAAAAACGCATGCGGATGCGTTTCCACATGCGGTTTTTACCTGCGATTTCGCATGCGATTTCGCATGGCAGGGTGCCATGCGAAATTAACCATGACACTGCCAGGGCTAAATAAAATTGAAAAAGGTGCGAAATCGCACGCGAAATCGCGGGTAAAAACGCATGTAACAAACGCATGCGTTTTTACTATTAAATACATTAGCGGCGATTCGCACGGATTCCCGACGCAGGCGAAATCGTTGGCTCTTTTGTGCGTTTTTTTCACGCTGAAAAAAACGCACCTCAACAACGCTACAGTGGAAACAGGCCCATCCACTTGCATCACATGTGCGGATCTGCATGCGTTGGACGCATGCAGATTCGCGATAGTGGGAACGAGCCCTGAAGTCTTTTTCCTAGATTTTCTCATATAATCGCCGCATCCCCTCAGCAGATGACTGATTTATTATAGAGAAAGCGGCCTGCAAAGTTCCACGACTTTGCAGGTCGCAGATTATGCTTCCCTGGAGAGGCAGAGCTTTGAGCTGTAGCTCTGCCTCTTCGCAATCAATCTCCGCGGATTTCCGCCTACTCCACGCCCCTCTCAGTGAAAGAAAACTGAGAAGGGCAGAGAAAGACGGCGATCCGCAGAGATTGACTGCAGAGGAGGCAGAGCTACAGCCTAAAGCTCTGCCTCTTTGAGGAAGTAAAGCCCTGTGAGCCCTGGAACTTTGCAGGGCTATTCCTCAGTAATGCATCATTCTTCTGATGTGGCGATTTCACTTGGGCATTAACTCTTAAAAGGATTATATGAGAAAATCATGAAAAAACAGTGACTTCAGAGTCTCTTTAAAACAATAAGCTATCGGCGGGGCAGCCCGATGAAAGCTGTCCAGCCGAAATCTTACTATCATTCTTTTAAGTCAGCCAAGAAATGGTATCATCCTGATTCAAAACGTCTTGCTTTTACTTATGGCACTTACTTAAACAGTATAATACTCTACTGCTACTTAAAATTAAACACAATAGAACAATACAAGAAAAAAAAGATAGGAGACATTGAACTTTTGTGCGGTTGGTTTTAGTATGTGTATCTTCCCTGGCACCTTAAAAGATTCTGATGGCTTTTAGGCTTCTTGGACTGGCCCCAAATTCAGCTCTTGTCATCACAGCACCAGCAAATGGCATCTCAGGGCATAAACACAATGCACCAGGCAGTCCTCTTACCAGTCATAAAGATAATGTATGCCTTACCTCATTGCAGTCCTGCAGAAAGTGTTGCAGGTGTAGATGGTCCTTCAGCCTCTGAAACCATTTCTGTGCAAGGGCCATATTACGCTGACTCCTGAGGACAGAATCAGGAATAAATATGTCATATTCTAACAGCTATAAACCTTGAAGAGCAGAACATTTCTCACTGGCCTGAGTCGAAGAATACATAAAGAACTCTAAGGTCACCCCCTGTGCACTCTATAAAACAGAGGAGATAAAGCCCCTTTATGTTATTTAATAATGCATTGTCACATGGCTGCTGACTGTCACATTTGGAATTGTGCTTTCCTACCCAGCTTTCCTCTGTCATTGCCAGATACACTGATGTTCTGCTATCTCCTTTTGGCTGGGTAATTGTAAGCAGGGTTTAACATGTACCTTTTTACTGATTGGGATGGTGGAGATTACCATACACTTGAATGGGTAAGCACCATCACATCAAATATAAAAGAAAATATGGGGAACCAAATAATGCATTATATCCATAAAAATAATAATAATAATAATAATGCCGCCTAATAAATGAACCAGAATGTGCAGAATGGTGTGAACCGGACTGCAGCAAGTAGGAAAAGCACACCTCAACAACCGCACCAGACTGATATAGGCATAAATTCAATACATCCTTTACTGAAACATCACATAAAATCAACAATATGGGAGGTCGGGCTATGTATCAAAATAATACCAAACAACAATTATCATAAGTATATGTATATATATATATATATATATATATATATATATATATATATATATATATATATATATATATATATATATATATATATATATATATATATATATATATATATATATATATATATATATATATATATATACATATACACACATACACACAGTACAGACCAAAAGTTTGGACACACCTTCTCATTTAGGGCTGGTGCACACCGAGCGGCTTTTTGGGCGTTTTCAGATCCGCTTGCGGCTGCGGATCTGCTTGGTCAATGTATCTCAATGGGGTGGTGCACACCAGAGCAGCAGGCGTTTTGCAGAAACGAAAAATGCCTGGGTGAGGCATTTTTTGGATTTCGGATGCGTTTCTGCCTCAATGTTAAGTATAGGAAAAACGCAAACCGCTCTGAAAAACGGCACTTCAGATCGGTTTTGCAGGCGTTTTTGTTACAGAAGCTGTTCAGTAACAGCTTTACTGTAACAATATATGAAATCTACTATACTGAAAACCGCAGCAGCAATCCGCAAAACGCTAGCAAAACGCCTCATAAAAATAAAAAAAAAGCGTTTAAAAATCTGCTAGCATTTTGCGGATCTGCTAGCGGGTTTTGGTGTGCACCAGCCCTCAAAGAGTTTTCTTTATTTTCATGACTATGAACATTGTAGATTCACACTGAAGGCATCCAAACTATGAATTAGCACATGTGGAAGTATGGTTCATAACCAAAAAGTGTGAAACAACTGAAGATATGTCATATTCTAGGTTCTTCAAAGTAGCCACCTTTTGCTTTGATTACTGCTTTGCACACTCTTGGCATTCTCTTGATGAGGTTCAAGAGGTAGTCACCTGAAATGGTCTTTCAACAGTCTTGAAGGAGTTCCCAGAGATGCTGAGCACTTGTTGGCCCTTTTGCCTTCACTCTGCGGTCCAGCTCACCCCAAACCATCTTGATTGGGTTCATGTCTGGTGACTGTGGAGGCCAGGTCATCTGGCGAAGCACCCCATCACTCTCCTTCCTGGTCAAATAGCCCTTACACAGCCTGGAGGTGTGTTTGGGGTCATTGTCCTGTTGAAAAATAAATGACGGTCCAACTAAACGCAAACCGGATGGAATAGCATGCCGCTGCAAGATACTGTGGTAGCCATGCTGGTTCAGTATGCCTTCAATTTTGAATAAATCCCCAACAGTGTCACCAGCAAAGCACCCCCACACCATCACACCTTCTCCTCCATGCTTCATGGTGGGAACCAGGCATGTAGAGACCATCCGTTCACCTTTTCTGCGTCGCACAAAGACACGGTGGTTGGAACCAAAAATCTCAAATTTGGACTCATCAGACCAAAGCACAGATTTCCATTGGTCTAATGTCCATTCCTTGTGTTATTTAGCCCAAACAAGTCTCTTCTGCTTGTTGCCTGTCCTTAGCAGTGGTTTCCCAGCAGATATTCTACCATGAAGGCCTGATTCACACAGTCTCCCCTTAACAGTTGTTCTAGAGATGTGTCTGCCCTTAGAACACTGTGTGGGATTGACCTGGTCTCTAATCTGAGCTGCTGTTAACCTGCGATTTCTGAGGCTGGTGACTCAGATGAACTTATCCTCCATAGCAGAGGTGACTCTTGGTCTTCCTTTCCTGGGGCGGACCGCATGTGAGCCAGTTTCTTTGTAGCATTTGATGGTTTTTGAGACTGCACTTGGGGACACTTTCAAAGTTTTCCCAATTTTTTGGACTGACTGACCTTAATTTCTCAAAGTAATGATGGCCACTCGTTTTTCTTTACTTAGCTGCTTTTTTCTTGCCATAATACAAATTCTAACAGTCTATTCAGTAGGACTATCAGCTGTGTATCCACTTGACTTATCCACAATGCAACTGATGGTCCCAACCCTATTTATAGGGCAATAAATCCCACTTCTTAAACCTGACAGGGCACACCTGTGAAGTGAAAACCATTTCAGGTGACTACCTCTTGAAGCTCATCAAGAGAATGCCAAGAGTGTGCAAAGCAGTAATCAAAGCAAAAGGTGGCTACTTTGAAGGACCTAGAACATGACATATTTTCAGTTCTGTCACACTTTTTTTGTTATGTACTATACTTCCACATGTGTTAATTCATAGTTTGGATGCCTTCAGTGTGAATCTACAATGTTTATAGTCATGAAAATAAAGAAAAAACTCTTTGAATGAGAAGGTGTGTCCAAACTTTTGGTCTGTAATTTATATATATATATATATATATATATATATATATATATATATATATATATATATATATATATATATATATATATATATATATATATATATATATATATATATATATATACACATACATACATACATATACATATATACATATACACACACATATATATTTTAATATGGTGTCGCTCCACCTTTTGTGGCAATAACAGCCTATTGAATCATACAGATTGTGAATTGTTTCCAAAGGAAGTTTAGCCCATTCTTCATTTAAAACATCCTCCCGTTCTTTTAGAGAAGATGGCGGTGGAAATCAACTTCTTACTTGAATCTCTAATAACGACCATAAATGCTCAATAATGTTGAGGTATAGGGATTGTGGCGGCCAGATGAGAAGCTCAGCTTCATTAGAATGTTCCTCGTGCCATTCTTTAACAATTCTAGCTGTATGGATTGGGGCATTATCATCTTGGAAAATGGCATTCCCCTCCGGAAACAGTTTTTGAACCATAGGATGAACTTAGTGCAAGTGAACAAAGGAAACTTATTTATACACTCCACGATTTCACAACACGTTTCTGACAGAGGCACTTAATGCCGAACTGGACCTATATTGCTATATACTCCTATCTGAATTGCCTGAAGAAGTGAGGTCACGCCCGTGAAACACATTGTGAAATCGTGGAGTGCATAAATAAATTTCCTTTGTGTTATAGAACACACCTGTTTTTCAAGTGTCTTTTGGAGTGGCCAGATACCCACCTCGGCCACGTCTAGGTTTTAAAACTTTTACCTTACTGTTTTATTCTTCTGGCACCTCTGTTCACTTACACTGATTATCTATTCACCCTGGTGGAAGGGCGGAAAACGTTATACGTTTTTTCCTATCTACAGAGAGCGACTTCTTATTCCTGAGTAGGGACAGGCTCATTCTCCCTACCTGCCGTTACAGTGGTTGCCTAAGAGGTAACCCTGGTTTGTGAGTATTCTATACCTACCTTTCATCTCCCCTCCCTAGTGTCCATACATATTACACTATATTGGGCTCTCGGTGTCCGTGTTCTTTTCTCATAGGATAAACTTGGTCGCCCAAAATTCCTAAATAGTCTTGGCTGTTAATTCTTCCATTAAGGGAAATCATAGGGGGATTTACAAGAAATAGCACCCCAGATCATCACAGAACCCCCGCCATGTTTTAAGGTTTGGAGAAGGCAGTCTGGATGAAATGCTTCTTTCGGCTGTCTCCAAACCTACACTCGGCCGGAGGTCGGAAATAAGGTAAACGACGATTCGTCAGAGAAAATCACATTTTCCACTGCTTGAGGGACCAATTTTGGTGGTTTCTACACCACTCTAAATGCTTTGAAACATCTGTCTTTGAGAGCAGAGGTTTTCTAATTGCAGTTCTTCCGTGGAATCCAGATTTGTGCAGCTCCCAACAAACAGTTTTTGTGCAAACTGGTGTTAAGCTTGGGGGTGTAATCTCCACAGTCAGCATACAACACATAAGCTGACGTGAAGGAGGTACACACACCAGCACAAGGGATCAGGATATCCCCAGTTTAGTGGAGGAGAGGACTGACTCCAATAGGAGATTGTGGTGCACAGAGCCGGTGCAGATCTGAACAGCCACAAACACTTTCGTAATAACGTCTCAGCGCAAAGTAGCGCTGAGCGCATAAACCAGGACTGAGGAGATCAGGACAGGTAGACAGAATGAACGCTTGCTAGCTAGCGATTACTTAGCGACAGCAAGCGTCCAAAACAGACAGACTGGAATGAGGCAGCCAATGCGTTGCGGCGATGGCGTGCCTCACAAAGACAGGACAGGAAAGACAGGAAATAGCAGGATCGAGATAGATGAACGTAACACAGATAAATATACAATAAGTATGTTTTCCTAGCGTATTACAATTACAGCTATCAATGAAACTATTTGTAAGGTCTGACTAACATATGTATATATCGGCAATGAACCGATATATGACATAAGCAGGAACGCTGACTAGAACTGGAGTAATACAGGGAACAGGACTAAGAAGGATTCGCTATCTCTTCGCAGGAGTCAGCGCAGTCCACACGGACCAGGAACGAGGTGGGGCACGAGCAGAGTAACAGATAGAGTCTGAAACTATGGTAGCCCATGAGGCATTGCAGGAAGCAGTTCTTTATACTGAGGTCATCCAATGGGAGCAGACCTGCAGATTCCCACACAAGTGAATGGTAATTAATCACAGGCTGATAGCAGGAAAAGGCAGACAATGATATGCAGCCTGCAGGAAAGGGACCGCCCCTCCACTGCAGCAGACAATGTTTGTTTACACAAAAGCATATTAAACTGTCATTAACTTCAGAGCGACTGCAGATGGAATCAGCAACTAGTTTAAGTGCAAACCAAACTATGCAAGCAAATGCATGTAATGACATTAGAACTGTTTGGTTTGCAATACCACTGCAGTCAGCAGTAAACGCTGCAGAAGCGATCATAACAACTGGGTTCTGTAGGGGTTCAGCTTTTCTAACAATTCGATTTAGAGTCCGACGGTCTCTCTCAGACAACTTCGACTTTCGGCCACAACTGTGCTTTGCTGAGGACAATTTTCCTTCTCTCTCAAAGGCAGTCATTACTTTTGAGACAGTACCTCCCAAAATGCCAAGCATTCGGGCAGTTTCTGTTACAGTAGCGACTGCCATATGAGCACCAACAATTTGGCCTTTTTGAAAGTCTGAGAGATCTGCCATTTTTATAAATTATAACCAACTTTTGTTTATATATCTGTAAAAACAATTATTTTAATTAAACATATCAAATAACAAAAAAAATAATAAACAAAAAAAATTTAATGTATGTCAAGTTTTGATTGCTTAAAACAAGTTCAAAGATTATGATGCCAAATTGTTAGGTGTATTATTTTGTCTAACCCCTGTATATACAGTACACACAGACAACTTTCACCAACAAAGTGACATTCACAACCAGGAATTAGAGTATAGTGCTGAAAAAACAGAAGGAAACAGACACCAGAGACAAGTGAGTAGGAAATGCACAGCGGTGTAGGGTATTAGAACCCACAGAGGACCATCAATAAGTGGGACTGGAAAAGAAATCAAGGGTGAGAAAGATCCCTCAAAGAATGGGGTGGTGGAGTATCTGTTTAAAAAAATAGTGGCAAAGCAGTAAAATTGGGCGTATGTGGCAAGTGGACCAATTGGGTGCTGCTCCATCGTCTCTTCATCCCGCATACAACTTAACGTGTTGCTATAGAGTCCCGATTCATGTTAAGCATCAGTCCTTGTACGTGTGAATGAGGCTTAAAGGATATCTGAAGTGAAATTTTAAGAAAAGTTTCACATTGCTTACCTGGGCTTCTTGCAGCCCATGGAAGTCTAGCCGCTCCAGCACCGAAGTTCTGTTGTCTTCCAGGCTGCTGCTGTCCCCTCGTCTGATCAACGACCCCTAAGTGGGTCAAGGGCTTCTGCACAATGTGCATGAGTGTTCTCCCGTGACCTGCGATTCCAAGAGGTGCAAGTGCAGAACACTCCCAGCCACAGGATCACGAGAGGTACATGGCACGCCCCCGCAGAAGCTCACAACCCAGCCGGGGGTCACAGATCTCACAGAGAGGACAATAGCAGCCTGGAGGACAGTGGGGACTACAGTCCTGGATCAGATAGACTTCTAGGGGCTGGAAGAAGCCCCAGATGAGTACATTTTTTAAAATTTTGCCTCACATATCCTTAACCTGTTGCGGACCGCTCTACACATAAACGCAGCGCAGCCTCAGGTCCATTCCACGCCAATTGGCGTGAAGTCCTGGAGCGGGGTTGTGCAGGAGATCGCGCGCCAATGCTCGCATTTCTCTGCATGAAGGACGGAGCTCCTCTCCGTTACCAGTCTCCCAGTGGCGTTTGCCGCTAGGAGACTGATAGACGGCCAAACCACCGTCTATTTACTCTGTACAGTGATGCGATCTACGGCAGCGCTGTACTGGGTGCAGGGAAGCAATCCGCTGTCATAGGCTGAAGCATGTGATAAAAAAAATAAAAAAATTATGAATATTTATTATAAAAATAAAGAAATAAATATTTATATTAAAAAAAAAATATCCTGAGAGCGATCATAGCCCACCAACAGAAAGCTCTGTTGGTGGGCAGAAAAGGGGGGGGGGGGAATCACTGGTCTGCTGAGTTGTGCGGCCCTGCAGTGAGCCCTTAAAGCTACAGAGGCCTTAATTGTAAAAAAAATAGCCTGGTCACTAGTGGGGGTTTGAGACAGTTGTCCTTAAAAGGTTAACGCCTCAGACACCTACAATAAACCAATCCATTTTCTATTAAGGCTTCTGGTGAAATTGGATTAAAATCAACTCTTGCAAGGTAATTACATTATCATTGCTGCCCAATCAATTGTCATTTATGGAAATATCAAACGTTTGGCCCCTGAGTAAATACAGCATGGAGTATACCCAGATGACATCAGACATTCACGGTGATGTAGAGTTATGTAAATATTGCAAACTGGGACATAAAACAGGTACACTTTGTGCTTCCAGTAATGGACCAGTATTGTATATTGCAAATGCCTCCTCTATAATAGCAATGGCTCCAGTATTTAAGAGAGGAAGCAGGAAGACTCGGCAAGCTTTCCAGTAATGATAGATAGCTGCTGTCAATGTAGCTTAGTCAAGGCAGGAAAGGTTATAAAAATGCAGGTACAGTCTGTATCACACAGTCTACCAGACAAATCCCATCTGATGTCTCCAGAATTCCAAACCAGGCTGACATAAGAGTTATTAGCAGCAGAAAATTTGAAACAATATATTTATCCTCATTAGACACCAGATCAAAATGTTGAACAGGCATCTTATATTTCAGCTGCCTTTTGTACATCCATGTATGTTTTGTGTGTTTTTTTTGCAAAGCAGCAAAAATGTGTGGCTGAGATTATTTTGAACAAGCTCAACCCCACCCAGTGGCATAACTAAGGAGCTTAGGGCCCCAGTGCGAGTTTTACATGGGGCTTTAAGCACTGTGTTGATATGGCAACCCAAAACCAACCAAGGACAGCTACAGTGTCAGAGAGGTGTAATCATAGTAAACATGAGATGAAAGGGTATACAAGTTTTATACATACCTGGGGCTTCCTCCAGCCCCATCCACACGAATCGCTCCCTCGCCATCCTACTCCGCCTCCTGGATTGTCCAGTAGAAGCCCCGTTAGCTTCGCCAGCACGGGCGGACTGCGCCAACTGGCTAAGCTAATGGTGATTCTACTGGACAATCCAGGAGGCGGAGTAGGGCGGCGAGGGAGCGATCAGTGTGGATGGGGCTGGAGGAAGCCCCAGGTATGTATAAAAATATACTGTTTCATCTAAGGTACACTTTAAGGACTACCACTATTCAATGCACATACAGATGTGCTCATTTCCAGCATAGTACCAATGAAAAACTAATAGGATGGATGAAGGAGGGTCCCTAATGGGCCCCTCTAGTCCAGGGGCCCCGGTGCGGTCACAACCTCTGCATCTCCTATTGCTACTCCACTGACCACACCTAGTGCTCCATTTCATTGTGTTCATAGCCTGATGGTTGATGGTCCAACATGTGGCATTTTCAGAAGTCAGACAGACATCTATTTCCCCCTATATGTTGGCTTCCTTGGTCATGTACTGCTGATCTGAACATGTGAAGTCCAAAACAAACTGTACTACAAAAATGACGTTCTAATTGTACTATCTCTGGATATTTTTCTGTGCAACCGGTGGATTGTAAGCCTAATTGAATGTTTTATTCCCCCATCCTTGATTCTGTATTGCTTGTAACAAGGAGTAGGGGAATATTCTATTGCATAAACCAATTGGAGGTCTTTAGTTTTCCTGAGACTAATCATAACTGGACAAGATATATTGGCTAGGTTTGCTCTTTATTTTGGTACAATTTCTTACCTCT
This sequence comes from Hyperolius riggenbachi, assembly GCF_040937935.1. Classification (NCBI taxonomy): domain Eukaryota; kingdom Metazoa; phylum Chordata; class Amphibia; order Anura; family Hyperoliidae; genus Hyperolius; species Hyperolius riggenbachi. The sequence continues at coordinate 79,950,766 of NC_090653.1, forward strand.
TCTGGATGGCAGTGATTCTCTCCTGAACACGGTCAGCAAACACATTCCCAAGCCGTATTAAGCTTTCTCCAGCTTCCACCGCCACTGTCACCTTCTGTGTGTTCATCTCCATAGTCATCAGGAAGTCCTTATGCTTCTTAATGGCTTTCTCCACCCCTTCCACAGTATTAGGGACCTCGACATGAGCAAGTGCTGACTCCTGTGACAAGAGGACCAATATACTGTGAGGAGTGGTGTTATATTTGCTGTCATGTAAGCATGTAACACACAATTATCCCACAAGGTTCCTAACAGTGACTGGAATACTCCAAGTTCACATCCATTTGATAGATTAGCCCAGTTGTGGAAAATTAGTAACAACACCCAACGCTGTGCAGCAAGTAATAGTCATGCAGTCAAGGGAGTAATACACTCATGCAGAGAGATGGTACGTTTCTGGGCAGTGCGTACTCCACAAAGACAGTACAGCTTCCAAGCTGGCAAAGATGAGCAATTTCAGTTTCATTTTATAGGATTACTCCACTTTTGCTACATGACATTTTGTTAATTGTATGTGTAATTGTAGGACTAGTAAAATAAAAAAAATGTTCCTGCAGTCTACCATTATTAGCTTCAGTTTAAAGTAAACCTGAAGTGAAAAAAAAATTATACGATATAATAAATTGTATGTGTAGTATGGATAATGAATAGAACATTAGTAGAAAAGAAAAAGTCACTTTTATTTTCTGTTATATAGCTTTTTTATAACATTGCATCCTTCTGTCATATTTGCAGTTTACAAACCACACTCATTAGCTCTGCTCTGCAGTGGTCCTCAAACTAAGGCCCGCGGGTCGAATGTGGCCCCCTGAGGCTTTTTACCGCCCCCCCCCCCCCCCCACACACACACACACACAAATTGTATTATTGTATTATTTATGGATGCGGTCAGCTACATCTTCAAATATTGGTGGTCTGCACATAGAATAGCAGTGCTGGCACCACCCTTCCACATGGAAGCAGTAATTAGCTGGTTTCCAATCAAATTCCACATCAGGTTACACTGCTGTCCACTGCAGGTTGTCACCTGGGTATGCTTCACTGTCTGGACCACAAAAACTTCTACATCATTTTACGTATACTCCGGCCCCCCAGCAGTCTGAAGTACGTTGATCCGGCCCTCGACCCAAAACGTTTGGGAACCCCAGGCTTAAAGGATACCAGAGCCGAAAGATGGAGGAGAAATGGGGGGAGCAGGCATGTAAGGGGAGCTGTGCTGATGCCCACTGCTCTCCCCGTTCTACTCTGCCCCATCCTTTCTAATCTAAAGACCCCCCGAAAGCCTCCTCCCGATCACCGGGAGTAGGGATCACTGAGCCTGCACTGGCCAGGTTGCGCGCGTCCTATAGCACATGGCCGGGAGCCCTGTGTGCGTGACGTCACAATTTATGTTATGCGCATACGCAGAGGGCTCCCGGCCACGTGCTGTAGGACCTGCACAGCTGGGCCAGCGCAGGCACAGTGATCCAGACTTCCACCGGCCCGGAAGAGCCCTCGGCTCTGGTATCCTTTAAGCTATAAAACAGAGCAGAGCTAAGGACCCTTTCAACTTTCTTGCAGTGAAACCTTATCTCAAGCTGTCTCTCAGGACCCATTCACACTAGAAGCACTTTTCAGAGCGTTTTGCGATTGATTAGCGGTTTTTAAAATTGTTCCCATTCACTTTTATTAAAATCGTGGTCAAAATCACGGATCGTTGTGATTTTACAATCGTGTACGCGAAAATTGCATCAATTTTTACCGCGATTTTAATAAAAAGTGAATGGGAGCTATTTTAAAAAAATGCTAATCAATCACAAAACGCTCAGAAAAGCACTACTAGTGTGATGGGCCCTCACTGCTTCTTGGTTGTTTTAAGGAAAACTGTAAGAGAAGAATATGGAGGCTGCAATATTTTTTTCCCAGTTAAACAATACCAGTTCAGTGTTCTCCCCAGAAATGTTTTCTAGCCGGGTGGCAGGAAAAATTAGCCGGGTTGGGCGGGATGAGAGAATGCAGGGCCGGAGCTTCTGTGTGCAACTCTGCTTACAGAATAGGAGGAGGTGAGCTGATAACCGGGTGGTAACCAAAACTAGCCGGGTGGAGCACCCGGCTAAAAGAGCCTGGGGAGAACACTGCAGTTGCCTGGCAGCCCGGTTGATCCATTTGTCTGCAATACTGTCTGAATCACACCAGAAATAAGCATGCAGCTAATCTTCTCAGATCTGACAATAATATCAAACACCTGATCTGCTGCATGCTTGTTCAGGGTCTATGGCTAAAAGTAGTAGAGGCAGAAGATCAACTGGTATTGATTAAAAGGAAATAAATATGTCAGGTTCCATATCCCTCCCTCTCACTTCAGTTGTCCTCTGAGTGCTCCAGAAAACAGGACTGTATTTGACTAGAGTTTGGTCGAATTGCTCAGAGAAGCTCTTTTGCATAGGTAACAAGTGAAGTTTGCTGCTGTTTCCCTGTTCCTCTGCTGGAAGGTATTCCCCTCACTTGGTGAATGATTTGCATATTCATACAAGGTTATTAAAATATGGGCACAAACTGAAAAAACTGAAACCTGCAAAGACAAAAAGTGGAGAGTACACAAACTCCATGCAGTGTAGTCGGTAAGATGTGAACATGGTACACTAAACCTGCAAGGCAAGAGTACCACCTTCTCAGCCACTGTGCTGGGCAAGGTGATTGTTCCACACGCAGCCAGCGGGATTGTTGGATAAAATCTATATATCAGGGGCATGGTCGGATTTATTTCCCCGTTATGTAACCATAGTCCATATGGATGATATAGCTTGCTGCACGCTAACACAGCTTCCTGGACATGGTGTCATTATTCAGTATGGCTCTGCTCTCCATCTGGCCTTTACTGATGCTGATCTTTGCTGCTATATCTGAGCTGTTAATTTATGTTTCATTCGGATTAGAGTACTCTTTAACCAGATGAACTGCAGCTCTGGATATTTAAATCTGTGATTACATTCTTACATTTATGCAGTAGCTATGGCCAAAAGTATTGGGATGCCTACCTTTAGACACACATTGCGCATTGCGACATCCCATTCTTAATCCATAGGCTTTAACATGGAGTATTTTGTACAAGCCACTTAAAGTGGACCTCCAGAGTAAAGAAAATCCTGCGGCCAGCAAATAAAAAGTTATATTTACTGGAGAAGCCTCATCCCGCGAAGCCACCCTGAAGACCCCGCATCACCTGACTTCCAGCGCCTGGCCCTGTCTCCCTTCTCTCTCTCCGGAGAAAACCGCCAAGCCATTTACTGCAGTTGGGTGTACTGCCGGAAGTTGGGTGATGTGGGGTCTGCAGGACGGCTTTGCAGGACAAGGCTTCACAGGTAAATAGAACTTTTTTTTTGTAACTTGCAGGCTGCAGGATTTTCATCTTTACTCTGGAGGTCTGCTTGGTTTGGTGAGTTTGGTTCCTCTATAACAAACTCACTCACATTCGGTTCCTCTACACTTACTCATTAGGTTATGTTTCCACTAGAAGCATGCAAATTCGCATATAATTTTGTGGATGAGAAAGTGAATGCGAATTCGCATACGTATATGTGCATTTTTTTACATGCAACTTTTTTTTCCCCCGATTCGATTGACTTTAACCAAACTGCATGCGAAAACATGCAAAAACAAAAAAAATGCACACAAAAATGCCATATGGCATCTGAAATTTTGTAGCACTGCTGTCCATATTTTTTCTGCATGTGAATTCTGAATACAATTAAAACAGGCTGATTGAAATACAGGTACATTCAAATGCAAATCTGTGTGCAGAAAATGCACACAAACTCGCATCTCGTGAAAACGGGCCATTAATGTTTTTATGAACCTTGCTTTGTGCACTGGTGAGCAGTAGGGATGAGTGAGAAGTTTTGTGAGATGCACACACTCGGGTCCGAGGAGGGGGCCGCAGCAGAGAGGGTTAAACACAACCCGAGGTGCAAATAAGTTTAAAAAGCCAATGTCCTTCGCCACTGCCCCCTTTACATGAGGGTTGCACTCCTCTTCTGCAAGAGCAGCTCCGATTTACTGCACAGACGTGGCCTACTGGGGCAGGCCAAATGTGATTACTAATAATCTTTTGGGAGTCTGCACTTGGCGACTGCGGATCAGAGGATGGTGTGGAAAGCCTATAGGATCCAGAGACTTCCTTCTTAGGTATTTATTTTAGTACCGGAAGTTCGCCTTGGGTACACTTTAAAGTAGAATATAACCCAGCATTTCACCTTTGCTCTAAAACATTATTTACAGCGTATTATATGCAACCAGCATTTTTTTTTTTTTACTAGACCAGCATTCGAATGGTTACACACAGAGCTAAGTTCAGTGCAGTGAAATGTGGACGGATCCGAATTTGTAGATTATGTTATCCTATGTTTACTTAAATTTATCAAGTGTTGAATGTGACACATTCTCTGACTGTGGAGAAGCTGTTCCACACAGACAGAGAGTCAAAGCATGTCTGCCTTCAATACATAATGAATAAAACCACTTATTAATAAAATGCAAAGTCAGCTCACAAAGCAAACAACTATACTTTTGGGAACCTATAATTTCTAAATGAATAATAATACTTACCGTATGCACAAATGCAAATATGATAACCATATGGCATATAAAAAGTAGGAAAACATGTTTTTTATTGATTATGTCAGGGTTTTAAACCACTCTTATGCTACGTACACACATGCGACAACGATCGTTCGTTAAGAACGACGAACGAACTTTTAATTGATGAAAGAACGACCTAAGTAAAGGTAGTTTTAAAAGGTGTGTAACGATCTGATCGTTAGAACGAACGTTACATCACAGAAAGCAACTATTGCGCCTGCGCATAAAAATGAGAAGTTCCATGGAGAAATAGTGAAATGCGCATGTCAAGCCTAGTACGAACGATCGTTTCCAACGATGTACTACTTTTGCAAACGATCGTCGTTGGTTAAAATCCGCCGAGACAGAACTTTCTTTTGTAGCGATTTGGCTCGTTCGTCGTTTGCCTTAATAGTCGGTGGTTCGTTTTTTGTAACGATCGTCGTTGGTAAAGATCGGGGAACGATCGTTACAAACGACTATAGTCGCATGTGTGTACGCACCTTAAGTTACTTGGACCATGGCCCGTCAACCCAATGCTTCTTTCTTTACATGGAAAGTTCCGGCTGTGAAGCAGGAAGTGTTGGGAGGATGGAGCACAGGCCATCATCTTTAGCGCACACTCATGTTGGAACAAGAAGGAGCCATCTCTAAACTGTGCCCACAAAGTTGGGAGCATGATTTTTTTTTTTTTTTTTTTTAAAGGGAACCTAAACTGAGAAGGATATGGATTTTTCCTTTTAAAATACCAGTTGCCTGACTCTCCTGCTGTTCCTGCGTCTCTAATACTTTTAAGCCCCCTCTACACCATTCAATTCCAGGTGCAATTGATCAAATTCGATTAGATTGAATTTGATTAGATCGATTAAATCCGACATGTCCGATCGGGATTCGATCGATCGTGTGATCGATTTGCATTGTAAACTAGCCAAAATCGATCACAGGATCGATTGAATCCCGATCAGACATGTTGGATTTAATCTATCTAATCAAATTCAATCCAATCAAATTCGATTGATCGCACTTGGAATTGAATGGTGTAGAGGAGGCTTAAAGAGACTCTGTAACATGAAAAAGATCCCCTGGGGGGTACTCACCTCGGGTGGGGGAAGCCTCCGGATCCTAATGAGGCTTCCCACGCCCTCCTCTGTCCCACGGGGGTCTCGCTGCAGCCCTCTGAACAGCCGGCCACAGACCCGACTGTAAAATCAATATTTACCTTTGCAGGCTCCAGCGGGGGCGCTGTGGCGGCTTTCCGTTCCAAACTACACGGAAATACCCGATCACAGTCGGGTCCGCTCTACTGCGCAGGCGCCGGAAACTTGCGCCTGCGCAGTAGAGCAGACCCGACGGCGATCGGGTATTTCCGTGTAGTTCGGAGCCGACAGCCGTCAGAGCACCTGCGCAGGAGCCAGGAAGGTAAATATTACGTCACGGCTGCACGGAGGGCTGCAGCGAGACCCCCGTGGGACAGAGGACGGCGTAAGAAGCCTCATTAGGATCCGGAGGCTTCCCCCACCCGAGGTGAGTACCCCCCAGGGGATTTTTTAAGGTTACAGATCCTCTTTAAGCCACAGCCCCTCAACAAGCATGCATATCAGGTGCTCTGACTGAAGTCAGACTGGATTAGCTGCATGCTTGTTTCAGGGTTGTGATTCAGCCATTACTGCAGCCAAAGAGATCAGCGGGACTGACAAGCAACTGGTATTGCTTAAAAGGAAACATCCTTCTCCCTCTCAGTTAAGGTTCCCTTTTAATGTACATTGTAGAAAACATGGGAGTAGATTTTCTATATAATTTGTAATAGATGCACAGTAAGTATACGCAGGTGCTTTAGCAGTGATCAGGTAGCCTGTGGAAAAGGGCTGAGATTACCAAAGCCTGATTTACAGTGCCACATGGACCACTGCAGTGTACACCAGCTGCTCTGTACTGGTTTACTCTGTTACATTGATTTTTAATATGGTTCAACAAACCCAAACAGCAGCTGCCAATCACACTGTGGTGAGCGCAGCCTGTGTTAGAAGGTGCACGGGCAATGTTCAAACCCATCTCCAGGCAAACATCTAAAAATATCACCAATTTGAAATACACCAATAGCAAAGTCAGTATGGTTATGTGGGACACACAAACATCATACACCGTCAATATCAGCTGTTTGTTGCAGTCTGTGGGTAGCTCTAGACTAGCTCTTAAACTTTAAGCTATTTAAAGTATAAATGTGTGAGTTGTTAAAGCAAACCAGAAGTGAAAATAAAATCGGTACTTATCCGTTAGCCGGGCGCATCCTCTAGGTGGCGACAAAACTCCACCAGAGTTACATCTTTCCCTACTATCCATGTCGGCCTGGAGGAGGAATAGTAATTAGCGCCACCTGCCGGATGCGCCCGGCTAACGGATAAGTACCATAAAATCTATAGAATTAATGCTAAATTTAGCTTTTTGAAAACCCCAATTTTGGGTTCAAGGTCTGAACCATGTTTTTACATTCCTGTTAAGTCAGCCAATGATGATCTGATGAACTTTTAATCACTATCCTGCTTTTTGCAGGTAAACCTTGTTTATTGCTTCTAATTAGTTTTCAGGAGAGCAGCCCTGCAGTCCAACTGCATGGGTAAAGCACTGGTTTATTAACCCTTACAATGATAAAAGACAAGCATGATTAAGGCTACTTGCACACCAAGACGTTGCGTTAGGTGCTATGTTAAGGTCGCATAACGTGCACCTAACGCAAGGCCTGGTGCTCTTCGATGTGGACGTCGGAGTGAGCCACGTTGTGCAGCTCACTCTGGCGTCCGTGATGCGTACTCTTGGATGCATGCGGCATCACGTGGTCCCGCTGGCCAATCGCCGCACAGAGCGGCCGCACGAGGAAGTAAACACTGCACGTCACAACGTGCAGTGAATATTAATTAGCCATGTGCCTGGCCGCTCTCCGCTCCTCCCCAACCTGACTGAGCATGTGCAAACAGTCTAACGCGGCTTAAGCCGCTGTAACGCCGTAGCATGCTGCACTTTCGGAAGAACGTGCAGCGTTACATGTAACGCAATATGGGCAGTGTGAACAGCCCACTTGTGTTACATTGCTGTGTGTTGGGGAGCGTTACAGGCTGCACTAACGTGCGCCTGTAACGTCCCTGTGTGAAAGCAGCCTTAAAGGAGAACTGTAACAAGATGGGTATGGAGGCTGCCATATTTATTTCCTTTTCAACAATACCAGTTCCCTGGCTATCCTGCTGATCCTCCACCTCTAATACTTTTAGCCACAGACCCTGAATAAGCATATGCAGATCAGGTGTTTCTGGCAATATTGTCAGATCTGACAAGATTAGCTGCATACTTGTTCCTGGTGTGATCCAGACACTACTGCAGCTACATATATCAGCAGGACTGGTATTGCTTAAAATGAAATAAATATGGCAGCCTCCAGATTCTTCTCACTTCAGTTTTCCTTTAACCCCCTTGCCGTTCCAATTATGTCGGCAAGGGGGCGGCGCAGCACTTTTTATTTTATTTTATTTTTTTTAAATCATGCAGCTAGCCTAGCGCTAGCTACATGATAGCCGCTGAGAAACGGCACCCCCCCACCCCCACCGATCGCCTCCGGCGATCTGCGCAAGCAGGAAATCCCGTTCAGAACGGGATTTCCTGCTTGGCTTCCCCATCGCCATGGCGACGATCGCGATGACGTCACCGACGTCGGGATGTCAGAGGGAGTCCCGATCCACTCCTCAGCACTGCCTGCCACTGATTGGCCAAGCTGCGCAAGGGGCCTGGGGGGGCGCAATGGGTAGCGGCGAATCAGCAGGTAGTGGCGGCGATCGCGTTCTACACGCAGCTAGCAAAGTGCTAGCTGCGTGTATACATTTTTTTTTTTAGAAAATCGGCCCAGCAGGGCCTGAGAAATCTTCCTGCGCAGGTTACCCCGAGCTGAGCTTGGGATAACAGGCAAGGAGGTTAAAGAGAACCAGATATGTTGGGGGGGGGGGGGGGGAAGCTTTTATACATACCTGGGGCTTCCTCCAGCCCCATAAGCCTGGATCGCTCCCATGCCGCCGTCCTCCTCTGCCTGTATCCGCCAATACCAGGTCCCGTACTTTCGGCCAGTCGGAGTAAGCACGCGGCCAATTTTCTGCATCACAGGGGCTCCCTCCATATCCTTACGCGTGCGGCTGCATACTGCGCAGCCGCATGCGTAAGGGTATGGAGGGAGCCCCTGTGCATGTAGAAAATTGGTCGCGTCCACCGGAACTGAGGGGACCCAGTACCGGCGATAGAGGAAGCGGAGGATGGCGGCGTGGGAGCGATCCAGGCTTATGGGGCTGGAAGAAGCCCCAGGTATGTATAAAAGCTCCCCCCCCAAACATATCTGGTTCTCTTTAACCTCCTTGCCTGTTATCCCGAGCTCAGCTCGGGGTAACCTGCGCAGGAGGATTTCTCAGGCCCTGCTGGGCCGATTTTCTAAAAAAAAAAAAAAATTTCTATGTATGAAAGCTTTTCCTATTTTTAGTGTTCATTCCGCTCTTGTTCCCTTTAAAGAGGATTGGTACTATATGTTCACATGTTTATTTCATCATGCCACGTGTGATTTCAGGTACTCTTTAATTATTTGCATTTGCTGCTCAGAACGGTCAGCCTTAAAGGGAACCTTAACTGAACGGGGGGTAAAGAGTTTCACTTACCTGGGGCTATTACCAGCCCCCTGCAGCAGTCCTGTGCCCTCGCATTCACCAATGCAATTAGCGCTATCTACGCGTGCGGAATGCGGCAACGCGTATTTTTGTATGCGTTGCGGTCCGCAATAGCGCTAATTGCATTGGTGAATGCGTCCAATAATACGCATGGCGGCTGGCGACTGGTGAGTCGTCAAAAACGAAACTAAGTGACAGCGGGGGACCAGAGGATTCCAGAGCGGCGCCGAGGGCACAGGACTGCTGCAGGGGGCTGGTAATAGCCCCAGGTAAGTGTAACTCTTTACCCCCCATTCAGTTAAGGTTCCCTTTAAAGATACCTGAGGTGCTCTATTAAAATGGTAGTAACTGTAATTAGAGCTGTCCCGAACGGTTCGCTGGCGAACGGTTCCAGGCGAACTTCGGTGGTTCGCGTTCGCCTACCAATGACGAACTTTCCCGGAAGTTCGATTTGCCCCATAATGCTCTATTGAGCAAAACGTTGACCCTCTACATCACAGTCAGCAGGCACATTGTTGCCAATCAGACTGCACTCACGCCTGGAGCCCCACCCTCCCTTATACAAGTCAAGGTCCTTGAGCCATTTGACTCACTCGTCTACCTATACTAATTAATTAAGGGACCGCTGCTACACACTCTGCTAAGGAAATTTTAATTAGCCTCTTGTACCCTCCTCCCTCCACCCTCCTCCCTCCACCCTCCTCCCTTCTACCTATTCCCTCCTACCGGAGGGAGGAGGGTCTCATCTGCCAGGGAATTCCAGTATTTCAAAAACCAGCTTACATACCGTGACTGGGATTTGAACCCAGGTCTCAGTGTATGGTAGGTAACTAACATATCCATTATACCACCAACACTACTAGCTGAAAGTAGTTGAAAGTAGCTGAAAGTAGCTGAAAGTAGCCTAGCATGTACCATTTATGCTCAATGCAAGAGAAAAATTAGACAAGACAAATAACATTTATATCACACTTTTCTCCTGGCAGACTCAAAGCACCAGAGCTGCAGCCACTAGGGCACACTCTATAGGCAGTAGCAGTGTTAGGAAGACTTGCCTAAGGTCTTCTACTGAATAGGTGCTGGCTTACTGAACAGACAGAGACAAGATTCAAATCCTGGTCTCCTGTGTCAGAGGCAGAGCCCTTAACCATTACACATGCAGCCACTGCTTACGGATATGTAGCCAGACATGGCCTTGTCTTTTGTGTTCAACAGTTGTCAAGAGAAAAGTTAGACATGATAGCAGTGTTAGGAAGACTTGCCTAAGGTCTCCTACTGAATAGGTGATAGCTTACAGAACAGACAGAGACAAGATTTGAACTCTGGTCTCCTGTGTCAGAGGCAGAGCCCTTAACCATTACACCTTCCAGCCACTACTTACAGATATGTAGCCAGACATGGCCTTGCCTTTTGTGTTCAAATCAACAGTTGTCCAAAGAGAACCCCAGATAGCCAGGTAGATTCATATCTCTCTGGCTACATATATGTAAGCAGTGGCTGCATGGTGTAATGGTTAAGGGCTCTGCCTCTGACACAGGAGACCAGGGTTCGAATCTTGGCTCTGTCTGCTCAGTAAGCCAGCAGCTATTCAGTAAGAGACCTTAGGCAAGTCTTCCTAACACTGCTACTGCCTATAGAGTGTGCCCTAGTGGCTGCAGCTCTGGTGCTTTGAGTCTGCCAGGAGAAAAGTGTGATATAAATGTTATTTGTCTTGTCTAATTTTTATCTTGCATTGAGCATAAATGGTACATGCTAGGCTACTTTCAGCTAGTAGTGTTGGTGGTATAATGGATATGTTAGTTACCTACCATACACTGAGACCTGGGTTCAAATCCCAGTCACGGTATGTAAGCTGGTTTTTGAAATACTGGAATTCCCTGACAGATGAGACCCTCCTCCCTTCCGGTAGGAGGGAGGAGGGAATAGGTAGAAGGGTAGGAGGGTGGAGTCTTGAAACATGCTTTCCATCAAGATTTCAGCCAGTAAATTTTTTTCTAAATTTTAAAGTTCGCCTCCCCATTGAAGTGAATTGCGGTTCGCAAACTTTTTCGCGAACCAAACTCTCCGCGAAGGTTCGCGAACCGAAAATCGGAGGTTCGTGACATCTCTAACTGTAATGTGTGGGCTTAAATCCTGATGCTTACTACTCCTCCCAATCGCTCACTCACTCACCCTTTTAACCTGGACATGCTAGGTTGTGCATGCAAAGTATGTCCAATCCACCCCTTGTACTGCCGTCTGGACATGAGCCTGCACACTGGAAACACATGAGCTAGGGGCTGTACAGTCAAAGGGGGGCAGATCAGACATACTGTACAAGCGCAGCCTAGTATGTTCTGGTTGAATAACAGCAACTTGGCCAAGTCGCGGCCACTAAAGGGTCCTTTTGCAGTGCAAAGGAGGATCACAGGAGTGATCGGGAGGAACGGTAAGCATCGGGACTCATGCCCAAACATCACAGTAGCCACAACAAACCACTCCAGGTATCCTTTCATCCTTTCTACACATGCTAGATGGTTCTCCCCTATGGTGAGTCTAGCAGGTTTAACAGGACTGGTTCTAGACTTTTTGCTGCCAAAGGCTAAATTATGAGGATGCTCCCCCCTACCGATTTGGAATGACTGCACAGCGCCCGAAAATTTTAATGTCCTCAGTCAGCAATGGAGCGTATACAACAACTTGAGCATGACATGCTGCAGCTCAACACAATAACACACTGACTGGCTGCGAGTCTGTGACAGACTGCTCACCCTCAACCAGTCAACCATCCTCCATTCCTCCTCAGTCAGGACAGCAGTGCCACCTCCTCCCCTTCTACTGTGAAATGAAACACTGCTGCTCTCCTGCCTTCCCTCTCCTCACTCACTGTCAGACTCCTCACACAGCACAACAAGCTGCTTTTCCCCAATGATGACCTCTTCACCTCATTCGCTCTCCTTTCGCGTCTCCGGTTACTCTGACTGCGTGTGGTTAGTGTAAACACACAGTACAAAAATGCGGCCCTGTAATCTCTCAGTCCGTGATGCAAATGTTTCACCTTGCTTCATGAGAGAACCGGCTCAGTGTGTACAGAAGCCCCTTGGTCACCCTCAATGCCCTGCTACCCCCTTCAAAGCAATAGAATGCATGTGTACAGAACTTGGCCCTGAACTGTCACCTCGATGGATCAAATCCTGATCCCCGAAGGAAAGTCTGTACACATATAGTAGGCGACAGTCCTCATACATGTGTACAAAGCTACAGGTTTTGCAGTTAGACAATACACAACTTCATGCATATTGCCCCTAGGTAGTTTCAGGACCTGCAAGGAGGAACCCAACAATAATGGTCTGGCGGGCAAAAGAATTAGCAGTCACTCTAGTAACACAGTCCTATTGCAGCCAAGTGAGAAAGAAAAGAGAAAGAAAGAAGGTTCCTTTGTGTGGATTACTAGATATATGTGTAAACCATACATGTAATAAAAGGTGGCTGAAAAAAAAGGGTACGGGAGATTGCCCCTGGTAGAAGATCGCTGAAATTTGCGATATTCAACTACCGGATTCTGATAGTCAAAATATCTGTAATGTTTACTGATATTTAACTAATGATATTTAGATATTTAACTAAGGATAAACCTAACCCTACTCACACAGAATCCACTCTCTACCGATGCCTAATCCTAAGACCCCCTCTGGTGGTGCCTAACCCTATAACCCTAAGCCCCCCCGGTGGTGCCAAACCCTAAGACCCCTCCCCCCCAGATCCTTATTTCAATTAAAGAGGAACTTTAACCGAGGATGGAACTTCATTCCAATCAGTAGCAGATTCCCCCTTTACCATGAGAAATCTTTGCCTTTTCTCGAATAGATTATCAGGGGGGTCTCTATGGTTAATATTGTGGTGAAAGCCCTCCCCACAGCGTGATGTGATGACCATGGTCCTGACAGTTTCCTGTCTGTGAACATCTTTGCATTGTGGGAAATAGCGACTTTTTCCAACTGCCAAGCAAGCAGTATCTCCCTCTGTGCATAGAACCCTCAGTAACAGACATTCCGAACAGATCACATGGTAGAACTAAAGAGGTCACCACCAGTGATACATTTCACAATGTAAAATTCAGAGAGGGAAGATTGTACAATGGGCAAACACTGAGAACAAAAAAATCTATATATGAATACTATAAACAATAAGCAGTTTTATTCATTATGTTATTTTCACTACAGTTCTTCTGTAAGCTAAATTTCCATATACATGCCCCAGCATCAATAGGGACAAAGTGCTATGAGCTGAAACCATCAGTATGAAAAGGGAAATATTCCATCATTTGAGCTCCTGAAACACATATCTAATGGTCCATTCAGGGTTGACTACTGTCTCATTTGCACACATCACCTCAAAACTATCCGAATGGCTGCTAAATAGGCGCGCTACCTGGTCTCCATTCTTTACAGCTAGCATTCCTCTCCTTGGTCCTAGCTGTACAAAGGGACAACACGCTGTAAAGTGTGTGACAAGTTAAAGTTTTTTTATGGGGCTCTGCATCCTCACTTCCTCAGAATTACCATATGGTTATATGTGGGGTAAATTAAAATTGTTATCTCCTGAGTTCCAGAGTGGCTTTCTAGGTCTCAGCACAATCCAGTTTAGACTACAGCTGAATACGCTTAAGAGATCAGACTCCTGAAGGCTTTAATATCTTGGACAATACATACTCTTTCCTTCTTTATCACCCTTATGGCTACTGCCAGCATCTCGAATTATGGTGACAAAGTACCTCCAGTGGTCCAAAGCATAAGCCTGCCACAGTCACATGTCTTTGTGCAGCTAACCACTTCTATGTGTGTTGTCTCTTTTGCTTACTACATCTTTCTCATTGGATAAAGTGCAGCAAAAACTCAAGCAACTACACCACCATCTTTTTTTAGCTTTATACTGTGCTTGTCTAATCTCATCCTTGCCTGTGGTTTGTTTTAGGGACACAATTGACTGTTTTAATTTGGTCCCCAGTCCCTGATCAAGAATGTATAAAGGAATCAGCCAATCAACTACACAAAGAACAAGCTCTACAAGTTGAAAGCCTACAAGGATCTAAGAAATCATTTGCACTGGCCTTGTAACTGATCATTTGCACCACTGACAGGGATTATAAAAGACCCACGTACATTTACTTGTGCTCTGTTCTAACAGCTTAGCATAGCTAGTGCAAGGCTTGCTTTACCCAAAACTTGAGTGGCAGAAAAATGTCTTACCTGGTTGTTTAAGCACGCCTCAGCCTGTTTGACATCTCTCAAGAAGAGGTGGAAGATGTGAGACTGCACAAGAACCTCTCTTCTGTTATCCCACATCTGAAGAAGTTTATTCCAACCAACCTCCAGTTTCTGCAACCACTGCTGGAGAGAAAGATAGGGGAGGTCAGCCTCCTCTAGGTTCAGAAGGTCACTGACAGCCTGGATCTTGTTGTAGTCCTCCTCATATCTATTGATCTCCTCTTTCAAGGCACCATGAAGCCCTAATAATCTCTCAGCTTCAATGAGGTTGGATGGCAACTCCTCTGCTGCCACTGCAGTTTGCGTCTTGACCAACCACGTAAGAAAGTTGTCCAAGTCTTGAATAAATTGCTGCAACTTGTTGGCGACTGTGAGAGAGTCTTCACACCCCTGGAGAGTCCTTTTCAAAGCTTCCCATTCCCCATTAATTTCTTCAAAGTGCACCAACACATCCATGGCCTGAGGTGGGTGGCACGTAGCAAGAACCTCTGCATCCTGCTGCAGCTGGACCAACTTAGGTTCAAGAGCCAGCAAAGCTGCCTCCATGTTTGTCAGCTTCCTCTGCAAGGCCAACACCCCACCCAACTCTCCACTGCTGCCCTGAGTGGCCTCCATGGCTTTCCGTTTTTCACGGATCTGGGACTTCACTTCAGTGCATTCGAAGAAGTAGTTCTGTAGCCGAAGAATAGAGGTGACCTGCTCTTTCCTCTGCTCCACCAACTCCACAATCCGGTTCCACCTGTCCAGGGAAAACAACAGTTTTGACTGTAAACATATAAAGATGAATTAAACAGCTGCATAAAATACAGACAATACAGAGGACCATTTTAGGTATGTAGAACATAGTGATGACTAACAAAAGACAAACAAAAGAGAGTGGGGGAAAAAACTTGTCTCATTATCTCTTTCACCTTATTTATATAAAGCATTTCAAAGCACATATCAATCAAATAAATAAGGTGGGGAAAGTATTATCAAAGTCAAGTTAACCAGGAACAACTTATTTCAAGTAATTTTTTTGCTCTGAAAGTGAAGTAACGTGAGATTTCACAATGTTTGTAAATTTACCTATATATCTAGATAGATAGATAGATAGATAGATAGATAGATAGATAGATAGATAGATAGATAGAAATAATTTGCATTAATAGCCATTGGTTAAGGAACAACTTTCGACAATAAAAATGTAAAATTTAAAATACACGTGCACACATACATGTAATGTACATTTGTCCCAGAGAAAATTACAGTATAAATTATTTTTTTTCTTGCTGGCAAATACTGTCAGTAAAAATCTTACAGTTCTCGCAGGTTTTGGACTAGTCCATCACCTTATTGGGGGCTACCAGGGTTTTCTTTTTTTTTTTTTAATAAGCACTTACTGAACGTTAGTTCCTAAGTTTAACTGTTAACATATATTATAAATAATATATATCGGTTTCTTTAATACAATATACATAATGTAATATAATATATGAATAAAATACTGAGAACCTCATAAGGAGATGGACTAGTCCAAAACCTGTTAGATTTGTCGAATTTTTACTAGATACTATAAGTGACACAGGCAGGTAAAACAGTTTATAGTTCAGTTTTATACATAATCTTCTCACTAATATTATAAATGTGAAAGTTTGGATGTTTGTTACTCAATCACGCAACAATGGCTGAACGGATTTTAATTAAATTTGGCACATATAGTACATTACCTGGAATAACATACAGGATACCTTTTATTACCATAACCAAAAAGTGGGCGGGGACAAATACAAATTTCACTGGGAAAATGAAAACATTCTTACACGGTTTATGGTAAGGTTCTCAAACTTTGCACAGTTGGTCACTGAGTGACTGGGATTAATATTCAGAAAAGTGGGTGGAGCCTACAAAAGCCAATCAAAATGCACCTATTGATTTTCAAGGGGAATAATTAATTGCTGCCTTTCTTGCACTGTTAATGGCACAAGCCTGGTATATTTGGTCATTGGGTGACTGGGGTTCAAATTCAGGAAAGGGGGTGGAGTCACAACCAATCAGATGTTTCATTTCAATGCAATTTATCAATGCCAAAAACCGCAAAGCTCACAAACTAGGTAATTGAGTAATTATGTGTTAGGGTTAGAAAAAGTGGGCGGAGCCAACATCAGCCAAAAACATATCCGGGCAACGCCGGGCCATCAGCTAGTATTTATATTTATTTTTATTATTTTTGCATTGATAGTAAACTACAGAATCTATGGTCCTGGAGGTTATTCTTCCCCATAATACAGGCATGTCTAAATTCCGGCCTGGGGGTCAAATGCGTTCCCCAAAGCTCTCTACAGTTCTTAATTCCATGCAGGCCATAGCTGCAGTGCAGCATGCAGGGGACACCTTGTGTCACTGCTCTGCCTCCCCATTTGCTCACTTGTAGGTTATTAGCCACCACTGTAGCAGCAACAGCCATTGATTAGGAGCCGCCATTGTGCCAGCAGCAGTAACAGCCAATGAGTTGCAGCTGCCACTGTGCTAACTGCACATGGTATATGGGTTATTTCCTGTGGAAATGTGTTATTTGGCAAAATGTCACAGGCATATAGTGTACCAAACCGCAACCAGCAAAAGTTGTGTTTAACGTCGCTAGTTCGGCCCCCGAACACTCAAGAATGGCGATATGGTCCTTGGCCTAGTTTGGACACCCCTGCTATAATAGCAATTAGCACAAAAGCATTGTGACAAATATCTTTATATTTGTCCATTTGAGACAGTATGAGACTCAAAAGCATGTTAGATACATCCTTTAGTCCATCATTAAAGTCAATAGTAACCATTTTCCAGTTATGCAATACTGCTTACCTGCTGTTTAAGTGGTCCTGGCAAGCTCGTACCTCCGATGAGCTGGGATGTCCCCCCTCCAACAGCTGTTGCACAATCTGATTGACATCCAGTACACGGCCCATCAGACTGTTCATTTCCTGGTCCAGACTCTCGAACCTAAAATCCATGAGGTAAATTCTTGGTTAAAATAATTGGGGACAATCTCCATTCCACTATGCATTCCTTGCACAGCAAAGTATCTGGCTTTCAGCATGTGGCTGAAACAACAGGACAAGCTAGGAGCAGACTATATGTGTGTGAGATCTATTCTAAATGTCCACTCCTTGCTGAGAGTGAAGACCTGTTCTCACACGTGACAGAAACCTGATAGAAACTCCTACAGTATGTTACCTGTATATGACATAGGGCAATTTTTATTAGCTTGATTAAGTGAACCATCATTTCTCATTTTCATTTAACTGGCTGGATAGTGTAATGGTTAAGGGCAATGCCTTTGACATGGGAGACCAGGGTTCAAATCCTAGCTAGGGTCAGTACCTATTCAATAAGTAGTGCAAGGCAAGACTCCCTAACACTGCAGGGTGGCCTCTTGAGTGTGTCCTAGTGGCTGCAGCTCATGAGTGCTTTGAGTGCGACAGGAGAAAACTGCTACACAAATGTTAGGATTATTACAGGATTATTGCTTACAGCCAAATGTGAATTTAAATTCAAACAACCAAAGCCTCTAGCTGCAGGTAAACCTGTTGCAATCTGAATGATCGGGAGCTATTTTCTCTTCCTAAGACAAAGGAGAAGGTTCTTCATGTAAAGACCAATGGAATCTTCCTCCGCCTACCCTGACCTGATTGGATGTGGGGCACTGTATTGCAGGTGGATGGCACAAGGCCCTAAAGTAAAATATGGCAAGGGGCTGTTGCAAACAGGGTGACAAACATCTGGGCCTAAACGGTGTGAACATCGGCTATAATGTGATTGATAAGCAAAGACTTGGAATAAAGTATTTCTGCTTTATAAAAAATTATTCTTGACAGCTAGTACTACTATTGCTAAGGGAAATGAGTGGCATGAAGGAAAGGTTAAAGTTATATTTTCTTGGAATTAAGCTTAAATTATTTGTACGACATACTCAGAACTCACAGTAAGAGCAAATCAATTGTGCATTGTATATTTTACCCTCTCTACAGGATAGATAAAAAGTGGACACTGAAACCTGGCCTCAATGAAAGCAGGTTACAATGAGCATAATATTGTCACTGAGGAAATTCTCACCTGTGCTGAACCACCTCCACATCCTCCAGCCTCTGAGGGATATCCATCTTCATCAGCCACTGCTCCTTCTCATCTATCCACACCTCACAGGAGTTAACCTCTCCAAACATTTTATAAACATCTAAAGCATCCTGAAGCCACTGACTTCTCAGGGCAGCGACTTCCACCACTTCCCCATAGAGCTGTTCCACCTCCACTATGCTGATCTGAACATCCACCTGGTCCCGGTACTCAGAACCCAGTTCGGACAACAGTTTTCTCAACCCAAGCACAGTTGCTCTGTGTTTTTCTATCTCTTCACTGGCAGCACGATGCTTCTTGACCAAAGACTGCGTAGAATACTCATCATGGCCAAAGTCATCACTGGATACCAGACGATAGGTATCCTGCAGCCAACCTGCAAGCTCCATGGTATCTGCATTGAACTGGTGGAAGTTTGAGGCCTCCTGGAGCTTCATCTGATGGGCACTGGCTGCCTTCTCAAGGTTCTCCCACTTCTGCTTTACCTCTTGCATTCGCTGACGGAGTCCAGACATTCCTCTCCTCCTCTTCGTTAGAACCTTGGAAACAGAATACATTTGATCTAATTTGCTCAGTAAGAAGAAAAATGGTCTTTGCTGCCCAATGCCTACTATCAGATTGTAGCAGACCGCTACAACACGCTTTCTCCTTTTTTACTGGTGCCTGGCAAAAAAAAAACTCTCTACAGGGCAATACATACATTGTCAGCAAGGAAGCCCGCAGAACACCAAGGTGTAAAATCTAGGAAATAAGGCACATCCAATAGACAGGCAGCAACTGACACATTTCAGACAAACAGGTCACATAGCTCACCTCAAACAAATGAGAAGTGACATATATAGAAAAGACTCCGCCCATTTTGGGCTGGACCATACACCTGACAGATAACAAAATAGGCCAACCAAGATCTATAAAAGATATTGAACTGGAGTCAATACTAGACATACTGTATAAAATAAATGTAGTGTCACATTCTTACAAAAAATCAAGACCCCACATTTAAGCCATCTGGTACCCTAGTACCCAAATTAAAGATCCATTTATTTTACATAACAAACATTTGTTGTAGCTACAGTATTATGCAGTTGCTTATCTTTTAGAAAAGCAAGGAAGTTTTGCGTACAAGTCCGCTCGGTGCGTGTGGGATTTTTATCACAAATTTTTATTATGTTTACTAAATGGATCTTTAATTTGGGTACTAGGGTACCTGATGGCTTAATCTTTTGTATTAATGTGACATTGTATTTATTTTATATGTCTAGTATGAACTCCAGTCCATGTTTTTTATAGGTCTTTTGGTGTTGGCCTATTTTGTTTCCTGTCATGTGTATGGCCCAGCCCAAAATGGGCAGAGACTTTTGTATGTGTCACTCCCCGTTTGTTCGAGGCAAGCTATGACTAAAGACCTGTGTGTCTGAAACGCGTCAGCTGCCTCGTCTGTTGGATGTTCCAAATAAAGTTCCTGGATTTTACCTCCCCTTGGTCTGCTGCAGGCCTCCCTGCTGACACTTAACCGTTAGACTGCCATAGACATCTATAGGAGTTTCTGTGTATCCGCACCCATACACCATAGACGTCTAAAGGCGTTTTAGTATAAAACTACTTCTGCCTGCCGTGGACACCTTTAGGCCTCTTGGTTTTCCCATATGCCTTGGCCACATACATCTAAAATGTATTAAAACTAATGTATATGAAAAGAAAAAAAAGATACTTACCTAAGGAGAGGGAAGGCTCTGGGTCCTATAGAGCCTTCTCATTCCTCTCACAATCCCCTCATTCGAGCATCATCACAGCCGTTCCAATCTGCTGCAGGAGGCTTCAGAAGTCTTCGGGAGCCCAGGGGTGACAGTGCTGGAAAAGGGGACAGCGAAAGGACTGGGAAGGCTCTATAGCGGGGATCCCCAACCTGTGGTCCGCGGCACGTTCCCAGTTGGGCCGCAGGACTGTCCTCTGACACCCCCCCCAACCCCCCTCGCCGCTGTTATTACCTTAGCAGCGGCCGCTTCCTAATATGCGTGTACTTTACTTATTCCAGCAGCGTATCTCCTGGCTGCTGTGTGTGATGCGGCAGGAAGCAGGGCTCGGTTCCCAAAGCAACGGCGATACACATCGCCGCTACAGGAAGCCGCTGCCCTGCCTCCTGCCGCACCACAGACAGCAGCCGGGAGATACGCTGCTGGAATAAGTACACTCGCCAGAGAGGGGAGAGCGGCCGCTGTTAAGGTAATAACAGCGGCGGGGACGGGCGGGGGGCACCACCTACCCATACTGGGCACTATACTAGCTATACTGGGGCACTATACTGGCTATACTGGGGCACTATACTGGGCACTATACTAGCCATACTGGGGCAACTAAACTCCCTATACTGGGGCAAGTATGCTAGCTATGCCACTGCACCCTAGCCCCCCCCCCCCCCCCCCGTAACCCGCTCCACTGTCCACTAGGACGTGCACCCAACGTCCACACACACACACGTTCCCCCCCCCCCCTCCCAGCGGTCCCCGAAAAAAAAAATTGGTCAGAAAGTGGTCCCCGGGCCGGAAAAGGTTGGGGACCCCTGCTCTATAGGACCCAGAGCCTTCCCCCTCCATAGGCAAGTACATGATTTTGTTTTGTTCTTTTTACATTCACTTGAAGTATAAAGTTTTGGCTCTGTGCCAACTCTACTTGGCTTGAAATATGCCAGTTGATGCAGAATTACCATATGCAAATTTTACTGCAAATCTATGCAGCATGAAACTGAACCAACCACATGCTTTCACTGCAAGATTGGATTAATACATTTACATTTTAGATTTTCATAATTAGCAGAATTTTCAATCATCTAAAATGGATTTGCACTTCAATGAAAATCCCTACTGACTAATGTGAACTTTGGGAAGAAATTTCATAAACATAATTACCATAGCTTTCACTGGTGTGTAGCTTTTACAAAAATAAGATGTTATATTACTGACACCATAGGCAACCCAAATGTTAGAAACCCTCTCACATGTATATATTGGATAGTATCTTGCAACCTATGACTACAGCGTTACTGTACTGATAAGCTACTAGTAAGTACCTACCTGCTCCCCCTTTTGAAGAGTCTGTTGCAGCATGGAAAACCTCCCTCCAAGTTCCCCCACCAAGATCTTGTGTTTGCTCAGGAGACGCAGAACACTGCTCAGATCCTTTCCATAGCTTTGTGGAGCTGACAGAATCTGCTCCTTTTCTCTAATCCAACCCTCAGCCTCCTCCACCTCCTGCAGAAAGCACCACAGGTGCTTGGATTCCTCCAACTCCCCTCGGCGCTTCTCCGCAAGTTGCCGAAGCCCCTCCAAACAGCTCTTGACATGCTGAACGCGGTTGCATATAATCTGAGGGTCGCAGGGCTGGTAATCTGTGTAATCAATAAAACAAATGTAATGACCTCTCAATAAAGAGTGATATAACACAGTTCATAATGAATCTTCTAAAATACTGTTTAATAGTGAAAGAATATTACATGCATTACAGTAATGTCACAGTCCAAACTTAAAGTGTAACTGCGGCAGTTTTTTTTGTAATACAAATGGGACACAGAGGCATGTTCTTTGCTTAAAGTGAACGGGAACCGCATTTAAAAAAAATGAAACAGATACTTACTCAAGGAGAGGGAAGGCTCTGGGTTGTATAGAGCCTTCCTGCTCCTCTCCTGGTCCCCTCGTTCCGGTGCCGGCTCGCCCGGTAGCAGTATTTGACTAAATTAGTCAAATACTGCTTTACCCGGCAGTAGGAGGCATCAGAAGTCTTCAGGGAGCCCGAGTGCTCCTGAAGAAGGGCGGCCCTGTACTGCGCCTGCGCAAGCACGCTCTCTTGCACACTCACTCCTGTGCAGTATGGAGCCAGACGTCTTCAGGAGGACACGGCTCCCGAAGACTTCTAAATACCCTTTCGGCGGGAGATTGAAATGGGGGGGAGCCAGCACAGGATAGAGAGCACCGAGAGAGGAGACGGAAGGCTCTATACGACCCAGAGCCTTCCCTCTCCTTAGGTAAGTATTTGCTTCATTTTTTTTTTTTTAAATGCGGTTCCCATTCACTTTAATGACATGACTGTCATCTGTTCGCCGATCTCTGCCCCACTCTTCTCTCCCCGTGGGCCCCTGAAAATGCAGACAAAAGGATTGTCGCTAGATAACTAGGGTAAGGGGCGTCCTTAGCAAGAGAGGCACTTCTGCAAAACGCCCATTTAGCTCCTCCTGCAGCCTCTTCCCTGCCTCTGTGCATCTCTCTCCCGCCTCTATCCCTCCCTCTGAGCCTCTCCTTGCCTCTATCCCACCCCTCTGCAGCTCTCTCCCACCTCTCTGCTCTGTGAGGAGAAGCAGAGGCAAGCTGCAGCCTTATGACCCAGGGTCACTAAAAACAAAACTGACTGATTGCTGGCCACAGGAGGGGCGGGGAGCCGCAGTAAGAGGCTCTAACTGACCCGGCTAGCCCCCCAGATTAGGTAGTTTTTTACATTTATTCTTGAGCTTGGGATTGCTGATCAAAGATGGGCAAACCTTCACCTGAGACCACGGTTTAGAGATCTGCCTGCCCATAATGATAATCACTATGTGTTTTTACTCTTGGAGTTTCATTCTACAATAGAGTCTTGTTATAGTAAACTCTGATACTGTAAACCTCTGGCTATATTAAATTCAGTCCCCAGGTTCCAACAATGCACCTGTATGAATATACAACGAACAACAAACCCTAAGGCTACGTTTCCACTGTAGCGCGACATTTTCGCCTGCAATAAATCGTGTAAGATTTTTCTGCTTTGTGAACATTCACATGTAAATCTTTACACGTTTTTATGCAAATTCTCGTACGCAAAAATTCACATTCGTTAAATAAACATAATCTGTCTAGTAACAGCTTAGTCATGACTGTTGACAACTTCCTGTAACCATGGATCTAATGCGAATTTGCGTTGCCTATGCAAAGCATTGTACGCGAATCGTACGTAATGTCTGAAAAAATGATGGAGGACCTCAGATTTCTTCACGCGTATGAACGCATACGAAAATTCACATTGAATGGAAGCAGCCCCATTCATTAACATTAGTTGCCAAATCAATGCGAATTTTCTGAGAGAAAAATCTGACACAAAACATGTTAAGAAGTAGCCTGAACTGGTTAGTAATTGATCACTTCCCGATCAGACAGACATTTGACCAGGTAGCAGTGATCACCCTCCCCCATTCAATCAAATAGATTAATTGAAAATTGATCAAACTGCTACTTCCGCTGTTGTTGGTCTGTTTAATGCAGTGCAATGCAGACGCTGATCCCCTTGAAAAAAAAATATTTCCACTATTTATGTTCAAATCCGTTCTTCTTCAGTGTTTATTTAAAAAATGCACATCGTAGGTAGCAATTGCATTTAGAAATGAACCAGCTTCCCAGCAGGAGAAAGCCCTCTTACAGCCTAAAATGCTCCAAGCTCAATCCTCTTCACAAGGGAATCATGTAAATACAATCAATTTAGATCTCAGGTAAAACTAGGGTGGACCTCTGAGCTGCTGTATTCAAAATGTATACAAGCCATAATTAGGGTCAGAGAGTATAACCCATACATGTCAAACTCCACCCGCAGGCCAAACATGACCCTCAGAGCCATTACATTTGGCCCTCAAGAGTGTTTTCCCCACTCTGCATTATATTTGGCCCACTCTAGACCACCAAGGAAACAATATTGGAGCTGAAGCCCCAGAACACCAGGAAAGCCATATGGGGGAGGTAGGGGAAAAGCACAAAACACTAGGGAACTGTATAGTGGAGGGTGGGGCCTCTAGACACCAGGGATCTGTATACGGGAGGGAGGACCACTAGAAACCAGGGAGCTTTATAAGGGATGAATTATAAGGGATGAAGGTGACCAGTAGACATTGAGGTTGGCCTGCGACAAGGTCCCAGTAAACAATTACGGCCCACTTAATACCCATGGTATAACCTATATTTCTATATAGCAGTTTTAAGACGATATGTTTATTATCCAATCAAAACAATGGCATGTAATAACAGGCTATAGGATTTCATCCTGGCTTCGATGAAACTATACTCAGACGTTTCTGTAAATGGAGTAAGGCTATTTGCATGTAACTGAAGCTGCAGAAAACACAGCTGTGAAAGTCTCCTTTGCAGAGTAAGCACACACAATGGGGCAAATAAAAGTGGAGGGTAATGCACAAAGCGAGACTAAACCAAAGCTAGATAAGCATGAAATTGGCAAAAAGATCTTCACTTTATTATATCAAAAATCTGATAAAATTGATAACTGGATGTCAGACAAAATATCAAATCCCACCCACCAATAAAACCCACAAGACCAAGGAGCGAGGACCCAAAAGTTCAATGGTGATACTAGTTGAATGGCTATAACTGTGAGATCAAAACAGAATGTCACTATGTATAGCACGGAAGAGATACTTGAAGCAGTCCGATGCAGTGGCAGGCGCCCTGTAGCAAAACAATCACTGGATAGGCAATGCAATGCAGGAGTCCCACTCGCAGACTCCCAAGCTGTGTAGGTTAAGCAGGGTGAACTAGGCGTACTGAATCTGGTTAGCAGAGGAGAGGGCGGCAAATGAGAGGCAAGCAGGTATACACAAGCACACAATGGGGCAAATGTTTTACCCTTCTTGCGTCACCTGCAATGATGGATTAGGATAAAATGGGACCCTAGGCAAGGTAGTAGCATTGTCTTATGCTGATGGTCCTTTTGGCAATCTGAGGTTGGTAACGGGACAGAGAAAGTGGGAGTTGGGCCCCCTGAAACCCACTAGGCCCCAGGCACCGGCCTAGGTTGCCTGGTGGATCATCCTGCTCTGGTTACCTGAATATTCTGTGAATTTCAGGGCGGACTGGTTTAAGGCATGGACTCTCTCAGTCTGGGCAGTGATGTCAGCCTCCAGCAGGCTGTGCTTCTGCAGCAGATCTTCTACTTCCAGCAGGTGCTTTCCAAAATCTTTAGAGGACAATGGAACCTAGAAGACACCAATTCACTTCATAAGAATGATGGAAATAAGAACGATGATGTGAAAAGTGATGGAACCAAAACTATTTCACTTTAATCAAGTCAGTCATTGTTAATTGGCTGTTACAGATTTCTGCTCCTTGCACACACCTAATGGTGCTGCCTCTCAAGCAAAACACAGTGGAGACAACTCATTAGGCTGTCCATCAACATATTGCCATATTCATATGAGTGGTGATCAGCTGAAATCATGGCCATTGTTATGAGGGTTTGCCAGTTTCCTTTGGTCACTACTTTTTCCCCATTATTATCAGAAAGAAGGGACACCCCTTGATAGATCGCTACTTTAACCCTTTAGCAGCCAATTTATTTAGAGGCTTGCAAGTCCTCCAGGTCAATTTATTTTTAGTGCATTTTTTTTTATTTCTTCTTTGTTACCATTCCCTGCTTCTATTTGGTACTTCTGTGATGTGTATTTATGGCTACTTGTCACTAGGGGGCAGTGTGAGACAATAACAGAGGACTTCTGCTTTCAGTTTATATTTTCTGCTAGAGAGAGAGAGATCAAAGCATTCCAAGAATTTACAGCACAATGAGTTCTGCAGACTGAGGTCAAAAGCAGCGCACGTCTGGCAAAATGGATTAACTCTATTGAAGCTGCTAATGGGTTTAAAGTGTGGGACATTATTGTTTCCAGGGGGGATGTCTAGAGAAATGTGTTCTTTTTTCAGTTGTTTGTCACTTTTGGCAAGGATTGCCGCTTTAAAAAAAAAAAAAAGTGTCCAATTTCTAGCGAAAAATCGTTTGCATGATCAGATAATTCTGATCGGATTGGTTGTAAATAATCTCCATTGATGGGCACAATCAATTACGAACAATTATAAAAACAGTCCAGATTGGATTTTCGCCAAACCAAAATTTGGATTTTCTTGCTGGATGTGATAGATAGGAAGCAAAGATTGGTTCATTGATGGTGTAGTGGACGATGTATTACGATATTTCACTGCCGATCAGAATTATCTGATCGCTCTAATGATTTTTTGCTAGAAATTGGATAGTTAGTGGCCACCTTTAGACAATTGTTGCATGACAGCCAATCAGGTGTTTTGGTTCTCCTCGTAACCTGCCCTCTCATTGGCAGCACAGACACATGTGATTCAGACACTGTGGCCTCTCCTGGTGGCAGCACTTCTCTGGCATTATTACCTGCATCTCATCCATCCAGTCAATCATGTACACCATCTCCTGGAATATTTTCTGCAGTGCCAGGTTGCGCTCCAGCCTCCTCCTCCGAGAGCTCAGCAGGTCTTTCAGTAGACTCCACTGTCTCAGGATATTGTCTTTCTGAGCTGAAATTCTACAGATGTCATAATATCCCTCTGATTCCATCTCCTGTGCCAGGTCAGCCACCACCTGAATCCGCTCCTCATAGGAGGAAATATCGGCCTCAATAGCCTCGTGTTTCTTCATGGCAGCCTCCACTGCAGACAAGTCATACCCAAAGTTATCCTGAGGAGACAAAAATTAAATAAAATAATTCCTTCTTCTGTCTAGGAACAATCATGTATAAAGGATAAAGAGCAGCAGCAGCCCGTTACCTGGGAGACAAGACGCTGGTTCTCAGTCAGCCACGCCTCCCTCATGGCCGCCTTTTGGTCAAACCTCTGAGACAGCAGCTCCAGCTTCTCCTGGCGGATAAGCTCATTGCGCAAAGCAACTTCCCTTTCATGTTCAGCTTTCTCTAGCCGGGTCCAAGCCTAGAACGCAAAATGTCTTGTGTTGATAAACGACTATTAAAGAGAACCTGAACTGAAAATAAAAAAGTACAAACAACAATACACAGATCATACTTCCCTCCTGTGTAGTCTACTTCTCAATCTCTTTCTCCTCTCCTGCATCCCATGTGATCAATGGAATTCTCCATCCTCCATTTTAAAAATGGCCATTACCCCATAACAGCTTCCTGGTCAGCACACTGTTAAACTATAATATCACCAACTTGAGCCATAGGGAAACATGGACATTACCTTGCACATTCAGTTGTAACTGACAGCTGCTGATATATAACTGACAGCAACTGGTTTATTTCAGTTCTTACAAAATCTTGTCAGAACTGGAAGGGATCGCTGTAAGAAGGAAATGGTGAGCTTCTGAGAGGAACTGATGATGAGGTTAGTATGTTATATTAATTTGCAGCTACGTCATGTGTTTATTTTAAATATTTTTACTCGCATCAGTTTCCCTTTAAGTTAGGACATAGTTGAGAAGGGTTAAAAAATGTATTTGATTGCGGTTTGAATACTTCACTTAGGAGATTTTGCCCTTGCTGCCTGATTTTACTAACCCTGTAACCAGAATAGGAAGTGAAGTCTGGTGCTCACTTTCAATGATGACTGGCCAATCACTGACCAATTTTACCACCTCCATTTAGCATGAGGGTTTACCTACACAATCTGTTCATAGTATTCAATATAAGTTGATCCTCATGCTACAAAGGAGGTGGTAAAATTGGCTAATCAAAACTGAAAGTGTGTATCCGACTTAATAATCATTTTCTTGGTGGAAGCACTAACAGCAGTAAAGGCCCCATAGATACAGACTGCTACCGCCACCCCAAAAAAAAGCAAAAAGCAAAAACCTTGATTTAAGCAAATATCCCATGTTATTCATAACATGCCATAAGTCACATTTTATTCCATTGCTAATTTTCATATTGCGAATAGTTTGGATCCAATAATGCTGTTGATCAAAGAAAATCTTTTTTTATCGAATGATCTGAACAAAAATACGATCGTTCATTAAAAATTGCAGTGTTAGGCCTCAAATCAGGAAGTGAACTCTTTGACCCGGAAAAGAATAAATACAATGTATTTATTCTCAAAAACGCGAACGCAATCGCTGCACAAAGCGATTTTGTGAGCATTTTGCGTTTTTTCTTCTACCTTTCATTATAGCAAAGATGCCCCAAAAATGGCACAGGCACCTCTTTGCCGACCGCAAAGCGGGCACAACATGCTGATATGAACCTTCTCATAAAGATTCATTGCACAAGCGTTTTATGGGCGATTTTGAAAAACGCCTGCACTTGAAAAAGGGGCAAAAACGTAAGTGTGAACAAACCCTTAATGGGTACCTTTAGTGGGCCGATTTTTTTTTTCTTATAGGCCTGCTTCACTCTCGTGGATTTTCCATTGTTAGCAGAGGTGAATAGGTGACTATGCCGCCACTCACATCATTTTCCTATATGGAGCAGCCGCTCTGGAGAAATTCCCCGGCAAAGTCAGTTATGTGGGCCATTCACTAAAACTTTTACAGCTGCCAGGAGAGCGTGCGTTCCCCAGTAGTGACCATCTCTTAAGCCTCGTGCACACTTAAGATTACTGTTGCAAGACACGTTTGTGACTGAGGCTGTACAAACACATCACTAGCCTGTGGAAAAGCGATGCATTCTGTCACTATGAAGGGCGGCAGTGGGACGAGATGTGGTGCACTATGGAAGAGCAAGAGCGAGATCAGTCATGTTGTACTGTGTTCGGGAGAGATAATTCGGCCTGCCGAGGGGAGGGGGAATCGGGTCAACTTAGCATGAAGGTACTTCTTTAAGGAAACTAGCCAGGGAGACTAACCTTGTTAATATCAGAGATGGTTTTCCCTTCCGGAGGCAGGTACACTTTGCACTTCTCTTCTCTCATCTTGCTTTGAATGGTGAACAGAAGAACCTCCAAATTTCCTTTTTCCTGGAATCTATTTGGACAAAAGCAGTAAACAGACTGATCTAAAGCAAACCGGAATCCAAAAGAAACTTATGATATAATGAATTGTATGTGTAGTACAGCTAAAAAATAGAACATTAGTAGCAAAGAAAAGAGTTGTTGTTTTCCAGTATAGGAAGAGTTAAGAAACTTCAGTTATCTATGCAAAAGAGCTTCTTGGACCTCTCCAACCCAACTTGGATCAGCTACAGTGCTATTTTCTGAAGCACTTAAAGTGTACCAGAGCCCAGGAATATAAAAAGATTAATACATACCTGGGGCTTCCTCCAGCCCCATCCACTCCGATCACTCCCACACCGCCATCCTCTGCTGTCTGCAGCTTCTGAACCGGGTCCCCGCACTTCCGTCAGTCGGAGAAGTGCGCTCTTTGCGTATCTCTCCAGCAGCCGCTGAAGAGATACATAGACGGCGCACTTCTCTTACGTCAGACTGGCTCCGACTGACAGAAGTTTGGGGTCCCGGTTCAGAACCTGCAGACAGCAGAGGATGGCAGCGTGGGAGTGATCAGAGTGGATGGGGCTGGAGGAAGCCCCAGGTATGTATAAATCTTTTTATATTCCTGGGCTCTGGTACACTTTGAACAACAAAGAAACAGTGAGAGACAGGTTGAGAAAATATTTTACTGCTCCGTTTTATAGTTTAAAATACAGAGTGTTACATGTAAACAGCATATATAATCATGTAATAAAAAAAAAGCGATATAACTGAAATTAAAAATATAAGCCTGTTTTCTTTGCTACTAAGGTTCTATTCCTTATTTGTACTACACATACAATTCATTATGTCATACGTTTTGTTTTTCTTCTAACATGCAGCTACGGGTTCTCCAGTCATCGGATACATATGTTTGGAGAACTGGAACAATGGCACACTTGTAAACTATTTTCAGGAGGATATGACAACCATATTAAATAACCTTTTTGTCCTTTGAGAAGTGGAGCAGCTCAGTATCCTGGCAGAGATACTACCTGCGGTCCACTCTTCTTTGGCCTGTCTCCTCTGTTCCTTCTACAGAGGTGATAAAGAATGCTCTGCAGTACATAAACTGCACCAGCAGCAGAACTCCTTATAACTGCCATGGCAGGTGGTCAAGTCTGCAAACTCTTGTGCAGAGGTCTTTCTCAAACAGAAGAAACAAACTGCTCACTGAGGCAAATTCGTTAAAGTAATTACGACTCTTTTTTCCTTCCTATTTCCTAATCAATTACAACTGGGAGAACGTGTGTTCGGATAGCAAATGCACTTACAAAAAAATACTTTTGGGTGCTTATGTATTATCCCATCTGGAAAGTTTGGTAGCTTTTTGTTAAGTTCTGTTTGCTCCGCCAGGAAGATCTGACCATTTTTGGAAAGCTGAAAGTCCCAGATTTCTGTTGCACCAGGTCTCGATTCGGTATGATGCTCAGTTCCCAAGTTATGGGGTTTTGAAGGAGGGGTGTACCCTGAACTTGGCTGCAGAAAGTGCAATTACAGAAGTACGGGACAAAATCGACATGATGATAAGCAGCACAACCGGTAGGTCTATTTCCTTCGCAGCAGAAATCTGTGTCTTCAAAACAAGTGCCCTGGGTCTCTCATTACAGATGAAGGCGCAGCACAGCTATGTACCCTCGTCTCCTCTCTGTCTTACTGGCATGGGCAGGAGACTCAATTCCACTGTGCTCTCTGCAGCAAAGTGCAGGGGACACCCGTCCCCCAAACCCCCTCCCCTAACTTGGAAATGGGGCATCGCATTGACTCGGGACTCAGTGCAAAGGAAAGCCAGGACTTTCAGCTTTCCAGAAATGGTTAGATCTAGCCAGGGGATCAAACAGAACTTTAACAAACAGCTGCCAAACTTTCCAGACGAGATAGTACGTAAGTACCGACTTTTGCGCTAGTTTTGCATGCATCTCCAGAAATGTCGTACTGATAGAACAGTGCAAAACCAGTGCAAATTTGTTTTTGAAACAAGAGGTTGACATCAGTTTTAAAACTAGTGTAAATCTGCCACTCTGGGGATTGACCTGTCAGCTTGTGCTGCATGTGTTTCATTCCCCACACAATTAAATTTAAAAGTTCTTTTTCACAGAGGTCAGTCACGGCCCAGCCAGCAGCTATACTATGAAATAGGAGAGCCACATGCTTTTATAAAAATGTAAGTATCCGGGACTGATTGACATCATTCAGGCCATCCTAGGTGCTCTGACTGCTGCTTTTATATCATTTAAATACTATTAAGTCCCCCTTTTCTCTGTTACACCTGCCAAAATACATTTAACCTCACTCAGAGGATTCTCTCAGAGACTCTCAGAGACTGTACCGGGTCTGAGAATCCTACCCATCTCCTCCACTTTTGGAACAATGAAAAAAAAAAAAAAACAACTGCATCTACTTAAAGAGAAATCGTGACCAAGGATTGAACTCCATCCCAATCAGTAGCTGATACCCCCTTTTACATGAGAAATCTGTTCCTTTT
The DNA here is from genome assembly GCF_040937935.1 of Hyperolius riggenbachi. NCBI lineage: Eukaryota > Metazoa > Chordata > Amphibia > Anura > Hyperoliidae > Hyperolius > Hyperolius riggenbachi. The sequence goes on from NC_090653.1 coordinate 79,982,663, forward strand.
CTCAAATAGATCATCAGGGGGCTCTGTATGGCTGATATTGTGGTGAAACCCCTCCCACAGTGTGATGTCAGCGCCTCACAGCACTGAGGTGCTGACATCACACTGTGGGAGCCTTGTTGCATTGTGGGAAATAACAGCTGTTTCCAACTTCCAAAAAAGCAAGCAGCATCTCCTTCCACTGACATCACCTGCCAGCAGTAAAAATGTCAGCATGTGATAAATGTCAATGTAAATCAGGGAGAGGAAAGATTTTACAATGGGCAAACACTGACTAAATCATTTATTTATAATTATTGTAAAAATTAGACAATGTTTTCCATTATGTTATTTTCACTGGAGTTCCTCTTTTAGTAGAGACAGTTTTGTATGATTTCTATAAGGCGCTTTTCACACTAGGACATTTTCATTGCATTATCCAATTTTACCACAGGGTGACGCTAAAGCAATGAAAGTCTGTGACATTTCATACCTGCCGCGGCGTGATGCGATGCCTCGGAAGCATTGCATCTGTAGCGAAGTAACAGCCCATTACCAGGTAACATTTGTGGCAGTGACTGGAAGTCATGTATGTCAATGGCGATGCAGACATGTTAACATTTTTCACGTTGTGGTGCGCATGCGCGGAAGCGTATTTTTTCAATACACTTCCGTGCAATTCTTAGTTTGGCCACAGGAAGTGAGCGCTAGAGAGACTCACTTATAGTTTGACTTGCAGCTAGAAGTGAGATTACCGCGCATGGCTGCGGTAAGCTCCAGAGCCGATTTTTAACGTTGCGGTGCAATGCAATCATCAGATCACACCGCCCCTATAACGCTGGTTACTGGTGTGAAAATAGCCTCAACCTAATAAGATTTTCTCTCAGACACTATTGATAAATCTTCCGCAATGACTCAGCTATCTGTCAGTCTCTAACAATTGATGTATCAGTTTTGAGTAATATCCTTTTCTCTGGTTTTAAGACATTCTAACAGTACATAAAATAAGTGAATGATGCAGATGTACCAATGGGGAAGAGAATGCACACAACACAAACTCACTTGCATGGTTTCTCGGTGGTGCAGTATGTGGTGAACGCCTGCAGTTGCTGCTGAACACCCAATAAGGAATTGGCAAATTTCTGGTTTGTGATTATCGATATGGTCCTCTCAATCCATTCTAAGAGTTCTGATGCTAAGACTTCATACCTATGGAGGTCCTTCTCAGTGGCAATGGCCTCGTCCAGCACCTACAGGTAATAGTTAACAAAACCCTTAATGACAGATATACACATCCTATGGCTCTCCAAATGCTACAAAAAAAAAAAAATCAAGGAAAAACTCAATACTTTTGCCTTTATGTCAACAAAGTTGAAGACAGAATAAAGTACTAAGCATACAATTTCGATTGTACAATTTTACTATATCCATGAGGTTTGACTGCTCGCCTAAACAATCTGTTGAAGAGGAACTTTAACCAAGGATTGAACTTCATCACAGTCAGTAGCCGATACCCCCTTTCCCATGAGAAATCTTTACCTTTTCTCGCATTGATCATCGGGTGCATCAGTGCACTGTGGGAAATAACAGTTTTTTTTCCAACTGCCAGGCAAGCAGTATTTCCCTCTGTGCATAGGACTCTCAGTAACAAACTTTCAGTACAGATCACCTGGCAGAACTAAAGATGTCACCGTAAATCCAAAAAAATCCCGCTGCACCAAATGGAGGGATATAATCAAAGAAGACCTTTATTTGTAATCCAACATCAGAGTTGCAAGGAAAAGCTTTTCCTTGCAACTCTGATGTTGGATTACAAATAAAGGTCTCCATTTGGTGCAGCGGGATTTTTTTGGATTTACTGGACATTTTGGCTTGAATTTCCCTGCTCCCATATGTGTCATATACGTGAGTGTAGCAGCCTGTTCACTAACCCTAAAGAGGTCACCCCCAGTGATAAATTTCAGAATGAAGAGAAGGAAGACAATTTTAGTCATTAAGTTTTTTTTTCACTACAGTTCCTCTTTCAGTGTGTTCTCAATCTGTTGGCTACATAATCTGGCTGATCGCATGCATAATGTAAACTGATCACATGCTTCTCCATGAGTTCTCCTAAGTATTGACATCCATATTAGGTAAGCAGATGTGCTTCCCCCTCCCCATGCAGAGCATGGAGTGGAGCATTCCAGCGTCAGAGGGATTCTATCAGCCTCTCATCCAGCGTCACATCTCCATGGCTACAGGGGTGTCACTTTTGAGAGACACCACTGAGCCATAGACGGGACACTGGATAAGAGGCTGATAGAGAACCTCTGATGCTGGAATACTGACAGGTGAGTAAATAACCAGCTGTGCTCCGCTCCAAGCTCTGCAGCACTACTAGGCAGCAACAACCAGCAGAGACACAGTCTTGTTGGGGAGGAGTTTATCAGTCAGGGGTGGAGCTTTGCAGGGGGAAGAGTTTCAGGGGCACACAACAACCCCCTCAGATATTGCAGTGCCCTGCGTGATGGCAATACACATTTCCAGATAACACAACATGTATAAGAGCACAAAACCATAATCAGCGGATTGCCCAAGGTAATGTAAGCTTGATTAAAAATGGCTGTCAACGAACCCCATGAAGACCAACCTCCACAGTAACATGCATCAAACAGGAAAGGGCACAGAAAACACTCATTCATGTGGGTGTTCCCAGCAACGCCCACAGCATACAGTTAATGTATGAATAGGTCACATGGATAAAGTGCACTAACAAGCCAGAACTGTGTTTTAGGGGAGGTTATGGGTGACATTTGGGCTTGTGCAACTAAGTTTGTGTCACGTTCATGATAAAGCTTTTCATATACTTTATACGGGGTTGAGCTTTAAGGGTTTTCTTATTGCTGCTAATAGGTAAAACATACCTTTCCTATACGCTTGCCTTCCACAGCCAAAGCCTTCATCTTGGAAAAGTAGTGATAGAAGGACACGACGTAGGTAATGATGGACTTTTCATCAGGATTCTCTGTGTTGACATCTAGAATGAAAGTATGAACAATATGATAGAGGTGATGCCTCTAACGCTTTCTCAGTCAATAACCCTGATTACATAGGTGGAGAACAAGGGAGTTGAAGTAGAACAGCTCTGGTTCCATTGTTCCAGGAAAGGAATCACAAACTACTGAATCCAACTGATCAGCACGACAACAAGGCAGTTAACTTTAACCCAGGATTGAACTTCATCCCAATCAGTAGCTGATAACCCCTTTCCTATAAGAAATATTTTGTATTTACTTTTCTAGAATAGTTCATCAGGGGAGGTCTGTATGGCTAGTAATGGGGTGAAAATCCCTCCCACAATGTGTTGTCCTGACAGTTTCCTGTCAACTTTGGGGGTCATATTCTTCTTCTCTTGATTGTTATTTTTAAACACAACAGGATAGGGGATATATCATCTTTCAGACATTTACTGGCGCCTTGTCCTCACTGATTTTTTTCGTCACTCCCTAACCCAAAGGATCTCTAACAGGACTTGTCGGTTGCCATGGATTGGGACTCGAACCCTAGGGAGACATTGCAGGGTGAAGCTGTAAGTCGACACGTTCTGTTGCTATGCTGGGGGAGGCTGATGAAGCAGAGTACGAGGAGTGTGTCACAGTAGGAGGAGTGAGTGGGGAGAACAGTGCCCTTGGCCAAATCAAATCGCTGGGCTGATTTCTGCCGAGGCGTCGGGGGCATTGGTGGCGGCTAGACACATGCTAGATTCTCAGTACAGGTAGTCGTTATCGGCCACTTTGGCCAAGTTTGGGCCAGAGCGTGCACGCAACTTTAGAGGGCACTAAAAACACTATTTCTGATATAATTGGGAAGAGTTAAAAACTCTGCTAATTTTTTGTTGTCGTACCTTACTTCCTGCCCTTGTGATCACTCAGGGTCTATATGAGAATTCTGGGAGACATTTAGAACAGGAAATTAGGGAAGGAGACAGGCGGCAGCTTTCCTTTTTGTCTTATTGGCTGTTGACCAGCACATACACACACACACACATTTTTAATGGGGTTCCCATGGTAAGCCCCTTTTCAACTTTTGGGTGTTGGTGATCACAGGAATGCATAAAAGCTCAAGTACCACCATGGTGAAGTTCTAAGAGACTGTGTGTTACTCCCTTATGATTATTGTGACCTGTGCTAATATTTATATTTGATTATTTGTGGACTTATTTGTGGACTTTGGATAGTGTCTTCTCTCAGCAGCAGTCTACTATTGAAACCCTGATTGGCACCGATAACCCTGATTCCCTCCTAGGAATTTAGCGCTATTCTGGACAATGGGGACTTTTAGCTTCCCGTGAGCAAGAAGCTACTGTTATAATGCAACACTTTTAGGATAGTGAGAGAATATGCAAATATTTCCCTTACATCCATACAAAGTGAGTGACTCAATTCATAGCAAACCTATTAACTATTCATTTTACAAAAGCAATGTATTACATCTAACTGGGATTGATTAACAGAGCCCCAGACCTGACCAGCCCTTTCGGCCTCGTTCATAGTAGTACATGTTCTGGCCACGCGCATTGTAGGCGCAGGGAGAAGACTGTTCTCCCTACGCTAAGAAATCTCGGGAAATGTAAAAAAATATATTCCCCCTACAGATTATCTAATTACCTCCCTTCGCTTGTAATTTGGGGTCTGGCTTTTGCCGAGCCAACACTCAAATTATATTGACTTTGTAGCGTGCGTTCACTTTGGCGCAGCGCGGGTGCTGAATTGACCTGTCTCAGTTCACAGTGGTGCCTTGTGGTTGTAAAGGCTGCTCTGTAACGCGACTCGCTGCACTGCAATGCAGGGTGCTTTGCGGTACAATGGAGTACGGTACAATAACTGCATGACTGCAAAAAGCACAGATTAACAGTCACAGCGACAGTTGTTACAACTGTTAGGCAGGGGTCACACTTGTCTTTCAGTTTTCTACACTTTGCAGAAAACTGAAAGACAAGTGTGACCCCTGCCTTACAGCAGCTAATGTAATTTATAGAGAAAACTGACAAATTGCGCAAGATGTCAGTTTTTTTTCTGCATGCGAAATCTGCATTAAAGTGTGACCTTGCTTATTGACTAACATGAGTTCTCAGTAGAAGTCAGTTTTTCTGTGCAGAAAACGCGTACGAAAGCCGATAAGTGTGACCCCTTATAGTTTTATGCGACGCTTAGGTAATGTACGACGCTGCTTTCCCAATCCATTGCATTCCTGCCGTCACAGGAACGCAACAGTCACTGTGAACATGGCCTTCCCAGCACCTGATAAAAATGACATTTACTTGTCAGGATGAAAGGTCCTTCAGCGCTGGACCTAAAACACTGGGCACTGAGAGGAGCTTTTCATCCTGCCCACTTATATACACAAATGCTTGATGCAGCAAATCCTACAGTTAGCAGCAGGATGGCAAAGAGCCCCAAATGATAAAATTGTGCCGACAGATCTGACTGACCCCACAGCTTGTGCACATTATGAAGCACTCTCTCCTGCAGTCCAATACTCAGACACTCACCTTCTGGATCTAGAAGTTTGATAAGACCCAACTGCTGTTCAGCTGTGTTAAAAGCATGCTGGAGGTTGTGCGTTGCATTTGACTTTGTTAACTTGCTGAAATCAATTATGTCCGGTCTACAGAAATAAAGTAAAGAATTCATGAATAAACCAAAGCCCGTTCAAGCATTCTGCTCTTAAGATAAGTGGACATGCTATATACTGCAACCAATATGATAGTAATAGGCTCTCAAGAGCAGCTCGCAAAATAGACAGACACATTTAGGTAGGTCCCAAAGAGTGTTTATGAAGATTGGAAAACAAAGTAGCAGGGAAGAAGCAGAACAATGCTATATTGTTTAAAGATATCCACATTCCTTTCCCCTTACAATCTGATAGTCATACGTTACTGGGGAGTCTACATGGAGCTCATGATGGTAGGGTGCAGAGGTGAGAGTGCAAATTAAATGAAGAAAAAGGATGCAGTTACCAAGGAAACGGATGGTTAGAGCACTAGCAGTGGTGGACAAAGCCAACAGTGGGCCCCTGTGCAGAATAAATGGAGGGGCCCCATGTGAGTGGCCATAATCATAGATTACGATTGGATCCAAATAAAAGTAAATCAATCTAGATTATATTCTGTAGGCACTGAGTTAATGTAGCACACATTTCATACTTGTCTATGACTGGGCCACAAGCAAATATCACTGTTCCTCGTTAGTTTTAGAATACAGAATAATCATGTCCTAAGTGTGGTGCAGCTGCACGGGCCCATGTCCGCCTCTGAGCACTAGGACTTTTGTGGTTTTCTTAGTAAAGGGCATATTTTAGAAATTGTATGCATATGTGTGAGAGATCGCGGAAAAGCCGCTGCATGTACTGGCAGTAAGGCGGCTGTTTCTGCGTCCAACGCAGCGGTTTGCACGCAGCAGCATGCGTCTAGTGTGGCTGGGTCTGTTAGTTCACACAGATGGATGGAGAGCTAAGCGCGCGCGCCAGAAGTCAGGACCTTTATACCAGCAGCAGAGGTATTAGCTGATCCGGACGATCAGCTGATTCCTGCTGGACTCCTGATTAGCTGAGTGGCTCGGGCGGGGCGGCAGAGTCCTGCAACTATATATACAGATTGCTTGTCAGTTGCTGGTTGTCTGCCATTGCGTACACTTACGTGGAAGCATTCAGACCATGTCAGATCCTACAGTGTGTTTGAACCAGGAGGACCTGGGAATTCACACTGAGCCAGATTACTTCTGTTTATCATTGTATATTATTCAGACTAGTTCCAGGGTGTAGAGACCAAGGACCTCGCACCCAAGACTAGGGAACTGTATTATCTTTGTGTTATACTCCAGACTAGTTCCAGGGTGCTGAGACCACGGACCTCGCACCCAAGACTAGGGAACTGTATTATCATTTGTGTTCTACTCCAGACTAGTTCCAGTGTGCTAAGACCACGGACCTCGCACCCAAGACTAGGGAAGTGTAATATCATTTGTGTTATACTCCAGACTAGTTCCAGGGTGCTAAGACCACGGACCTCGCACCCAAGACTAGGGAACTGTATTATCATTTGTGTTATACTCCAGACTAGTTCCAGGGTGCTGAGACCACGGACCTCGCACCCAAGACTAGGGAACTGTATTATCATTCTGTTTATGCTTAGACCAGTTCCAGGGTGCTGAGACCACGGACCTCGCACCCAAGACTAGGGAACTGTATTATCATTTGCGTTATTCTCCAGACCTGCTTGTGACGCCCATCTTCCAGGGGTCACTAGCCACCGGGTCTTCTTGCTATTCAGCCTGGGACTCCGCCCACTTGGATGTCTCAGGCTGCTGCAAGATCTCTGCACTTCCAAAGGGAGGTATTTCTCATACTGCCAAGGACCACCTGCTCCTCGGGTGGTCCTCACTCAAAGTTATTACTGTTGCACCAAACACTCACACTAGATAGGTGTCCAGAGGTTAGTGATATATCTGTATTATTGGTGATTCTGCAGATCATCCATAATCAGGTGTATATCTGTATTCTTGGTGATTCTGCAGATCACCAATAATCGGATTCTCTCTGCGTGCTGACACCGATCGTTACAATATGGAAATTACAAAACTTGATGTTCCACAGGTGATAAACATGCTGGTGTCAAGGGTGACCTCAAGGAAGCTAAGATACACTTTCACTTCTGCTAACTTGCATTTTAAAAACCTACCCTGGCAACCAGCACACTGACAATGGTGATTATTTTTAGTGTTCAAATTTGGCATAACAAATTCTGAACACACAAATACCACTGAACACCACACTTCAGTGCTATTTCAGTACTGAACAAGCGGACAAGGTCGGAGGGGAGTTCACTACTCGCGCTTCATGTGAGTCCGACGCTTCCCCCTTCCAAGGAGGAAGTATCGGAGTCACAGGAAACGCACCATGAAGCACAAGACCCTGTCCGCTTGTTCAGTACTGAAGTGCAGTGGTCGGCAGTGTTCTAAATTAAATTATGCCAAATTCGAATGCCAAACACTAGTTATTATATTTTACAGTAAAATGCATTAAATGTGAGCAGTAATCATGGTGAAATGGAGGTATTTTTTCCACTTGTACAGCTCTGTCAGGAAACACATGTACCTGTGTCTGTGGATGAGTGCACTGAAGGCCAGGCCATCCCTCCAGCTTGTGGTAAAGTTCTGGATATTCACCTCGGGATAGCTGAAAGAAAAAACAAAAAGGCATTCTGTGTAACTTAAAGGAGGAGGAACTTTAACCCAGGATTTACCTTTTTTTTTCCAATCAGTAGCTGATACCTCCTTTCCCCACGAGAAATCCTTACTTTTCTCAAATCGATCATGAGGGGGTCTGTGTGGCTGATATTTTGGTGAGACCCCTCCCACAGTGCGATGTCATGACCATGGTCCTGACAGTTTCCTGTCTGTAAACCCTGTTGCATTGTGGGAAATAACAGCTTTTCCCAACTGCCAATCAAGCAGCATCTCCATCTGTGCATGGAACGCTCAGTAAGCAAACATTCCATACAATATGTCATCACCAGTGATACATTTCAGAATTAAAATCAGGGGGAGGAAAGATTTTACAATGGGCAAACACTGACTAAATCATTTATAAATGAATATTGTAAAAATATTAGCAATTTTATTCATTATGTTATTTTAACTACAGCTCCTCTTTAAAGTGAACCCAAGGTGAGAGGTATATGGAGGCAGCCATATGTATTTATTTTTAAACAAAACTAGTTGCCTGGCAGCCCTGTTGGATCTATTTGGATGCAGTAGTGTCAGTTTTGACAATATTGGGCATGATTCACAAAGCTTTTCACCTGTTTTACCTTATCTAGGTTACTTTTTTTAAGCTCCCAAAGAGCAAAAATATAATATAAATTAAGGTAAGAAGAGTAATATTGAAAGGAAGTTGATCAGGAACAACTTACTTTGAGTGATTATTTTGCTTGTAAATGTGCTGAAAGGTTATTTTTCACAATTAGGTGATAAATAAATCATTTATGAGAAGTTTTGTGAATAGAGCTGATTGTCAGAAACACCTGACCTGCATACTTGTTCAGGGGGTATGGCTGAAAGTATTAAAGGCAGAGGATCAACAGGACAGTCAGGGAACTGGTATTACCTAATAGGAAGGAAACAAACATGGCATCCTCCATATCCTTTTCACCTCGGGATCACTTTATTAGATACTGTATTTACTGGCCCATACTTCTGCATAAGCGCTTGCAAACAAAAAGACTCACCCTGCAGTCTTCATCTGGCACCAGAGTAGGAGGGCATCTTTCGCTGATCTTGTCTCACGATTGTCCTCGGTTTCTATCTTGATAACTTGGATCTGCAAGGATGGGGTGACAGGGTGAGGGATTAAACATCTGGATGGACTTAAAATAGACCATCTTACCACCAGAGGATCTATCCCAGGCATAGCCACCTGCTTAGAAGGCCCAGGAGCAGACCTAAAACACACTGGAAAGATTACAATTCACAGTTGCCTGAGAATGTTTTGGAAGACATAAGGAAACTGAATGTTTTCCTAGACTCAGGCTTACTGATTTACCCACGAATCCCATTAGCAAAAGCAAATGGAAGATTAAGATGAGATGTAAGAAAGTTACATAATCCCCTGATTACAGGCAGACCCAGATAGCACTATGCACCAATGCTGTACAGAGAAGATGACCAATGGTATAACATGTACACTGAGACTATCAATTCTCTGTCAAAACGATAGCATCCTTGATTGCAGCAAGGATAACTTTATTGGTAACAACATGCTTTCAACAGATTATTGTACAGCATTGAAAAGACATGAGATGGCGGTGGGAAGATCATACCGTTGAATGTTTGTTCTTTACCATTTGCCATGATAAAGAACTCTTCAGTGTTCACGGTTTAGGTAAATGTGGAAGAAATTTATGAAGTTGGGTAGGGAGAGGACTATGCAGCATCTGGGGAGGAGGCAGTGAGGAGAAAACAAATGGAAAGGGGCTGGAAAAGAATACAGCACAAGATAGGGAAGAGGAGGCAGCAGGGAAAGGGAACAAGTTCATAGAGTAGGGTGAGAAAAAAAAGACACTGCAGTGCCTGAGGGGAGAAAGAGGTGGCAGCAAAAAATTGAAGCAGCAATGTCACAGAAGGCCAGTGCAGTGTTTAACAGGGGAAAGAAGGCAGTGAGGAGAAAGTTCATTCAGTAAGGGCCTGAGCACACTGACACAGTTGTGTCCGCTTTTCAGTTACACATCAATGTTAAAAGATGCTGAAAAGCAGACCGAAGTGGATACAACTGGTCAGTGGACTAAGGCCCTAAAGTTAAAGAAGTGCAGTAACAGAGACAGGTGAGGAGGCAGTGGAGTACAAGTTCACAGACCAAAATCACTGCAGCACATGTTCTTGTGTGTGTGTGGGGGGGGGGGAGGTGGGGGGTGGAGGTCAGTAGTAAGCAAGTTTAAAGTGAAAGACTAAAGGAAGCCAGCACAGTTTTGACAGAAGGGAGAGGAGGAAGCGAGTAGAAAGTTCATGCAGTGAAGTTAAAGAAGGACAGTGCAGTAACTGAGAGACGGGGGAGGGGGATGGAAAAAGTGGGGTACAATATCATAGAACAAAACCACTGCAGCTCTTGGGGAGGGATGGAGGGGGGGGGGGGTGGCAGTAGGAAGCAATTTTTAAGAGTAAGCCCAAAGGAGGCCAGCGCAGCTTTGACAGAAGGAAGAGGAGGCAGTGAGAAGCAAATCCATGCAGTGAAGCTAAAGAAGGACAGTGCAATAAGTGATAAGGGAGGAGGCAGTGACAAGGAAGTTAAACGGGCACAGGTAAAGGGAAGTGCAATGTGTGAAAAAGCTGAAAGGGGGCAATAGCGAGCAAGCTTATGCAGCAGGAGCTAGGAAGCACTTAGCAGCATCTGAGAGGAAAAAGGAGGAGGAGTAGGGAGCAAGCTTATTTAGTAAAACAAGAGCATGACAGTGCAGCACCTGAAGAAGGGGAGGGGAAACGGAGGAGCAAGAGTGTAGAGTGGGGTACAGTAATTCACCATAGTACCTGAAGCAAAGGAGGGGAGGCAGTAGGGAGCAGTTTTACGAGGGTCCCGACTAGGGGTGATCAAAGATGTGCAATTTTATATGCAAATATATTCAGCTCCAAAATGGACCAATCAATTTAAACCTGGGTTTACATCAACTGGTCCATTTTCAAACAACATACACGTGGAGAGAAACGAACAGCATCTACTGGGGGAGTAGGGAGGTGCTGAGGAGCAAGTTTATAAAACTGGGCAAGAAGTTAGTGCAGTGTCTGATGGCAGGGAGAAGCAAGAACAGAGCAGGAATACATTTAAAGTTGGATTATACTCCCAAACTAAAGATTTCAGTAACTACTCTTCTTAGGTACATAAAATAACATTTTAAAGCATTGCTACAAATTCCATGTGTGTAAAAATGCACAGGTTAATGTAATCATTGCAGCTGAAGCTCTCTGAGGAATGTGTCTTCAACCCCCCACCCTCCCTCCACTGAACAAACACATCGCTGTGGCAACAGCTGAGTCACTTCAGCAGAAAAGAAATGTGTCAGAGAGAAGACTCATGCCTCAGAGAGCTTCAGCCAGCAATAAATCTAATTTGCCAATGACCAGAGATAAGCAAGCTTCTCCTGCTCTCTGCAGTGAAAATAAACAATTGTACGCACAGGGAATGCTTGGGGAAGATTTCTAATGTTCTTTTATGTAACTAAAAGTAGTTATTGAAATTTTAGTTTTGGCAGTATAAACCCACTGTAAGCAATAGAGAGTCACAGAAGAAGAGTATAGAGAACATGAAGGAGAATGTACTAAAGTAGGGAAAAGGTGGAACTACACTTATGGAAGAGGGAATAAAGAGAATAATGTAGCATTTCAGAGAGAGGAATCTCCTGAATCCCCAGTTCTATTTCATCTGCCAACTGTATACCATGTTCCTCCCACCTCCTAGATTGTAAGTTTGGTTGAGCTGCATCCTCTATACCGGCGTTATAATTTGTATGTGTTATGTTTGCAGGTTTGTCATCTGCACCCAGTGCTTAGTGTAAAGCTCTGCTCTATATGGTAGTGCATAGTGAAAGATAATTTTAAGAATGGACAAGTACACAGAGTCAAGCTATAAAAGGGCATTGCGGCCTCTGAAGAAGGGTGTGAACAAGTTTATAGGGTAGGACTGGGGGAAATGTTGTGCCATCTCAGAGAGAGGAGAGGAGGAATGGGGAAAAAAGTTTATGGAGCAGGACTGCAGGAGGATAATGTGGCATCTGAGGGAAGGCAGCACGGGGCACGTTTACATGGCCTGCTTACAGGACACAGCTGTGGCTGAGCAGATTTCAGCATAGCAGCTCAGTGTGCTTCCCTCAAGTGCAGTGTGCTGAGGCCCTAAGTGAGATAAAGACAGGGAACAAGTTTATAAAACAGGGCCAGAGAAGGATAATGTGGTAGTTAAGCAAAGGGAATTAGAGCGATAGGGTGTGTGGTTACAGGAGGACACAAGCATCTGAGGAAGAAGAAAGCCTTCCCGTGTGAAAAAGCATGGGGCAGCAGGGGTGTGTTTATAAAGTTGGGTTACAGGAGGACACTGAAGCCCCTGAGGAAGAAAAGAGCCTTCCCACATGAGAGAGGAGGCAGCAGGTGTGTATTTATGGAGTTGGGTTACAGAAAGACACTAAAGTCTGGGAGGAAGAAAATAGCCTTCCCATGTGAGAGAGGAGGAGGTAGCAGAGGGTGTATTTATGGAGATGGGTTACAGGAGGATACTAAAGTCTGTGAGGAAGAAAAAGCCTTCCCATGTGAGAGAGAGGAAACAGCAGGGGGCGTGTTTATGGAGCGGATTTACAGGAGGACACTGACACATCTGAGGAAGAAAAGAGCCTTCCCAGATGAGAGAGGAGAGGCAGCGGGGGGGGGGGGGGGGGGGGGGGGGGGGGGGGAAGGCTTTAGAGCCGGTTTAAAGGAGGAAACTGAATCATCGGCTGAAAAGAGAAGTCTGGCGGAATAAGTATATGAAATGGGGCTAGTGGGCCACACTGTGCCATATGAGAGAGAGGAAGCACCTCTCTTCCATATTATGCAAATCTACATAGCATTACTTTAAGGCACACTGCCATCTTGCCTAGTTGGCCAGTGCTGCAGAATGAACGAGTATTGACATTATTATCAAATGCAGACAGGCTACAGTTTCTTTGCTGCAGGCCATGGCTTTGAACGGTTAGCTCCAACACCAGCATAACGAACAGGAGCTTGTGATTGAAGACGTCTATTTAAAGTGGGATTATACTCTGAAAACTAAAATTTCAGTAACTACTCTCAGGTACATAAAACAACATTTGGAAGCAATCCCTGTGTGTAAAAAAAGTGTACTGTCACTGCAGAGAGCAGTATACGCTTGCTTATCTCTGGTCATCAGCAAATGTATAAATTGCCAGCATGTGTGTGTGTGTGTGTGTGTGTGTGTGTGTGTGTGTGTGTGTGTGTGTGTGTGTGTGTGTGTGTGTGTGTGTGTGTGTGTGTGTGTGTGTGTGTGTGTGTGTGTGTGTGTGTGTGTGTGTGCGCGGCCCGGTGCACACCAAAACCCGCTAGCAGATCCGCAAAATGCTAGCAGATTTTGAAACGCTTTTTGTTATTTTTCTGTAATGTTTCAGCTAGCATTTTGCGGTTTTGTGAAGCGTTTTTGTGTAGTAGATTTCATATATTGTTACAGTAAAGCTGTTACTGAACAGCTTCTGTAACAAAAACGCCTGCAAAACCGCTCTGAACTGCTGTTTTTCAGAGCGGTTTGTGTTTTTCCTATACTTAACATTGAGGCAGAAACGCATCCACAATCCAAAAAATGCCTCACCCCGGGAGGATTTGTTTCTGCAAAACGCCTCCCATTCTGGTGTGAACCACCCCATTGAGATACATTGACCAAGCGTATCCGCAGCCTCAAGCGGTTGCAGAAACGCTGAAAAAGCCGATCGGTGTGCACCAGCCCTGAGTGAGTGAGTGAGTGAGATTACATTTGCCGGTTATTTTCCGTTAGACGGGCGCATCCACTAGGTGGCGATAAAACCTTTCCTTTATGTATCACAGTAGTTACTGAAAGTAGTATAATCCCACTTGAATCTTTTAACAAATGAAGAATAAGAAGTAATGCACTGTTGGAGAGCTCATCTAGTTTAAAGTCAATCTGTCTTTAACCTCCTTAGCGGTATGCCCGACACTGTGTCAAGCATACCGCTCTGTGGCCCCAGGAGTCCCCCATAATTAAATATTTGTGCCAAATGACTGTAAACCCTCTATAGCTAGCACTAGGCTAGCTAGTAAAAGTGTCGGGCACCCCCCCTCCCCTCCCCCTGTTTATACGTTACCCAGCCTGGATCCAGCGATCTTCGCAGCCTCCCGGCTCAGCTCCGGTCTCTCTATGGGGAGGATCGGGTTTGCGCATGACGTCGGCGACGTCATGACGTCATGTGTGATCCTCCCCATAGAGAAGCCCAGAGCTGTGCGGGGAGGCTGCGCCGATCGCTGGATCCAGGCTGAGTAATGTATAAACGGGGGATCGGAGGGTGCCGGACACTTCTACTAGCTAGCCTAGTGCTAGCTAGAGGGTTTACAGTCATTTGGCAAAAATATTTAATGATCGGGCAAAAAACAAAACTTCCTGAGCGGCGTAACGTTAAGGAGGTTAAATGACAATGACAAATGAGAGCATTTCTCAGATGTAGCCTAGCAATGCTTCTGTACAGCACTGTCCCCCTAAAAGTAAAATCCCTATCCTAATGGGCAGAGGCGGGACAAGGTCCTCCAGCACCCAAGGCTGAGACAGCAAAGTGCGCCCCTCCATCCCTCCCACCCCAGCCTTCACACACTGATTGCTATTAGACTAATAGGTGCCCCAGGGCCCCCAACCTCCCCAACACATTAATCTCTAGTTATCTGGCTTGCAGTCACTGCTATGTATCCCCTTTTCTTATTTCTTTCTGCTTCAAACACAATTGGGCATGACAGCTAAATGAATTGTGCGGCCCCTCCTACACTGCACCCTGAGTCTGGAGCCTCTCCAGCCTCTGCCTTGGCACGGCCCTGCTAATGGGCTAAACCAACGATCTCAGTCCAACCTGACAATTCAGCAAGTGAGGGTATTGCAAGGATAGTAAATCAGAGATAAAGTCAACATACACAAAGCACATAATACAAAAATGCCTTGTTTAAAAATAACGAAACCAAAAAAAAAAAAAAAACATCCAGCATTCAGGTTTACTCTAAAGGACACCTGAAGTGAGAGCAATATGGAGGCTGACATTTATTTCCTTTTAAAGTATGCTAGTTGCCTGGCTGTCCTGCTGATCAAATGTGATAATGTGGTGCAGAAGTCTTGTGTAAGAGTAGTTACAATGGTGTGAAAAATCTTAAATGTATATTTTTCTTCATAGAACGTTATGAAAAGACTGAGACTGCTGTCTGTATTTGTTTGCAGAGTACAGCTCACCTCACAATAAATGGGTCTACTACCATTGAACCACCGGACAAGGGGGGCTGCTATCATAACAAAACTTCATAAATGTCAAGGCCAGGGATGTGCTCAGGAGTAGTGAGCTACTCGAATTTGTCATTAAAATAAGGCTTAATTGCCTCAGGTGTGCGGCTGGAGACGAGGGGTTACTTTCCCAGAATTCCGCCAGATTCCATGTGTATCACGTCTTGCACGCAGCCTATTGGACGCGTTGCAAGACTCACTAGCGCACACTTCCTCCTTCCGGCTTGTAGGAGGAAGTGCGCGCTAGTGAGTCTCGCAACGCATCCCATAGGCCGCGTGCGAGACGTGATACGCATAGAAGCCGGCAGAATTCTGGGAAAGTAACCCCTCGTCTCCCAGCTGCACACCTGAGGCAATTAAGCCTCATTTTAATGACAAATTCGAGTAGCTCACTAATTGTCATGAGCACATCCCTGGTCAAGGCTGATTTAGGTCACATGATGGCAACACCCCATTAACTCTTACCAGCCTAGACTCTAAGTCATATTCTGATTGGACACTTAATTGTAACTTCA
The DNA here is from genome assembly GCF_040937935.1 of Hyperolius riggenbachi. NCBI lineage: Eukaryota > Metazoa > Chordata > Amphibia > Anura > Hyperoliidae > Hyperolius > Hyperolius riggenbachi. The sequence continues at coordinate 79,998,706 of NC_090653.1, forward strand.
AGAATCCAACCAAAATTGTGATGTAATGATGATGTAAAATGTGACTACTGTCAGACACTTTTTCCTTCAGAATTCTTCTTGCTACTGAGCGCAATCTGTATTCTCCATTTCAATGCAAAACAAACATAATTTGGACCTACATCTCGTCACTTGGTCTCAACTGGAGATCGCCTAACATGAGTTAACAACTGCCTCTAATACTTTTAGCCATAGACCCTGAACAAGTATGCAGATCAGGTGACTGACCAAACTAACTGGATTTATCACATTCTTGTTTCAAGTGGGTAATTCAGACACTACTGATCCCAGAAAGATCAGGCCTGCCAGGCAATTCGTATTTTTCAAAAGGAAAAAAAAATAAAAATAAAAATGGTTGCCTGTACAACCCTCTCATTTCAGTTGTCCTTTAAGGAGCAGGGCCAGAGGAGGTGAATGCGGCACCTGAGGGATAGGGAGGAAGCAGGAGGCATGCTTCTGGAGCCAGGCTGGAGGTGGACACAGCAGCATCTCAGGGCAGAAGAGAAGGCAGGACATTTATGGGCAAGGAGGAATACTGTGCCTTGTGAGAGAGGGAAGGAGGAAGCAGCCAGAGGAGGACACTGCAGCAGCATCTGAGGCAAGGGAAAGGGAGCCAGTGGAATGCAAATCTATGGGCCAGACAAGGATTATCTTGTGAGTGATACAGGAGCACATACACTGAATACTGAAGAGTGGGTAGAATGCACTGAGGTGTGAGTGGGTTGGAAACATGATGCATGCTGAATGGGCAGCGCATGCTCAGGCTTTGAGAATCTTCTCATCTCCATGTGTCCCATTCATTGAATTATGATGAAGTCATCACATCCAACTGAGCTGTGACCAGTATCTGTAGGAGGTATGCACAGTTCAGTTCTTTTCAGATGCAGCAGGCAACACTAACAATGTCCTGAAGCTGTCATGTGACCGAGGATGCATATAATACCTGGAAACGGAGGATAATAGTCCAGATAAGGCCAAGGGTAAGCCGGTGATTTCCGTCTACGATATCATGTGAGCCCACGTTCTCTAGATGGACGCGCTGCTCCTTGAGAAACTGGAGAGCTTTGTCCACATTCTCCAGAGAGTGAATTCTCATCCGGCCCCGGGTTGGTTTAGGCTGGAGACAGATACTAGATGTCACTGTATAAAGAGAGCTAATCCCCTGGTCTCCCCATACCTCTTCCCATCCATCATGATGGGGGAAGACGCTACATGCCAGTTCACAGTCAACCCTCAGAACTCAACCCCTCTCCCAACATAAGAGGAAGCTCCGAGAAGTATACTCTTTATGGAACAGTCAATGCGCTCATACATTTTATCATCAGTTCAAAAAGAGATTTCAGCATGCTGGAAAACATTTGCAACTTAACATTTCGCTAATCCCTTATAAAGCAAGGGGGTGGAAAAACAAAACAGTTCTTTCATTTTTTAAATAGGTTGCATGGCCTGGAAGAAAAGGTGAGGTGAACATTCATAAAGACAACAGAGCTAGTGATCTACAACTAGCAATAATCTAAGCAGAGATACAAATAAGCTAGAAGGGAAACTAACAAAATCTTTCAGTAGCTTGATTTGGCCAAAGCGGACCTGAACTCAGAACTTCATCTCTGCTCTAAAAGATAAGCAACAGCATAATAACCTTTAAAGAAAAACGTTTTGTTACAGTTGATAGAAATCCTGCAATAGATCTGCAGTGTCTACTTCCTGCTTTCATGGAAGAAGACATAGGGTTAACATCCTGTGTTTACGAATTAGCTGCTCTGCTGAGGCAGCCAGAGTTGACACAGCTGAGGGATCAAATTACACTGGTGGGGGGGGGGGGATTAGACAGGCTAAACTCTCTAAATACATACAGGGTGCGTTTCTCTATGTTCTCCCTCAGTCCGTTGCAAGAGTTCAGGTCCACTTTAATGACAGACATCCACAATAGTGTTACCCGATATGCAATGATCACAAATACAAGCTCAACTCACCTGGCTGGGCGTACACTAAAGCAAACTGCGGGCATTTTATTTATTTGGTAATTTTCCTAGTTTCAGCATCACTTCCTATAGCTATATTTTACAGTATATTGGTTTGTAGCCCCACCCTTCCAATGATGCTTAGCCTAGGCTGTTTAGCTATGCAGAATTCTGTTCCCAGCCCATTCTTGGAGACCAGTCATTATTTTCACTGGCTTCTGAATTCTGAGTAAACATTCAGCAAGAGCTGCACCTGACAGGACTAAAGATGTTTCCACCTGTGACAACATTTTACAATGGGCCAACACAGACTCAATTTATAAATTAACATTGTAAAAAAATAAAGAAATTGTAATCATTACATTATTTTCACTACAGTTCCTCTTTAAAATATTGAATACATGGGACTCTTTCAAACAAAGCCCCCCTCCCCCCCCCCCCCGCGAAAAAAAAATTGCAGAACATAATTGCATTTTAATTCATTTTTTATGGATTTATTTAAACATGCGTTTCAATTTGCTTTTTCTGTTCTGTTTTGTCTTGTTTTGCGTGTGTGTGTTTACATTTTGCCTTTTCGGGTTTTCTGATGCTTGACAGTTGTGTGCTGAGAAAAAGGCAGGAAAAATGCTAAATAAAGGTTTTGATCTACGTTATTTGAGTATTCCTATAATTTTTACACATAAGCAAATACAATAAAAATGCAGATCAGCCAGTGATTGCCTTTCGGGAGAATCGGAACGCAGTGTGAATGTGTCCCCGCATACCAGCCGGCCTTGCAATTGGCAACATGCATGCGTTCTCAAAAATCAGATCAGAATGCAGTAGGGCCTCATTCACATTATCACACGCAGATGACCGTGCGATCAGAACGCAACACGTACCATCGCACGCCATCTGCGTTTGCATGCGTTGCACTGCTGATCTCATTCAATGTAGTGAATGAGTCAGCCGCGCGTTTTGCCAAAAAATGTGTGCAGCCTGCGTTCACGCACCGTACTGGTACAGAACGCATGCAGTGTGATCAGACAGTGCAGTCTATGCACTTCTGATGTTTGTGCGTGTCTGCCTCCTACACGCATTGCCGAAATACGGACAGCAACGCGTGTAATGTAAACGAGGCCGTAGTGTTAAAGGGCCCTAATTGCCTAGCGCCGTCTACACTGGTCCACAATTGTATAGGCTGAGCACCTAGAGTCTATGGCTTGTCTTCTAATAGCAGAAATGTAATGGTATATGTATATAATGCACAGTCCCTGTAACATGTATACCCCATGCCCACATTACTGGCCCCTTACCAGCTGCTCCCCCGACAGGACCTCCAGCAGTTTGGTGATGATGTATCCGTCCCGCAGATCACTATACAGGTCATTAACACGACATGGAACCTTCGAGAGGTGGCAGTTCATCCATTTAGTGAAGGTTTTCTTCTGTACAGCATCTCGCTCATCTGTCGGAGAGAATTCAAATTAAAGCAGAATGCCAGGATTTTTGAATTTATATTAGTCAGTCCCCATAAATACATATTTAGATGTGTCACATATTAAAAATCATTCCGAATACCTGATTTATTCCAGTATAATTCGTGATCTCCTAATGGGATCCTCAGTCTCAGGCAATGTCTGCATTTGTGATCTTTCTGCACTGCATGGAGACCACTCAGATTCAAAAAGTTGAAGGGCCCGTTTCCACTTGTGTGTTGCGATTTTGTTGCGGAAAACGCGTCAACGAATCCGCATGCGGGTGCGGATTCGTTCTCGTTTCCATGCGGGTTTGCGCTATGCAATTTTAACCATGTCAATGCCGGCAAGCATTGACATTGGTTTTTCAGCGGAATCGCACGCGAAAACGCCGGGAAAACCGCAAGACTAATACGCTTGCGGTTTTCCTATTAACCGCGGTTGTGCGGCATGCGAATTCTGACGGCTCTGCCGTGCAGATTTTTTATGCACAGCAGACCGCACAAGTGGAAACAGGCCCATCCACTTGTGTTGGTTATGCGAATGTGCATGCAGGAAACTCATGCAGATTCGCTCTAGTGGAAACGGGCCCTAACACTTTCCACCATAAACTAAAGTGCAGATGTTCTTAAAGGAACCTGAAGTGAGCGGGATATAAAGGCTGACATTTAATTTTCAATACCAGTTGCCTGGCTATCACAGCCTCTTAACACGCATGCGGATGAGATGCTCTAAATGAAATCAGACTGGATTAGCGGCATGCTTGTTTCAGGTGTGTGATTCAGACACTAATGCAGCCAAATAGATCAGCAATATAGCCGGGCAAACGGTATTGACGAAAAGGAAATAAATATGGCAGCCTCCATATCACTCACACTTCAGGCTGCTTTCACAGTGGGATGTTACAGGCGCACGTTAGAGCAGCCTGTTACGCAGCCCACCGCACAGTAATGCAAAAATCAATGGGCTGTTCACAGTGCCCACGTTGCGTTACAGTGTAACGCTGCACATTCTGGGAAAGTGCGTTAGACTGTTTGCACATGCTCAGTGACTAGCCACATGGCTAATTAATATTCACTGCACTGTGGTGACTTGTGGTGGGACTTATAGTGTTGTCCAGATCATGAATGAATCGTTCATTTGATCCACAGTGGATGTCTGTCTGGAAGAAACAGGAACATACAGAATGTACAGTGCAGGGAAAGTCCTGTCCAGCTAGTCATTTCACCCCCAGTCTGCTTCCCTAGTAAAATGATTCGGTTCAAAGATCCAGATCTTTTCAATGATTCGAATCATCCAAATCCTTGAAAAGATCCGGACTTCCCATCACTATCCTGGAGCGGCTGTTCTATCAGTATAGATAGAACGAAAACAAAACAGCTCACCAAGGGCCGCATAACGCGGCTCAATCGGACGTCCAACTTCAACACCACCATGCGTTGCGTTAGGGGCACGTTATGCGATCTTAACGTCCCCTAAAATGCAACGTCTTGGTGTGAAAGAGGCCTTAAGCAATACTAGTTGCCTGGCAGCCTTGCTGATCCTCTGCCTCTAATACTTTCAGCCATAGACCCTGAACAAGCATGCAGCAGAACAGGTGGTTCTGACATTGTCAGATCTGACAGATTAGCTGCATACTTGTTTCTGGTGTTACCAGCAGACACTTCTGCAGCCAAACGACCAGCAGGATAGCCAGGCAACTGGTATTGCTTAAAAGGAAATAAACATGGCAGCCTCCATATACCTCTCTCTTCAGTTGTCCTTTATAGGAGCTCAGGTCTCATACACATGTATGGAGACTGTCGCCTAAGAGGGATTGAGACATGATCCCTCGGGTGACAGTGCAGGGGTGAGGCTGTAGCCTACAGGTTAGCGATGTGTTCTGCTGCTATAAAGGGGAGAGGGGGGCCAACTGAGAGGCATAGGAGGAACACCACAGAGTGGGCAGAACAATGCCCTTGGACAGCGCTCGTCTGAACTGATCTGCCAGGGTGATCGCTGGCCAAAGCATCAAAGGAAGTTAGAGGGAAACAGAGAAGAGAGGAATATGGAGGCTGGCAAGTTTATTTCCTTTTAAATAATGCACATTGCCTGGTTGTCCTGCTCATCCTCTGCCTGAATTACTTTAAGCCATAGACCCTGAACAAGCATGCAGATCAGAGGTTTATGACAAATCTGAAGAGATTAGCTGCATGCTTGTTTCAGGTGTGTGATTTACACCCTACTGACCAGAAAGATACTACTACCCTACTGATCAGCAGGACTGCCAGGCAACTGGTATTGTTTAAAAGAAAATATGGCATCTTCCATAGGTCTCACACCTCGGGTTCCTTGAAAGGGCACAGAACACATGCTATATTCTCTAGCCACCTTTTGACCAGAGAGTATATAAGATTGAGGCTACTTTCACACTGTGTTTGTCCACATTCATATCTGTGACTATGCATTAGTGTTGGGGTAGAATTCATTGGAAAGCATGCTGTGTATGACTAGATAATGCACATGATAGCTGTAACAGCGTACGCATCCATCAACGGTATACTTCACATCGCACATGGTACAACCTATCCACATCCTTGTGTTACAATCCTGTTTTCAGGATGTACAACACAACATGCATAACGTGAAAGTGACCTTAGCAGGGAAATGTCCAGCTAAAGTTTGTTGTGAGCATCTAAGCCACAGGTGTGGAACTCCAGGCCTGGATCCAGGCCAGATCCATGCCAGTGTTTAGGATGGACTGAGAAAGAGAGGAATGTGTTCTACCTGATGGACCACGCCTTTCCTGATTCAGACCCATCAATTTATTTGAGCCGTGTGAAAAAAAAAATGTGTGAGGACCTCTGCCCTCGAAGGATTGGTCTGACATCCCTGGTCTAAGCAAGCAAAGTGCAGGAAATTGATTTTGCCTTCTACAGAGACAGGGACAGAATACCCAACCTATAAAAGAAAATACAAGTTACATTTTCATATGCATCAATGAATGTGCCGGTATGTGCCTTGTAGTGGTTATAGCTCCACTTAGCTTTTTAACTGCTCTGCTATATAGAATAGTGATTAGTGACCTCCCTTACATATAGCAAGAACTTGGGATGGAATTGTGCACAGCCAAGCACAGGGCCTGCACTTAACAAGGACACTGGACAAGGTCAACATTAATAATTCATGCAAAAACAGTGAGTAAAAGGCTAAGAATTAGAGGGATAACTACAGCCCTATCCATGTCTACTCTACCTACTCCGTATCAGATGATGTTTTCAGCAACATGCAGAGATAGTGTATCTAAGTGTGTACTTCAGGCATAAATCTTTCCTGTCTGGCATAGACAGTCAGTGGCAGAGCTCATTGTTCTCTGTGTACATATAGTAAAATGGCCAGGTGGATGGGAAATCTATACTTGTGAGCCCCAACAACAGCTATTAAAGCGGACCTGAACTCAGAACTTCCTCTCTGCTCTAAAATATAACACAACAGCATAATAACCTTTAAAGAAAAACATTTCTTTTGTTACAGCTGATACAAATCCTGCAATAAATCTGCAGTGTCTCTACTTCCTGCTTTCATGGAAGCAGACATAGGGTTAACATCCTGTGTTTACAAATTAGCTGCTCTGCCGAGGACTGCATAAATTCCTGAGTGATCAAATTACAGCTGTGCTTAGTCACAGATGTTGGTGAATAAAGCTGAGTACACACGTACGATAACGATCGTTCGAAAATGAACGATAACGACAATCGGACCGATAATCGTGCGTTCCAAATTTTCCAACGATCTTTTTTTTGGAGGATAACGACCGTTATCGTTCAATCCGACCAATCCAACCCGGCGGATTTTTTTCGAAAGATAATCGTTCAATCGTTGCAGTGTGTACAAAGATCGTCCGATAATGATTATCTGTGGAGTAGTACGCATGTTCTTATTGCCTGTCATAACGTCACTTCCGTTTGCGCACGCATTTTTTTATCGTTCGTCGTTCAGTACTTTATACTTATATCATTCACGTGTGTACACAATCGTTCATTACGAACGATCTTTTTGGTCTAATTTGACTATCGTGTAAACGTCACGAATCGTTTGTAACGAACGATCTTTATTGGACGTGTATACGAACCTTTAGACAGGCTAAACTCTCTGTCTTTCTCTCGGTTTTCCTTCTGTCCTGCGCAAGAGTTCAGGCCCACTTTAACTGCACCACATATTTCCATTGTTGTTCAGATCACTGTGCCTCACCCGTTGGAGTCTGAAATGCTGATGAAAATGCAAGCCAATAAGCAATAACCCCACCCACAAAGCCTGCTATCAACTTCTTCAGCCCAGCTATTTCATGTCATGTGACTAAATGTTCAAAAGAGCATTTTTAGCTGAAGTAGGCACATCTGACACAGGACAAGGGAATATATGGCTTATTAAGCTAATATATAGAACACTTTGGGCTCGTTTCCACTAGTGCGGCGTGCGTCTCGTAGACGCACGCCGGCACTGAGCGGGTGGGCGGGGATCGCAGGCGATTCCCATCAGCCGTGCCATGCACGGCTATGGGAATCGCAGCCTCCGCCGCGAATTCTGTGGGGGTTTCCGGCCGAATCGCTACTGCAAGCAATTCGGCCGGCGGCGCCGTTGTCCCCTATGGCAGAGTTTCCCCGCGCGATTTGCCTGCGGGGAAACTCTGCGGATTCGCGGCCGTTTCCGCGAGAGTGGAAACGGGCCCTAAAAAGCAACATACAGAATTTAGATTTTTTGGGGGGGCCAAACGATTGACTGTTAATGTACACTATTTAGTTGTGTCGCACAACAATGCTGTCCTCTCCTCCAGCAACACAGCTATTTTTTATTGTTGCAAAAACTTCCATTGATGTTGCCACAGCAGGACTCTGCTCATTCATCCAATCAATCCTCGCCCCAAATTGGATGGACAATGCTGCCCAGCCTGGAGCCAAGCAGCATGTCTGTACAGCACTGATTCCTAAACTGTTGCCTGAAGCAAACACGTCTGTTTCTGGCCACAAATATTTAAAGTGATTACTGTACATAGCATTGGATCTATGCCTACAGTAAAAGGACACAAAATCCTACCAGCTAGAGCTTTAATCCGAGAGCACTCAAACAGCTTTCCGGAGGCTGCAGGTTCATCCCACACGTGATCCTGTTCCCAGCGATTGTTGTTATTCGGAGGCGTCTGCACCTCCATGTTGTCCAGCTCTGGGCTTACAGTCGCCATCACTCCTGTCAAGAAAAACAATGAGAAATGAGAAGCAGATACATACTGTAGATCAGGGGTCCCCAAACTTTTTCGGTTAAGGGCCGGGTCAACATACTTCAAACTAACGGGGGCCGGAGTATACATAATATGATGTAGAAAAACATTACATTGAACCTAGGTAGTGTAAACTATTACCTGTTGAGGTAATAGCCCTTTTGTCTCCCATTTATCCAAAGCAGATATTATGCCCCCAATACAGCATGCGCAGATAGTAAAAAAAACTCTTTTATCCAGACAGTGAAGCATACTGTCATCCAATAGGAAAGCAGTGTCACCTGATGCGGATTGCGATATTGGATTGGAAGCCAGCGAACAATTTTGCCGTTGGCTTCCCTGTGGATTGATGGTACCAGCACTGCTATTTTATATGCGAGACACCAATATTTAAAGATGGGGTGGACCGCATCTATATGTAATACATTTTGTGAGTGGGGGGCCGGTGAAAAAGCCTTAGGGGGCCGCATTCGGCCCGCGGGCCTTAGTTTGAGGACCACTGCTGTAGATACTCAAATATAAAAGTCAACCTCATGAATAAGTCAACTCCAGTATTCAACTTTCTTGAGCTGGAATTGTTTATAGACTCAGACTATGGATTGGCGGCAGCACTGCGGCCCAAAAACAGGCTATCGGGAATTTCCGCAATAACCCCCTGGGTCCGCCTAACGACAATGGGCGTGGCCGCGGCGGCAAGCCCCAGGACTGCCTAACGCTGATCGGCGTCAAGTCCTGGGGCTGCATTTTGCAGGAGATCGCGCGCATCTCCTGCCGGGGGCCGAGCGCTGCCCCGCCTTCAGTCTCCGAGCAGCGATTGCCACTCGGGAGACTGTTGACGGTGAAACGGGCATCTAATTAACATGTACAGCGCTGCGTTAGGCAGCAGCGCTGTACTGGGGACAGCAGTGTGACACGGCTGCCCCCTCCATATGCTGGGGGAGTGATCGGCTGTCATAGGCTGAAGCCTATGACAGCTGATCACGCTGATTAGCTGGTGGGGGGGGGAGGGAGGGAGCAGGGAATAAATATTAAAAATAGTAATTTTTATAAAAAAAACAAATATTGATAAAAAAAAAAAAAGGGGGGGGGGGGGGGGGGGGGGAATCACTTGTGTGCTGTGTTGTGCGGCCCTGCAGCTTGGCCTTAAAGCTGCAGTGGTCATTTTAGTAAAAAATGTGCCTGGTCTTTTAGGGGGGGGGGGGGGTTACCACTGTGGTCCTCAAGTGGCTAATACACGTTAATCCCCTTCTGGCCGACAGCCAAACAGGAAGTGACGCTCGCTAGCACTCTTTTCCTGTTTCTGAAATAAGGAAGTGCATGGAAACGTTTTGTAAATAATATGTTCCGCGCATGCGCGCCGCAACGCTTGTAACATTTAAAACACCTGCATCGCCATAGACTTACATGACTTCCAGTCCGACGCAGATTGCCGAAGGTCGCCGCACGGCAACATAGGTATGTGCGCACATTAGATAGGGCACTTCCATTACAGTGTATCGCGATGTAGGTGGTATGAACTACCCCATAGACTTTCATTAGGATGCAGTGAGGTGCGGTAAAATTACCGCACCGCACTGCCCCAGTGTGAAAGGGCCCTCAAGTATAAGTTTACCCAGCAAAGTTAATGGCTGCACTTGGACACCAGGAAGAATTAACAGCTGCACTTGGGGCCCAGAAGAGGTTAATGACTGCACTGTATACAGTATTGCAGCAGTTAACCCCTCCTGTCCCTTAACGTGAACCAGAGACGAAGCACCCTCATGTATTTTACCATATATATCAGTGGGAACATTAGAGAAAACACCTACCCTGCTCTCTGTTTCATTCTTCACTGCCCAGCCTGCTTCTTATCAGCCCTGATAAAATACCCGACTGAGCATTCAGTCTGGCTTTGCTCAGGAATCATAGCCGAGTCATTATAGCAGAGCCACAAGGGGGCAGGCTTGGGCTTGAAAAGACAACAGAGAAGACAGACTCAGCTATAATGATTACTGAGCAAAGCCAGACTGAATGCTCAGTCGGGGATTTTATCAGGGCTGATAAGAAGCAGGCTGAGCAGTGAAGGATAAAACGGAGAGCAGGGTAAGTGTTTTCTCTAATGTTCCCACTGATATATATAGTAAAATATATGAGAGTGCTTCGTCTCTGGTTCACTTTAAGTACAGCCAATAACTCCTCCAGGCCCAAGTGCAGCATTTATTCACTATTACCCCCTCCCCCCCCCCCCCCTTCCTGCCCCTTCCCTTGTTAATTGATGTGGTCAGGACTTTCAGCCTTGGGCTTTCTTGACATTTCCTTTATGAAGGAAGTGTCACAAATTCCCCCGGGTATTTTGTACACCCGAGGTGGGCATATTATATGCCCCCGAAGTGAGGACATTGTATAGGGTAAGGGTATTTTGTACATCATAGTAGCCTTTTACTTTACACATGATAAATTAGGAGAGATACAAACTATGATGTTATGGAATGACTGAATATACTCGAGTATAAGTCTAGAAATGTAGGTCTGACTCACTAAATAAAAGTATAGGGGTCGACTTATACACGAGTCACAGGCAACACTGAGCACACTGAGTAATGTGCGTACTATTAGTGACATTTCCATTTGCTTCAATTTACCAGTGGTAAAAAAAAAATAAAAAAATAAAAAATCATATTTGGACAGGTTGTTTTTCAGTTCCATAATCATTACAATCTACAAAAAACACTTGGAGCCAATTTAGGGTAAATGTGATGTCCAGAGTTCCTCTTTAATAAAAATGCCGACATTTATGTTTTTCTCCTGTCTGACTCAAAGTGCTTGAGAGCTGCAGCCACTAAGGACGCACTCAATAGGCCACCGTAGTGTGTTTTGTAGTCTTGCCCAATGGCTCCTTACTGAATAGGTACTAGCTTTAGCCAGTATTCAAACCCTGGTCTCCTATATCCAGCCACTACTTTAAGAAGGCATTAGGGATTTTACTTTTATCCACTGGATGCCTAATGAGCTCTCTTTTGTTAAAGAGAATCTGTATTGTTAAAATCGCACAAAAGTAAACATACCAGTGCGTTAGGGGACATCTCCTATTACCCTCTGTCACAATTTCGCCGCTCCTCGCCGCATTAAAAGTGGTTAAAAACAGTTTTTAAAAGTTTGTTTATAAACAAACAAAATGGCCACCAAAACAGGAAGTAGGTTGATGTACAGTATGTCCACACATAGAAAATACATCCATACACAAGCAGGCTGTATACACCCTTCCTTTTGAATCTCAAGAGATCATTTGTGTGTTTCTTTCCCCCATGCACTGAAGTTTCAGGCTGCTTGTTTCTTCCTGCAAACAGCTTTGCCCTTGTCTGTAATTCCTCAGTATGTGAAAGCCCAGCCAGCTCAGAGGATGATTTATCCAGCTTGTAAAAGATAAGAGAGAAGAGAGAAGCTGCTCTAATCCTAAATAACACACAGGCAGTGTGCAGAAAGGGGCCAGAAGGGGGAGTTCATAGCAGAACCACAACACTGAAGAACTTGGCAGCCTTCCAGACACAGGCCGACAAGTCTGACAGGGGAAAGATACATTGATTTATTACAGAGACTGTCATAGTAGAAAGTGCTGCAGTTAGCCAGAACACATTAGAATAGCTTTTGGAACTTGTAGGATGATAAAAAACAGGATGCAATTTTTGTTACGGAGTCTCTTTAATATTCTGGTGATCTATATTAAAAAAAGCAATGAAGGGACATAAATAAACCCCAGCGAATGGCTCTTAGCATAAAGCAGAATCTGATATTCACCAAACAAAACCCCCGATTAGCTTCATTTGCATCTGCTGGCATCCAGACTGTGCAGCATTCAGTGGGTGCCTTTGTTTGTGCCAGGGAGTGCTGCCAGGAAATGCGGGCACACAGCAGGGAATCTAGGATAGTGGGTCTGCCAGGATACACCAGAATCTTACAAGCAAGCCAAAAGGGAAAAAAAACAAAAACAAAAAAAAAACATTCCCCAGAAGGCATCACAAGAACATCTCTACATGCTCTGTTCAGGAAAAAAACGTCTTTTCAAGGAAGACATCAAGACTCAAACTCATCCCAGCAGTGACAGCAAATCTGCTACAGCTGCCCTGGTATAAACAGCTCTATCTGCTGTATGACTGCTGCAGGCTTGTGCATCCAGAGCAACGGCTGCACTGCAAACAGCAGCTGCAGATTGATTAGGCAAGCTCTATAGCTGTATAGAGTCAGCGGAGGTCTCTTATTACAACCGCTTCTCTCATGAATCACTGCTGCAGCTAGGGCACAGCTAGGTAGAAGCGGCTGTGAACAACACGTCAGGGTGGGTCTCACTCACACCTCTTTTACTATCAAGTAAAATGGAGGTTAATGCATTAATGGAACTTGATCCAACACGTTTGTCATGCACAAATAGGAGGTTAAAGGGGATTTCCGGCCACACATTCTATTACTTTTTTGGGGACACACCAGGAGGCCGTTGCTTCTCGGCTACCCATAGACTGCAATATAACTTTGCCATTATGGGGAGTCGGGTACCTGGATTTTGCTCGTGACAGCGTTAGGGAAACGTGGGCAATCCAAACCCTTGAGTTACTGCTCTCCGCTAACTATAACTCAAAGAGGATTCGGTAGTGTAAAATTGTAATTTAATATAAAAGGTGAATAAAATTGCACTCACAATGATCGGTATATCTCAAGCGTATAACAGAGGTAACATAGGTCTCCAAGCAACCGCTCATATACCTGTTTCTCCAAGATCCACACATCCTCAATCCAGAAGACTCACAGCCAATTACGTAGGATGTAGCTCCGCCATACATGTTTCGTCAGACTTCTGACTCATCAGGGGCACCATGGCTCCATTATTGGAGTAGCAGAGTAGCAGGGAGTACAGTGAATGATCCAATAATGGCACCAATAATGGAGCCAAGGTCCCACCTGCGAGATCATCGGCTCCAATAGAAACATAAGCTGCCATACTTCTCCCCCTTTGGCTGAAGCTGTGCTAGGGACACAGCGTAGCATGAAGCTGGGGGCCATCGGGGGATATGGGGACATCGCAGCCGGTAGGAGGACACAGGACAGCTGAAGACATGGGGGACAGGGGAAGACACGGATATTTTCAGGGAAGCATGGTAGCTTCATACTGTATCAATAGTTTGAAAGTGGCAAGGTTTCAATACATTTTCAAACAGATAGAGTAGATCAAGAGGTAGAAATCAATGACAGATAGAGATGGCGCGAACCTCGAACTTCGCGAACCGCAATAGACTTCTATGGGCAGGCGAACTTTCAAAACTACAAACACTAATTCTGGCCACAAAAGTGATCGAAAAGATGTTTCAAAGGGTCTAACACCTGAAGGGGGGCATGGCGGAGTGGGATACACGGCAAAAGTCCAGGGGAAAAATCCGGATTTGACGCAAAGCAGGGTTTTAAGGGCAGAAATCACATTGCAATGCTAAATTGCAGGCCTAAAGTGCTTTAAAACATCTTGCGTGTGTATACATCAATCAGGGAGTGTAATTAGAGTACTGCTTCACACTGACACACCAAACTTACTGTGTAACGCACCGCAAACAGCTGTTTGTGTAGTGATGGCCGTGCTGGACTAGTGCGCACCATGGCGAGAGTGCAAGCGAAGGCGTTTTTCAAGCCCATATGGTCAGGCTGAAGTAGCTCAATGACAGAACAACAATGACTGTCCAGCTGATCGAATTTGGTCTGTCCACAATGAAGCAACAACCTTATCTTGGGTCAGGTGTGCCCCCCAACACACTCATATAGCCGGTCATTGCTTCATTGTGATACGCAAGCCACTTCACCGCGGCAAGGTAACGATCACGAAGGGGAATTGACACATGTACATGCCTGGACCCTGTTGGTGGTGGCGGAGAAGGCAGTCAAGTGGCCTGCAGGCAGAGATGCTGTGTGGGGGCCGACTTAGTCTTGGGGCAGGCAGTCACAAGGCGTGCAGGCAGAGATGCTGAGTGTGGGTACTGACTTAGTCTTCGGGCGGGCCTGACCGTGCTTTGCAGACAAGGCATCCGTGGTCAGGATGACCCTTGACCCAACGCTGTGTGCCAGAGATGACACCACTTGCCTTTCAACATCACAGTACAGTTTAGGTATCGCCTTTTTTGAGAAATAATTGTGGCCTGGTATCTTCCACTGTGGTGTGTGGCTTTGCTTTTGTGTGCTGCTTTTCCTCAGGTGGTCATCCCATTGCAGTTTGTGCTTTTTCCTCATGTGTCTTCATAAGGCAGTTGTCCCTACACGGGTCTTGGTCTTTCCACGGCTCAATTTTCGGTGGCAGAGAGTACAGATGGCATTGCTCTCATCTGAGGCCGACACACAAAAAAACACCTCTGAGCCCTGGGATGATTGCACTGTGGTGATGGCTGCCGAATGAGTGTTAAGGCCCATACACACGTCGGATTTCCGCGAACGTCGTGTGCCTGGCGGATCGCTCAAACTCACCCTTATCAAGCGAACGACAGCCTGTACACACGCCCGATTTAGCGGGCGAACGATGGAACGTTCAAACGACCCGTCGTTCGCGGAAATACGACGTGTGTATGGGCCTTTAAAGGGGAACTTCAGCCTAAACAAACATACTGTCATCAAGTTACATTAGTTATGTTAATTAGAATAGATAGGTAATATAATCTCTTACCCACCCTGTTTTAAAAGAACAGGCAAATGTTTGTGATACATGGGGGCTGCCATCTTTGTCTTGGGGTAGCCATCTTTTTGGTTGAAAGCAGGTAACAAGGAGCAGGAGACACAGTTCCAACTGTCCTGTGTCCTGATTACCCCTCCCAGCTGCACAAGCTAGGCTTCAAAATGTCAAATTGAAAATGTAAAAAAAAAATGTAAAAAAAAAAAATTGCACCAAAACGAGAACAACAACATCAGAAATCCCATCATGCTTTGCACAGCATCAGGGGAAAAAAAGCCCAGACAGTTTTCTTCTGTGCAGCTAAAAATGAGGCTTGTATAAAAGAAACAAAGTTCTGATGCTGTGAAACTGTTAAAGAAACACCAAGCCTTTTCAGTGCTGCTGAGTCGATTTTTAGTCCGGAGGTTCACTTTAAGTGGGGTGCCAGAATCAGAGCAGGAGGAGGAAGATATGTCACGCTTTCGTGCGGAAGCTGAGGTGTTCTGTGTTAAATAGTCAACTCCGTCCTTACAATATTGGAGGTTGATGGCACGTGCCTTCTTCTGAACACTGTACTTTGGTCGAGGGCCGCACGAAATCGCGAAAGCACAACCTCGAACAGACCTGCGGGGTGGCCTGCCTCTGGCTCTGCCTGTTGTTTTGTCCATACTGGGAGGGGGTGAAGTGAAAGGTAGGCACTGACTTGACTAATAAAATGTGCAGTCACACAGGTGCAGTGAAAGGTATGCAGTGACTGGTATATAAAACAGCGTGCGGTCACACAGGTACAGTGAAAAAGGTATGCACGGACTGGTATATAAAACAGCGTGCTGTCACACAGATGCAGTGAAAGGTATGCAGTGACTGGTATTATAATACAATGTGCAGCAGTCACACTAGGCACTGAATGTGCTGGGCCTGGCACAGTATAGCAATTAGCAAGGGCCAGCTGCGACAGACAGTGCTGTATATGTAGTGACAGTGGGCCACAAAAAAACAAACAAAACAAAAAAAATCACCACAAGAACATTAGCTCTCAAAAGAGCTGTTTTGGTGGTGCTTTTCATCAACAAATATCAGCAAGGAGCAAGCTAACAGACCTCCTAACTATCGCTTTCCCTAGCTCTCCAATGTCTCTCCCTTCTCTCACTAATACAGCAGCACAGAGTGAGAAAATGGCCGACGCTGCTGCCTTATATAAGGGGGGGGGGGGGGGCTCCAGGAGGGAGTACAGCCTGTTTGGCTGCCATGTGTCTGCTGACTGTGGTGTAGAGGGTCAAAGTGTAGCCCAATGATGTAGTATAGGGGGCGGGTTGAACTCGCATAAAGTTTTCGTTTCTGTTAATGACAGATCCAACCAAAGATGAGCCAATCCTTGTACTGTCTGTACTGTCATCTCATGCCTACATTCAGCTGCAGAGGCCCAGTGGCAGCTACTCAAAAAAAAAAAAAAAAAAAAAGCTTACTGCACATTGAGGCCGCTTTTACGTGTTTTTTGCGTTGCGGCTGGATGCAATGCTGCATCCCACTTCAGCGCAAAACAACAACAACAATCATATGACCCTGCAGCAGAGTGCGCTGACAGGGTCATATGCATAATGTCACCCTCCACTTAGTGACATACTCCCTGCTGGACACGAAGTATGTCACTGGGATGTGCACAGCGCGGCGCTCTGTTTACACTACGTACGTCGCCCATAGACTTCCATTACCCTAAGCCCCGTGCATTAAGCGTAATGCTTGTGGTAATGCGCTGCTGTTTCCCTTGCGTTAGATCGCACAGCAACGTACTGCAATAAGTGTGAAAGTCTCCATAGACTTTCATTGCTTTTGCGGCCCCTTGCAGTACAATAGGGTAGCGCAATGCAGGAATTACCTGCAAGTGTAAAAGGGCTCTTAACCCTCCTGGCGGTTTGCTAAAAATCCGCCAGGGGGCAGCAAATCCGTTTTTTTTTCTTTTTCATGTAGCGAGACCTTGTCTCCCCCCAGCCCCTGAACGGGGGGGGGGGGGGCATTCCCCCGTCGCCATGGCGACGGGTGGGATGTCGTCATCGACGTCGTGACGTCATAGGGGACTCCGATCCACTCCACAGCGCTGCCTGGCACTGAATGGCCAGGCAGCGCACGGGGTCGGGGGGGGGGGGGCGGCCGCGCCACAACGAATAGCTGCGGATCGGTGGGTAGCGGCGGCGATCGCATTGCACACGCAGCTGGCAAAGTGCTAGCTGGTGTGGCAAAACAAAAAAAAAAATTATGCAAATCGGCCCAGCGGTGCCTTCCGGCGGCATATACCGCCAGGGAGGTTAATGTTTGGGACTGAAGTGGATGTTTGTATGCACGAAAAAATGCAAAGTCTAAAAATGAGGTGCTTTTTCATACTGATAATTTATGATAGCAAAGGATGAAAGAGGAAAAGTGTCACCTCAGAAGAGTTCCAGACATTTATATGCTGAGTCAGGTGCTGAGACAGGATCTCAATGGGAGATGGCTACACTCCTCTATCCAGGGTTTATCAATATGCTAGGGAGATTTATACACATAGTCACCATGGAGGAGCTTTCCAGCAAAGTTAAAGGATACCCGAACTGACATGTGACATGATGAGATAGACATGTGTATGTACAGTGCCTAGCACACAAATAACTATGCTGTGTTCCTTTTTTTCTTTCTCTGCCTGAAAGAGTTAAATATCAGGTATGTAAGTGGCTGACTCAGTCCTGACCCAGACAGGAAGTGACTACAGTGTGACCCTTACTGATAAGGAATTCCAACTATAGGAAGCCATACACTGGTCGATTTGCCACACATAGATCCCTCTTTGATCGAATCTGATGAGAGAGGGATCATATGGCTGCCTTTACTGCAGATTGTGAATCGATTTCAGCCTGAAACAGATTCACCATCTGCTGAGCTGCCGCTGTCCCCCCCCCCCCCCACCACCACCACCGCATACCTGAAGCCTGGTCCCGGGCATCTTCTTCGCATCACGGCATCCGCGTATAACTTTCTGTCACTCCAGTGACAGCGGAAGTTCAAATAGAGCGCCCTCTATTTGTACTTCCGCTGTCACTGCAGTGACACAGGAAGTTATACACGGATGCCGGATGCGGAAGGTGATGCGGAGAAGATGCCAGCCGGGAGCCGATGCGGAGAAGATGCCGGGAGCCAGCTTCGGGTAACGTATACCTGCGTCGATCGTACGCCGCTAGCGCTGCGCTCCCTACCCACAAGCGATCGACGGTAATTTCCCACATGGAGCAATCGACGGGACCGATCTATTTCGGGACGAAATCGATCGAAATTTAGCGTTTAGCGTGAACTATGTGACAGCAGATTCAATCCCAGTGATCGAATCTGCTGTCGATCGGCGGGTAATCGGCCTAGTGTATGGCCAGCTTTAGTCTGCTTTCACAGTGAGACGTTACAGGCGCACGTTAGTGCAGCCTGTAATGCACCCCACCGCACAGTAATGAAAAATCAATGGGCTGTTCACAGTGCCCACGTTGCGTTACATTGTAACGCAGGACGTCAGTTGAAAGTGCTGCATGCTGTGCGTTATGTGCGGCTAAGCCGCGTTAGACTGTGCGCACATGCTCAGTAGTGTTGGAGGAGGAGGTCTTCCCTCCTCCTCCTCGGCCAGCCACAAGGCTAATTAATATTCACTGCACGGTGTGATGTGCAGTGTTTACTTCCTGGAGCGCCGCTCTGTGCGGCGATTGGCTGGCGGGACCAAGTGATGCCACATGCGTCTAAGAGTACGCATCACGGCATCACAGGACGTGTGAAGAGCCGCTTAACGCGGCTCAATGTACCGTCCAGCAGCAACCCCACTATGCGTAAGGGGCACGTTATGCAACCTTAACGTGGCATCTAACGCAACGTCTTAGTGGGAAAGAAGCCTAAGACACTTTCCTAGCAGAAAATGGCTTCTGAGAGCAAGAAAGAGGTAAAAAGGGGAATTTCTTATCAGTGAGGGTCACACTGTAGTCACTTCCAGTCTGAGTCAGGACTGAGTCAGCCACTTACATACCTGATATTTAACACTTCCATCAGCGCTCTCCTTGTTCGGCCTGTGAGTTTAGGTAGATGGCCTTGTATTGGTAGGTTTACAGTTGTGACATACTCCTTCCATTTCTGAATGATCGCTTGAACAGTGCTCTGTGGGATGTTCAAGGCCTTGGAAAACAGAAAATTGTATACTTACCTGACGGTAATTTTCCTTTCCTTCCTAGATCCATGGCAGCCTTACTACGGGGGTTAGTCCCGCCCCCTAACCCCTACAGGACCTATCAGTATAAATTTCTAGACCTGCCCGCTCCAAAGTGCTTTTTTTGCTAGTCCACAACTGACTGAACTAATTAGGGTGGGCCCTCCGTAGGCTGCCATGGATCTAGGAAGGAAAGGAAAATTACCGTCAGGTAAGTATACAATTTTCCGTTTTCCTTCCCATCTCCCTGGCAGCCTTACTACGGGGATCTGAATAGAATACGAAAAAAATGGGAGGGAACAGGCTTTGCAATAAGTGAAAGGTTTAATTTCCCATAAAGAAGACAGAAAAATAATTTTACATACACATGTGATCTTAATAATCAAGTACATACAGAATCTCTAACGGCAGATAAGACTCCTCTACCGAATTCTACTGTAGATAGTCCCCCCGGATCTACTTTATAGTGAGCTATAAAAGTATTTTCTGATGACCAGTTTGCGGCCTTACAGATGACTTCGGGGGGTACTTTTACCAATGCAGCCCATGATGAGGCAATTGATCGAGTGGAATGGGCCGTGACTTCCTCTGGAGGAGTCAAACCCATAGCTCTATATGCTGTTTTGATAGCCCTCACTAGCCATGAGGCTATCGTTCTGGTAGTTGCCGGCTGTCCCTTTCTGCATCCTGCTGGGATTATGAATAATCTCCTAGTGGTACGAAAGTCCTTTGTACGTTCAATGTAATCTCTCAGAATTACTGGAATATTTAATGCATCCGGAAATTCGGCCGTGCTGTCAGAGAAGGATGGTAGATTCCATTCCTGGTTGAAGTGGAACCGAGTGGCTACTTTAGGAATAAATTGCTCGATAGGTCTTAAAGAGACTCTGTAACAACAAAAACCTCCCCTGGGGGGTACTCACCTCGGGTGGGGGGAAGCCTCCGGATCCTAATGAGGCTTCCCACGCCGTCCTCTGTCCCACGGGGGTCTCGCCGCAGCCCTCCGAACAGCCGGCGACTGTGCCGACTGTCAGTTCAATATTTACCTTTGCTGGCTCCAGCGGGGGCGCTGTGGCGACTTTCGGCACGGAAATAGACGGAAATACCCGATCTCCGTCGGGTCCGCTCTACTGCGCAGGCGCCGGAAACTTGCGCCTGCGCAGTAGAGCTGACCCGACGGCGATCGGGTATTTCCGCCTACTTCGGCGCCGAGAGGCATCAGAGCGCCTGCGCAGGAGCCAGGAAGGTAAATATTGCGTCACCGCTGCACGGAGGGCTACAGCGAGACCCCCGGGGGACGCAGGACGGCGTGGGAAGCCTCATTAGGATCCTGAGGCTTCCCCCACCCGAGGTGAGTACCCCCCAGGGGCCGTTTTGTCGTTACAGTTCCTCTTTAAGGTAATACGATCTGGAAAAAATTGCGTGTTTGGAGCGTCGCAGCTGAGCGCCTGCAACTCCGACACCCTCCTAGCTGAGGTGATCGCCGTTAGGAATACTACTTTTATGGTGAGGTCAAACAGAGAGCAGTCCTTTGCAGGTTCAAAGGGTGATTTGGATAGACCATTCAGTACCAGGGGTAAATCCCATTGGGGGTACCAGCTTTTCCTGGGTGGTCTCATTTTAGTCACAGCTTGCATGAATTGTATTATCAGCGGGTCAAATGCCCATTTGCGGCGCGTGAGTGCTGATATTGCTGATATCTGTGTTCTAATAGTGCTATGGCCGAGTCCCATGTCCAGGCCTTTCTGCAGGAAGTCCAGGACGTTATTGACCTGTACTATGGAGAGATTTAAGCCCTTTTCGCTCAGAAACGCTAAAAAACGTTTCCATGTTCTATGGTATGTATTATTAGTAGTGGGCTTTCTGGATTTTAGCAAAGTCTCGATTACCTCAGTTGAACAACCTAACTCCTGTAGTTTTCCCCTCTCAGTCTCCAGGCCATTAAATTGAGAATCTGCGGATGCGGGTGGAATATTTGATTCTGTGTCAGTAAATCTTTTGCACATGGCAGAGTGATCGGAGGTGCAGTAGATAACCTCTGGAGCAGCGGGAACCATGGCCTGCGAGGCCAATAAGGAGCCACCATAATCACCACCGCCTGTTCTTGTTGTATTTTCCTCAATACCCTGTGTATTAGTGGGATAGGGGGAAAGATGTATGCCATCTGGAAAGTCCATGGGAGTGAGAGAGCGTCCCATCCC
Organism: Hyperolius riggenbachi; assembly: GCF_040937935.1. Lineage (NCBI taxonomy): Eukaryota > Metazoa > Chordata > Amphibia > Anura > Hyperoliidae > Hyperolius > Hyperolius riggenbachi. The sequence continues at coordinate 80,020,456 of NC_090653.1, forward strand.
GCCGCCTGCGGGTACCTGTACCTCGAAAAGAAATTGAGGCACTTGGTGTTCAATGGGGTGGCCATCAAATCGATCTGGGGTGATCCCCAAGTCTCGCAAATCATCTGAAAGATCTCCTCCTTGAGACTCCACTCCTTGTTGTCTATCCATTGACGACTGAGGCAATCTGCTACCCGATTCTTCACACCCGGTATATGCACTGCTTGAAGGTGAAGTAGATGCTTCTGGGCCCAGTACATCATCGGTTCCAGCTCCCTGAGAAGTGTCCGGCTGTGTGTACCTCCCTGATTTTGTACATACGCTACAGCCGTAGTGTTGTCCATTCGTAGTGTCACGCTCTTGCCCGTGACTGCTTTGGCAAAATACTTGAGTGCCTTGAATGCGGCCCTCATCTCTAGTATGTTGGCCGGGGTTCCTGCTACATTTTGATGCCATGTGTCTTGCGCATACTCGTGTTGCATATGTGCTCCCCAGCCCCAAAGGCTGGCGTCCGTAGTTATCACTAACGAGGGATCCACACTCAGTTGGTGGTGTTTGGTCAGATTTTCTCTGCGTAACCACCAAGTAAGGCTCAACTTTACTTCTGGCAGGATTAATATCTGTTGTTGGTAGTCCAGTCTGGTCCATTGTTCTAGGAATGACTTCTGTAGGTGTCTCATGTCCCACCTCACCCACTTCACCATGGGGATGACTGCTGCAAATTTCCCTAACACCTGTAAACACTGTCTTGCGCTTAGTGATTTTACTCCAGCTACGTCCCTCACCATTGACATAATTGCTGCTATCTTCTGTTCCGGGAGTGCCACTGCATTCCCCAGTGTATCTAGCTCTGCTCCTAAGAATATTAACCTTTGTGTTGGTTGGAGCTGGCTCTTGCTCCAGTTCACTAACCAGCCGAACTGTTTGAGCGTCTGTAGAAGAATCGCTCTGTGTTGACATAGCTCGATCCTCGATGGTGCTACTAACAGAATATCGTCCAGATAGTGGTGTACGTGGAGGTTCTGCTGTCGAAGTAGAGCAATCAACGTGACTAAGATCTTTGTAAAAGTCCTGGGAGCAGTGCAAATGCCAAACGGCAAAACCTGAAATTGGTAATGAACATCCTGAACAGCAAACCTCAGATATTTTTGGAATTTTTGATGAATTGGGATATGCAGGTATGCGTCAGCAAGATCTACCGACAACAACCAGTCGTTCAATTGTATCGTTGGTATTATTGACTGTAACGACTCCATCCTGAATTTGTCCTGAAGAATGTGGTCGTTCAGTAGCCGTAGGTCTAGAACAGGTCTCAGCTGGCCTGTTTTTTTCGTCACGAAAAAGAGGGGGGAATAAAGGCCTTTGAACCTCTCTGCTGAGGGTACCTGTATAATTGCCCTTTTCTGAATCAATTCTTGTACATATTGGAACAGTATTTCTGCCTTCTGAGGTGATCTTGGAACCGTTGTAGCAATAAATCGTGTTTCTGGGGGATGTTGTTTGAACTTCCATGTGTGTCCCCATGCCAAGGTAGTTGTGACCCAATTGTCTCCTATTTTCTCCGCCCATAGATCTACAAATCTCTGGAGACGTCCCCCTACAGTCTCCAGATGGGCGGGCATACATTCAGAATGACTTGGCAGTTGAGGTACTGGGGTTGGAATTTCGTTGCTTGTTGAATCTCGCCAGAGAGGATTGAGTTCCCTGCCAGTTCTTGCGAAAGGACTGGTTTCGTCTTGAATTCCGGAAGTCCCCTGTTCTATTTTGAAAGGACCTTTTCTCATTAGGCTTAAACCTCCTCTGCTTCCTATCCTGGGGAAGGAGACCTGACCTGCCTCCAGTGACTCGGGAAATGGCCGTGTCCATCTTGGGCCCGAATAAATTTTTGCCATCGTAAGGTATCTTGCACCAAGATGTCTTCGAGTTGGCGTCAGCCGACCACGGTCTCAGCCACATTGCCCTCTTTGCTGTAATTGCATGAATAATGCCTCTGGTATTACCTCTAATTATATCAAATGCCGCTTCACTGATAAAATCAGGGGCTATTCTAAATTCTTCTAGGGCGTTCGACAACGTCTTGCGATCCACGTTGGATTGGATTGCTCCATCTAGATTGTCCGTCCATGCCCTGATCGCCCGAGATACTGAGGTAAGGGCAATCGCGGGTTTGCATGCACCTCCAACAGAAGAATAGAGTTTCTTTAAGTCAAAGTCTACTTTCCTCTCCAAGGGTTCTCTAAAAGATACAGCATCTTCCAGGGGCAAGGTTACGTGCTTCGCTAAGCGAATTACTGATGCGTCCACTGCTGGCGGGTTGTCTAATTGGGTAATGATCTCCCCTTCCATCGGATAAAGCTTTGAAAATTTATTGGACATTGACATTTTCCTGTCCACCTTCGCCCATTCCTCCTGAATCAACTCCGTAACCTCTTCCATCACGGGAAAGGATAACGGCCTTCTCTTTAGGTGTGGGTAGTATCGTCTTGTCTTCGCAGGTGGTTCCTCCGGCTCCTCCCATTGTATAGCCTCCCTTACTGATTTTACAAAGGGATCCACCAGGGAAAAAAAATCGAAGCCGACCGCCATGCCCTCGGCCTCCTCCGGCACATCATAGCCTGAACTCTCAGCCCCCCTAGTGTCCTGCGGTGCACTATAAGAAGCGGACTGTTCCGCCAAGGATTGCTGGACGATGTCCCGCACTAATGAGGGCAAGTCCTGCAGAGGTTCTTCCTCCATGGGAATGGAATAGAAGCAGTCTGCGCATACAAGTTTCCCTGGCATACAAATTTCTCCGCACGCCCAGCAAGGCTTGGTCTTCCCTGGCCGGGCTTCAGACTTAGATCTCTTATTGGGCTGTGATTTTGCTGATCTGCTAGACCGTGAGGATGAATCTCTTCTGTGTGTAGAAGAACCTTCTCCCAACTGTGCATGGCTGTGTAAGAGAAGAACAGAAATAAATATTTCTGTTATTTCCTGTGCCTCGTTAACCTAAAATTATATAGGTGTAGTTTGCCAAAAAAATACAAAATAAAAACCGTGCCCACCTATCGTCGTGTGCCTGATCTGTTTCGCGGGCGGCATCAGCACCTTCCATAGTCTTTCAGCAAAAGCTAAAAGAAAGGAGATATGCAGTGAGGAGCGTGACAAGTGAACTGCCATATGTAGGTAGTTGCATGAACACAAATAGTAGCTGTACCTTAATAGATGTGGAACTTGCTTGATCTGTGGCTGAGCAATTGTCTGGTCCTGCAAGAGAGAATCCTGCGTTTTAGGCCATCAGACATAATACTGGGGTCACAGTAAGAGAAAACCCTCTTCAGAGCAAATACACGAGTTTCACCTACCTGCTCTGAGCAGGGATGGTCGTGAAGCAGCTTCAAAGGTTGTGATCCGGAACAATCCGACTGCCAGTGCCTCTCCAACAGGCTGCGCCATGTCTGTGCGCTCTGCCGCTTTTGAACAGAACGCTGCACTGATCCGGAAGTCCTCCTGATCCGGAAAGCGGAAACCGGAAGTTGTATGCGCTCCATGCTGAGTCGCACGCCGACCTTCACTGCCGCCCGCTCGTTTTCGCGCCGGTTTACGGCGCCCTCCGCTCCCTCTCAGCCAATACATCCCCAGAAAGATCAGGCGAAAAAGAGGGGAATCCTGCCGCTTAGGTTTGTTTAAAACCAAACAGCGGAGGCATCGTGCAGCGAGGCTGACTGCACGGAAGCTGCTTTAACACAGCCAGGTAGGCAAAAATAAAAACGTTGTACATAAAATAAAGAAAAGAAATATTATGTTTAGGTGATAGTCCTGTAGGTAGGACGGGAAAAAAAAAGCACTTTGGAGGGGGCAGGTCTAGAAATTTATACTGATAGGTCCTGTAGGGGTTAGGGGGCGGGACTAACCCCCGTAGTAAGGCTGCCAGGGAGATGGGAAGGAAATCTTTTTGCAGCCTAAGCCTGCTTTAAATTTCTCTATAACTTTATCCCTGACCTGTCTGGTGTGTTCTTTGGACTTCATGGTGGTGTTGCTCCCAAGATTGTCTAAGGGCTCGTTTCCACTATAGCGAATCCGCATGCGGGCACTGCATGCGGATTCGCATACTTAATGTTAGTGGATGGGGCTGTTTCCACGTGTGCGGCGGCGGCAGCGTTTTTCGGTGCGGGGAAAATCTGCACGACAGGGTCGTGCAGATTCGCGTGCAGCAGGAATGCAGGCGAATCGCCGCTAATGTATTCAATAGGGAAATCGCATGCGGCTTTGTCATGCGGATTTCCCGGCGATTTCGCATGAAAGCCAATGGAACTTAACACAGGCAGTGACATGGTTAAATTCGCATGGCTCCTTGCCATGCGAAATCGCATGCGAAATCGCAGGTAAATCTGCATGCGGAAACGCAGCCGCATGCGATTTCTTCAGCGGTGGAATCCAGGCGATTCCGCACCGCTACAGTGGAAATGAGCCCTTAGACAAGCTCTGAGGCCGTCACAGAGCAGCTGTATTTGTACTGACATTAGATTACACACAAGTGCACTCTATTTAGTCATTAACACTCATCAGGCAATGTCTAGGGGCAACTGACTGCACTCAGACCAAAGGGGGCTGAATAATTACGCACACCCCACTTTGCAGTTATTGATTTGTAAAAAAATGTTTGGAATCATGTATGATTTTGTTCCACTTCTCATGTGTACACCACTTTGTATTGGTCTTTCATGTGGAATTCCAATAAAATTGATTCAGGTTTGTGGCAGTAATGTGACAAAATGTGGAAAACTTCAAGGGGGCCGAATACTTTTGCAAACCACTGTAATTCACAAGATTTTGTGAATCAACCCCTTAGCATGGTAAAATACCTAGAGCTCTAGATCAATAATGCAGTATTACATTATTTATCAGGGTGGTTGTTTTGTTTTTGTTTGTTTTTTTAGATACAGGCAGAAGTTGTAACATTGTGCATATACTAAAAGTAAACAAGCAGCTATAGTCTGCTGGATAGGCAGTGAAATGCCTCTCAAACTCTCACAACTGCTTGCTGCTGCCTGGTAACTGCTCACTTCTGCCTGGTAACTGCTCATTGCTGCCTGGTAACTGCTTCCTGAGCACACAGTTCAACTGTCCGTAGAAAAGAGGCATTAGCGATCTATCTCAAACACTCCCTACAGCGTCTACAGCTTCATTTTTGATCATTGTTACTTTAAAAGAAACACTAGATGTAAAGAGAAACTCCAACCTAGAATTGAACTTTATCCCAATCAGTAGCTGATACCTCCTTTTACATGAGAAATATAATGCTTTTCACAAACAGACCATCAGGGGGCGCTGTATGACTGATTTTGTGCTGAAACCCCTCCCACAAGAAGCTCTGAGTACCGTGGTACTTTTGGCAGTTTGTTACAATGTAACAAGGTTCACAGACAGGAATTAGCTGTTTACAGCTGTCTCTAACAGCCAAAACAGCTAGGAGCAGCTACATAACCTGCCCACAGTAAAAATGTCACCATGTGGTAAATGTCAGAATGTAAATCGGGGAGAAGAAAGATTTTACAATGAGAAAACACTGACTAAATCATTTATACATAATTATGGTAAAAAATGAAGCACTTTTTTTACTACATTATTTTCACTGGAGTTCCTCTTTATTATGCAACACAATCCGAATAATTGGGTACAAGGTAATAGCAATTTGTCACACTAGGTCCACAGGACTTGGCCCCAGGAGTACCCAAACGCCTACTATACAGACTAAAATCTAACTTTTATTGTGTGTCTAAAAACATACATTAAAACAAAAAACCCACAAATGCCAGTAGGTTCTGGCTTATAACACAGGCTTAGTATGCAAGGGGATGTATACAATGAGTCCGCACCCTAATCTGGGCTACTGGGCAGATATGCAGGCAAAGGCCAAAGTTGGCCCATGATTAATCAAAGATTATCACACAGACAGCCACGTCAAGGCTAGGGCACCACAAAGCTCACACTACCAAACATGTGTCCGCATCCCTCATTGGCCAATGACAGGTAAGCAGGCATGTAGGTCTGCACCCTACCGACCTGACAGTATAAAGCATCTGTATCCACTGCTAATGTTGCCACACATTTTGAAGCATTGGGAGATGTTTTCCATGATAAGCAATAGAATAAAAAAAAATGTAGTAAAACAGAACAATCTATGAATCAACAGCACGCTATTTACTATAAAAAAAAAAGAAGTCTAAGAGCTTTCATATACTTTTGTTTTTTTATCTATGGGAAACTGGGGTACCCATAACATTATGGACACTTCCAGACAATGGAGTGCTGATTGCATTGTCAAATTACTCTTTTTGGCGCGGTCATCAGCAGTGCCATCTGTTGGCTAGGATGCCAGTCTGTCTCAGACAACGACTATCTAAAACTGGAAAAAATAAAGAGCCTTTTTTTTTTTTTTAACTGATCTAATACCAAAAGCCAGGAAAATTAATAGTAGAATCAACACAACAGCAATCTCCCATCTTCCATAAGAGGTACATTTCCTAACCATCTGTGCAAGCCATTACTAGCTAGCCTTACTCCATATGCACCATAAGCCAAAAGCATTGGTTTGGCAAAGCATGCTTGGTTTAATGAGGATGTGTCATAGCTATAATGTACATCTTGGGAAGCAGCAAGTGAATGTGCAAGCGCCACTAGGCCTGTAGATTTACATGTGTGCTTGCTCTGAGAATTTCATTCCTCATGGAAGAACCTGGCAACCAGCAATTTGCATGTATTGTACAAATGTAATAATGACAAAGAAAGTAAGACAACTCCCCTGTACTAGTGTTGGGTAGGTTAGGCCACACAATGCAGATTTAGGTCTCTTTGGATCTGCTGGACTGCTCACGAATGCACTACCTGCTCTGTCTCCAGTGGAAGCTTAAGTTCTCGCCTAGCACAAGATTCACCTACCTGGTTCCAAAAAAAAACCATATCCCCTTGTAACTAGTTAGAGCCATTATTTTTATAACACCACAAAAGTACAGTAGAGCATTCCCTAGGCATATACAGAACAGATGGTTAACTACTATATAGGGAGTGCCAGGGAAGGTAGGTTGTATGAAACTGTAACGATCGGTGAAGCACAGAGAGGATCTGATTACCAGTGATCTGCAGAATCAATGGGAATACACAGATGTATACCAGATTATACGTGATCTGCAGTATCACTGATAATCCGATATACTAGCTAACCTCTGTTCACCTGAGTAGAGTGTAGTGTTTTGGTGTAACAGCAACACTTAGAGGACAGGGCCTCAGTACAGTAAGGCGTACTGTACAGATTCCTTCTGCAAACCTGAGCTCTCCAAGGCGGGAGGAGTCAGGCTGCCAGCGGGAAGGATATACTGAAAGTAACCCTCTGGCGGAAGGGTCACTTAACAGAACGAGGAACCGCCTCTAACAGTAAGGTCGGTTCTCGAGGTCGGACAAGCCAGGTCGTACACACACGGACAGATAAAGTACAAGATCAGGAGGCAAAGGCGGAGTCAAAGTACAGGCAAGGTTCAGCAACGGGGTATCAGATATATCGGGGTACAAAATCAGGAGGCAGAAACAGAGTCAAGGAACGAGCCGGGGTTCGGCAACAGAGTATCAGAAATATCGAGGTACAAGATCAGAGTTCAGGAGGATAGTCAAAGCAGGCAAAAGTCATAACATATAATCACAATCAAACTAGTACTTTAGCTATCAACAGAATCTAGCTAAGTGTAGGATTACAGCTCCAGCTGGTCCCAGCACACTTGCGGATCTGACTACGGATCTGGGTGCTCCCACATATGTGATCGCACGCCAGACAAAGAGCAAGTGAACAACCAGCAGTATATATACTCTAGGACCTTTCCAGGACCTCCCTAATTGCTGGTCCAATGAGAGCAGTGGAATTTGTCAGCTGACCCAGCTGGTCAGCCGACACCCTTCTAACTGCTATTTAAACTCTGCCTCTGTGCTCGCGCGCGTGTAAGTCTGAATCCTGGTGGACTATCAGTCCCAGCCACACCAGTACTGTCATGCAATGTATCTAGTGCGGGGGCCGCCTCTGATGCGGATTCCGCCGTTACCAATGCGGATTCCGCCGCACTGCCTATGCGGCATGCGGTGTTTTTTCCGCGTTGTGACGCCATGCTGGACGCGGAAACAGCCGCCTCACCTCGAGAGACGGCGGCCTTTCCGCGTTTCCTTACAGTAACACCCCCCCCCCCGAGGAGTGGACTCCGGACAACTCCTACCAGGTTTCTCGGGGTGTAAGGCATGAAACTCCCTCACCAACTCATCCGCATGCATACGGTTCCCAGGTACCCATCGCCTCTCCTCGATGCCATACCCTTTCCAATGTACGAGGTACTGTACCGAGTTTTGTACCTTGCGAGAATCTAATATTTTTTCCACTTCATACTCAGGTTGGGCATCTACCAACACGGGAGGAGGAGGAGTGGGACCCACCTGGACTGCTGGTTTAAGAAGGGACACATGGAAGGACCTTACCCCCCGCATGCTGGTGGGAAGGTCGACGGTATACGTAACATTATTAATCTTTTTTACTACCGGAAATGGACCGACAAACCTGTGGCCCAATTTATCTGAGGGCTGTTTCAGGGCCAAATGACGTGTGGACACCCAAACCAAGTCTCCTGGCTGGAAGCTCCACTCTACTGAACGTTTCTTGTCAGCTTGACCCTTCTGAGTAAGAAACGCCTTTTGTAAACTATTTCTCACCGTACGCCAAATGTCCTTAAAAGACCTCTGCCAGGCCTCCAGAGCTGGAAACGGGGTGGCGGCCACTGGCAATGGTGAGAACTTGGGCAATCTACCAGACACAACCTGGAATGGAGAGAATCCGGTGGAGGAGCTTTTCAAATTGTTTTGTGCGAACTCCGCGAAGGGCAGAAACTTGACCCAGTCGCTCTGCGTCTCCGCAACATAGCACCTCAAAAATTGCTCCAATGACTGGTTGATTCTCTCCGTCTGCCCATTGGTCTCGGTGGTAGCCCGATGAGAATGACAGCTTCATGCCCATTTGTTGGCAGAATGCCCTCCAGAATCTAGAAATGACTCCCCGATCCGACACTATGTTTTCCGAAATGCCGTGCAGCCGGAACACATGTGTAATAAACAGGTCAGCCAACTCCTGGGCCGAGGGGAGTCCTTTCAAGGGCACGAAATGGGCCATTTTGCTGAAGCGGTCGACTACCACCCAAATGACCGACATACCTTCTGATTTAGGAAGTTCACCCACAAAATCCATGGACAAATGAGTCCATGGCTCACTCGGGGTGGGTAAAGGCTGCAAGGTACCCACAGGTGCCAGCCGGGAGGGTTTACTCTTGGCACAAATCGCACATTCCCTCACGTATTCCTTGCAATCTGCTGCCAAGGACGGCCACCAGGCGCATCTGGCTACCAGATCCTGTGTTCTAGATGCCCCAGGATGCCCAGCATTTTTATGTGCATGGAACATCTCTAGAACCTGGAGACGGAACGGTAGCGGAATGAACAGCACCCCTGCGGGCTTCCCTTCCGGGATGTCTTGTTGAAAGGGAATTAACGTCCCCTTCCAATCCTCCCAAGTCTCAGTTGCGGCTAGTACCAACCTCTGGGGAATAATAGTCTCTGGAATGGAGGGCTGTGCTGTCTCTGACTCGAAGCACCGGGATAAAGCATCCGCCTTGACATTTTTGCTACCTGGGGTGTACGTAATAATGAAAGAGAACCTAGAGAAAAATAATGACCAACGAGCCTGACGAGGGCTCAACCTCTTAGCCCCCTCAATGTACTCTAGGTTCTTGTGGTCAGTGTAGACCGTGACCGTATGCTCCGCTCCCTCTAACCAATGTCGCCATTCCTCGAAAGCTAACTTAATGGCTAAAAGCTCTCTGTTGCCAATATCGTAGTTCCTTTCCGCAGGGGAGAACCTACGGGAGAAGTAAGCACAGGGGTGCATTCTACCCTGCAAGCCAGATCGCTGAGACAGCACAGCCCCCACCCCGACCTCCGAGGCATCCACCTCAACAATAAATGGAAAAGATGTATCTACATGTCTGAGGATGGGTGCAGAACAAAATAGGCCCTTCAGGGTGGCAAAAGCCTGTAACGCCTCAGGAGACCAGTGAGTGGTATCTGCTCCTTTTTTGGTGAGACTGGTAAGTGGCGAAATGACCGTAGAGTAACCCTTTATGAACCTCCTATAATAGTTGGCGAAGCCAAGAAACCGCTGAAGAGATTTCAAGCCTACCGGCTGAGGCCATTCCAGAACAGCGGAGACCTTGGCAGGATCCATAGACAGGCCTGTGGTGGATATTATGTACCCCAGAAAAGCGAAAGATGTTACTTCGAAGATACACTTTTCTATTTTTGCGTACAATAGGTTCTGCCTTAGCTTGTTCAAAACGAACCTCACATGGGTCCTATGTTCAGAGAGATTGTTGGAGAAAATAAGAATATCGTCTAGGTAGACTAGAACAAATCTCCCCAACACCTCTCTGAAGACCTCGTTGATGAGTTCTTGGAAAACGGCCAGGGCATTACATAACCCGAAGGGCATCACCAGGTACTCGTAATGCCCATCCGGTGTATTAAAGGCCGTTTTCCACTCATCGCCCTTTCTTATGCGTACCAGGTTGTACGCACCCCGTAAATCCAGCTTAGAAAAGATCTGGGCGCCCGTGATCTGAGTGAATAAATCGTCTATCAGGGGTAGCGGATAGCAATTCTTTCAGGGCTGTGGAGTCGGAGTCGTGGAGTCGGAGTCGGGCAATTTTGGGTGCCTGGAGTCGGAGTCGGGAAAAAATGCACAGACTCCGACTCCGACTCCTAATGAATTTGTAACTGTAATTAAAATAAAAAATATGATAAAATGTTCTATTTCTCAGATAATAGTCATTAAAAATAATGTATATATACAGTATATATACAGTATATATACAGTAATAGCTGTGCTTAGTCCACAAAAATGAAATAAACCAATCAAAATTAGTTACTTGTGCTGCTTCAATAAAGCAGTCCCCGTATTTTTAAGGTCAGATATACATATCTGATTGTGACTGTATATATGATGTGTACACAGGAATCTCTTATATATACTAAATAACATCTATGCTGTAAGAATAAAGCCTGATGTGTAGCTGTGTCACTAATAGAGATGGTCAACGAGATGGAAATAATTCTGCATTGATGCTGATTTATGCAAATGTATGCACTCCCTTTGCTGATGAAATCAAATAATTTGATATGTTGTTAAAATTTGGTTTGGTGACTACAAATTAAAGGGTAACTGAGACGGATGAAAAGTAAAGTTTTATACATACCTGGGGCTTCCTCCAGCCCCCTTCAGGCTAATCAGTCCCTCGCTGTCCTCCACCACCCGGATCTTCTGCTATGAGTCCTGGTAATTCAGCCAGTCAGCGCTGTCCGGCCGCATGCCGCTCCCACAGCCAGGAACATTCTGCACCTGCGCAATAGTGCTGCACAGGTGTAGTATGCTCCTGGCGGCGGAGTGTGTGCATGCGCACTACGCCTGACTGGCTCAAGTACCTGGACTCATAGCAGAAGATCCAGGTGGCGGAGGAGGACAACGAGGGACTGATTATCCTGAATGCGGCTGCAGGAAGCCCCAGGTATGTATAAAACTTTAATTTCATCTGTCTCAGGTTTACTTTGTTACACAGTAGTACTATACTCTACATATGCACTCCCCACAGAGCTGCAGGGAATCCACTGAGAATGCTGTGCACATTGAACACAGAGGTGTTGTCTGTTTACAATCTCCTCATTCCCCTGCAGAGTACCTGCACATCATTCTTACATGTACCCACACTTACACTGCCTAGGGCCTGATAGATGTTCTTTGTTCCGGTTTGTACCTTTTACAAGTACTCTTACCAAGGACTAGTTTTAGTCTAAAGGGAATAAATATAGTAGTCTACATATCCTTCTCACTTCAGTTGTCTTGTAAAATTCCTAAGCGTTGGCAGTTAAGAGACGAATTTCATGTTACATACTTTTAATCAACAAAATTGTAATATGCAAATTAGAGGAGTCTGAGTCGTGGAGTCGGAGTCGGTGGAATCCTAAACTGAGGAGTCGGAGTCGGAGGATTTTTGGACCGACTCCACAGCCCTGGATTCTTTACTGTAATTTTGTTGAGACCGCAGTAATCGATGCAAGGCCGCAGGCCTCCGTCTTTCTTTTTTCCGAAAAAGAAGCCTGCCCCAGCAGGCGACCAGGACGGGCGAATGAAACCTTTGGCCAGATTCTCCCTGATGTACTCTTGCATAGCCACTTTTACGGGTCCCGATAAATTGTACAAATGACCCCGGGGGGGGGGGGGGGGGTACACAACCAGAACGGAGATCAATGGGACAATCGAAAGGGCGATGTGGAGGTAATTTATCGGCTGCTTTGGGGCAGAATACATCCGAATATTCAGCATACTGGTCTGGTACACCTTCTACCTGAACTCTGGTTTGCCCCAATGTTAACTTCCCCAAACACTGCTGAAAACAATGGGGAGACCAGGAGGTTAACTGGCCCGTGGCCCAATCTATTTGTGGTGAATGGATCTGCAACCACGGCATGCCTAGGATAATAGTGGAGGTTGACATGTGTAATACAAAAAATTGTAACTGTTCCCCATGCAATACCCCTATGGTGAGCTTCACCACCGGAGTCTGCGACAGAGCACGATTCCGTTGCAGAGGGGAATCGGCCACTGCTGTGACCTGAATGGGGGGTCTCACGGGAGTGAGCGGAAGACCCAACTCCTGAGCAAATTCGAAATTCATAAAATTAGCTGCTGAGCCAGAGTCAATAAAAGCTTCAGTGGATACAGATTTATCCTCCCATGTAACTGTACAAGGGAGAAGTAAGTTTTTCTCTTTAAGGGGTGAAATTTGTGTGCCCAGGGTGTCACCCCCCACTACTCCTAGGCAAACTCGTTTCCCGACCTGTTAGGGCAGTTTCGCACTCTATGCCCTGCTGTTGCACAATATAGGCACAGCTGTTCCGTCATCCTCCGCCTTCGCTCCACCTGGGTCAATTTCGATCGACCAATCTGCATTGGTTCGGGTGGAGGCAAGGCCGGAGGGGATGAGACAGAGGGAGACGGTGTTACTAAGGGTGCAGCAGAAGGTGCCGCATAGGATGTCGCCCTTACACGGTGACTGCCTCGAATTTGCCTCTGATGGCGTAATCGACGGTCGACTCGGATGGCCGATGTGATGGCCTCATCGACTGTCCTGGGTTCGGGCAAAGTTAACATTAAATCGGAGACCTCCTCCGACAACCCAGACAAGAAGTAATCCATCAGGGCAAAATTATCAAATCTGGCAGTGACCGACCATCTGCAGAATTCTGCCGCGTAATCCTCGACTGAGCCTCTACCTTGCCGCAAAAGTTTGAGCTTGCGCTCAGAGGTAGCCGCAAGGTCAGGGTCGTCGTATATTACGGCCATGGCCTTAAAAAATTCCTCCACCGAAGTTAGAGCAGTATCAGTGGGAGACAGATTGTATGCCCAGGTCTGGGAATCACCGGTTAACAAAGTTTTAATAAATATGACCCGTTGGGTCTCAGTCCCCGAGGATCGGGGTCTCAGCTCGAAGTATGACAACACTCTACTCCTAAAATTCCGGAAGTCAGACTTGTGGCCGGAAAATTTATCAGGTACTGGCATACGGATGTCAGCACTAGGAGAGGATCGCACTGAATCAACTGACATCTGGAGGGTTTGCACAGAGCCTGATAGGACATCAATCATAGTCTTGTGGCTACCCAGCACTTGGTTGATGTTTTCCACCGAAGTGGCAAGTGCACCCAGACGGTCAGTGTGTGCGTCCATTTGCATTTTTGGTCTGGCGTTCTGTAACGATCGGTGAAGCACAGAGAGGATCTGATTACCAGTGATCTGCAAAATCAATGGGAATACAGATGTATACCAGATTATACGTGATCTGCAGTATCACTGATAATCCGATATACTAGCTAACCTCTGTTCACCTGAGTAGAGTGTAGTGTTTTGGTGTAACAGTAACACTTAGAGGACAGGGCCTCAGTACAGTAAGGCGTACTGTACAGATTCCTTCCGCAAACCTGAGCTCTCCAAGGCGGGAGGAGTCAGGCTGCCAGCGGGAAGGATATACTGAAAGTAACCCTCTGGCGGAAGGGTCACTTAACAGAATGAGGAACCGCCTCTAACAGTAAGGTCGGTTCTCGAGGTCGGACAAGCCAGGTCGTACACACACGGACAGATAAAGTACAAGATCAGGAGGCAAAGGCGGAGTCAAAGTACAGGCAAGGTTCAGCAACGGGGTATCAGATATATCGGGGTACAAAATCAGGAGGCAGAAACAGAGTCAAGGAACGAGCCGGGGTTCGGCAACAGAGTATCAGAAATATCGAGGTACAAGATCAGAGTTCAGGAGGATAGTCAAAGCAGGCAAAAGTCATAACATATAATCACAATCAAACTAGTACTTTAGCTATCAACAGAATCTAGCTAAGTGTAGGATTACAGCTCCAGCTGGTCCCGGCACACTTGCGGATCTGACTACGGATCTGGGTGCTCCCACATATGTGATCGCACGCCAGACAAAGAGCAAGTGAACAACCAGCAGTATATATACTCTAGGACCTTTCCAGGACCTCCCTAATTGCTGGTCCAATGAGAGCAGTGGAATCAGCTGACCCAGCTGGTCAGCCGACACCCTTCTAACTGCTGTTTAAACTCTGCCTCTGTGCTCGCGCGCGTGTAAGTCTGAATCCTGGTGGACTATCAGTCCCAGCCACACCAGTACTGTCATGCAATGTATCTAGTGCCGGGGCCGCCTCTGATGTGGATTCCGCCATTACCAATGCGGATTCCGCCGCACTGCCTATGCGGCATGCGGTGTTTTTTCCGCGTTGTGACGCCATGCTGGACGCGGAAACAGCCGCCTCACCTCGAGAGACGGCGGCCTTTCCGCGTTTCCTTACAGAAACTAGGAGATTCCAGTTTTAGGCCTCGTTCACACTAAGGATGTTGCTGTACGCTTTTCACAGGGCATTGCGCCGTACACTTTGCCAAGTACAGCTTTTTACATAGATTCTAACGTATCAAGTTCACATACAGTGATGTGAAAAACGTTTTGCCCCCCTCCTGATTTCTTATTCTTTTGCATGTTTGTCACACTTAAATGTTTCTGCTCATCAAAAACCATTAACTATGAGTTAAATATAACATAATTGAACACAAAATGCAGTTTTTTTTTGTTAAAAAAAAAAAACTTAACTGTGGTTTATCACACCTGAGTTCAATTTCTGTAGTCACCCCCAGGCCTGATTACTGCCACACCTGTTTCAATCAAGAAATCGCTTAAATAGGAGCTATCTGACACAGAGAAGTAGACCAAAAGCACCTCAAAAGCTAGAAATCATGCCAAGATCTAAAGAACTTCAGGAACAAATGAGAACAAAAGTAGTTGAGATCTATCAGTCTGGTAAAGGTTATAAAGCCATTTCTAAAGCTTTGGGACTCCAGCAAACCACAGTGAGAGCCATTATCCACAAATGGCAAAAACATGAAACAGTGATGAACCTTCCCAGGAGTGGCCGGCCGACCAAAATTACCCCAAGAGCGCAGAGAAAACTCATCCGAGAGGCCACAAAAGACCCCAGGACAACATCTAAAAAACTGCAGGCCTCACTTGCCTAAATTAAGGTCAGTGTTCACGACTCCACCATAAGAAAGAGACTGGGCAAAAATGGCCTGCTGGCAGATATCCAAGGCGCAAACCTTTTTTAGGCAAAAAGAACATTAAGGCTCGTCTCAATTTTGCTAAAAAAAAAACATCTCAATGATTGCCAAATCCTTTGGAAAATACCTTGTGGACCGATGAGACAAAAGTTGAACTTTTTGGAAGGTGCGTGTCCCGTTACATCTGGCGTAGAAGTAACACAGCATTTTAGCAAAAGAACATCATACCAACAGTAAAATATGGTGGTGGTATTGTGATGGTCCGGGGTTGTTTTGCTGCTTCAGGACCTAGAAGGCTTGCTGTGATAGATGGAACCATGAATTCTACTGTCTACCAAAAAATCCTGAAGGAGAATGTCCGGCCATCGGTTCGTCAACTCAAGCTGAAGCGATCTTGGGTGCTGAAGCAGGACAATGACCCAAAACAGACCAGCAAATCCACCTCTGCATGGCTGAAGAAAAACAAAATGAAGACTTTGGAGTGACCTAGTTAAAGTCCTGACCTGAATCCTATTGAGATGTTGTGGCATGACCTTAAAAATGCGGTTCATGCTAGAAAACCCTCAAATAAAGCTGAATTACAACAATTCTGCAAAGATGAGTGGGCCAAAATTCCTCCAGAGCGCTGCAAAAGACGCTTGATTGCAGTTATTGCTGCAAAGGGTGGCCCAACCAGTTATTAGGTTCAGGGGGCAATTTCTTTTTCACACAGGGCCATGTAGGTTTTGAGGTTTTTTTCTCACTAAATAATAAAAACCATCATTTAAAACTGCATTTTGTGTTCAATTATGTTATCTTTGACTAATAGTTAACAGTTTTTGATGAGCAGAAACATTTAAGTGTGACAAACATGCAAAAGAATAAGAAATCAGGAAGGGGGCAAATAGTTTTTCACATCACTGTATGTTTGCGTTTTTACTGTCCATTTGAGAAACGTAGTATTGCATGCATTTCTATGTGTTGCGCTGTGAAGCGCATAGCAATGTAAGTGAATAGGTGGCTTTTTCAGCACTAAGAAGGGCATAGCAATGCACCTTGGAGATGCGTTTTTTACCCCTAATTAAAAAAAAAAAAAAAAAAAAAACACGTTTTCAAATGAAAACAAATCTTTACTGACAACTGCTAAATCAAATAAGAAAACATGCTGGACAAAAACGTGCGTGTTTAAGCACATGTAAAACGCATCGGTACACTTAAAAAAAAAAAAAAGTCACCTAAACACAATGAAATATTGCAAATGTGAACGAGGCCTGAGGCTACACACTAGGCGTTGTGGTCCATTGCATTGGACAATAATCGTGTTGCTAACGCAATGGAGTACATACAGTAAAGCATACTTTGTATGCACCTTACGCTTCACTGTATGCAGAGACTTTTCTCCTCCATTCCAACACTGCTTTTGCAGGATGTGCAGCGCAATGCCTCACTGCGAACATAGCCTTAGAAGTGGAAAGGCCAAGTTACACCTTAACAGTTCACAGCTGCATATGAAGAAAAAAAAAATACATACAGGGTGCATTTCTCTATGTTTTCCTTCTGTCCTGTGCAAGAGTTCAGGTCCACTTTATTAATGCCTTAGAAAAATACAGGTGTAAGATCTTCTATGCACAGGAAGAGATCCAGGCAATCGATTGGACAGGAGTACCAGACATGCTCACGTGCAGTGACTCTTGTCAATTCTTCTGTTCTCAGCAAGTTTCCTGCTCTTATCCTATTACATTGATTAGTGATTTGAACATCCACTGATGTGGTTAAACAATGGTTTATCAGTTATTTAGAATCGGCTGGCAGAAGTCACTCCCAATAAATATACAATTTTATCATTATTTGATTATGTACAAGACTTAAAGGACAACTAAAGCAAGCGGAAAATGGAGGATGAGAGATTTATTTCCTTTTAAACAATTCCAGTTACCTGGCAGCCCTGCTGATCTATTTGGCTGCAGTAATGTCTGAATCACACCAGAAACAAGCATGTAGCTAATCATGTCAGATCTGACAATAATCTCAGAAACCCCTGATCTGCTGCATGCTTGTTCAGGGTCTACAGATAAAAGTATTAGAGCCAGAGGATCAGCAGGGCAGCCAGGCAACTGGTATTGCTTAAGAGGAAATAAATATGGCAGCCTCCATACCATCTCATTATTACAGTTGTTCTTTAACCTTACACAAATATTTCTCAGGGCTGGAACGCACTAGAGCGATTTTTAAGCGTTTTCTAAATGCTAACGATTTCCTTAAACGCTCAGCTAAATGTTAATGGATAGGCCAAATTCCACTGGAGCGATTGCGATTACCAAAATCGCAAACGCAGGACATGCAGCACTTTTGAGCGTTAGCGTTTTGCTTTAGCGTTTCTGCAATGTAAAATATATAAATGCTGACGTAATCGTTCGTCAAAACCTACACAGAGCGATTTTCTAGCATTTTTAAATTCCTGCACACTGTAAAAAAAATGAAAATTAATTGAAAGGACCAATCAGAATTAAAATAGCTAATCGCAAATCGCTACACAATCGCTGGCAAAAAGCTGACACTTTTTAAAATCGCTGCCAAAAACACTCTAATGCCAAATTAGATTTGTGACTCTGCCCCTCCAATATCTTGGCCACACAGACGATTTAGTTATGAATTCCTTGCTGGTGGTACATCGCTCTAAATGCACAAGACTTAGAAACCTGGAGAAGAGGTCCAAATAATGCCACCTACAGAAAAGTGCCTCTGAATTTCCCAGCAATGGCAAAATCATAAACTTTCATAGCTGGCCATTCGGGACGAATGGCCAGCTATGAAAAATGCTGGCTCTGGCTATTGGTCACATGACTGCTGCCAGCTGCTTCCGATTCTGACAATGGAGAAGGGGCTCTGTTATTCAGACTGTGGGTCTGTTTCACACTGTGCGTGTTGCCAAGCAGTGCACAGTGATTAAAAAAGCCCCAAATAACTTCAGCTTGGCTTTTATATTATATTTTACATACGCCTTCACATGGCGGAGTTGTCCTAAAAATGTCCAATAACAGCATTATCATACAGGAGTAAACACGGCCCTATTCAGTTAGGGCTTGTTCACACCTAGGGCGTTTTCGCTATTTTTTTCAGCGCTGGCGATTTTAAAACTCGCCTTAAAAGCGCTTGTGCAATGAATCTTCATGGGATAGTTCATACCGGCGCATTTCGTCAGCTTTCCGCTCAGCAAAGCGCTGCCTGTACCATTTTTAGGACGATTTTGCTACAATGGAAGGTATAAGAAAAGCACAAAACGCTCACAAAATCGTTTTGTGCAGCAATTGCGTTCGCACTTTAAAAAATACATTGTATTTATTATTTTCCGGGTGAAAGAGTTCACTTCCTGACTGACACCCTGAAGTGAAAAAATAGAATCGCTCTGCAAAAGCGCTTAGAAAAGCGCTTTACAATAATCGTAGCGCGTGGGTAAGTGCCGGGAGGGGGGAAAAATTACTCACAAAACCGCAAAAAGTGGCCATCTGCGATTTCAATTTTTTTTGAACAAAGCCTTATAAAGAATAAAAGCTCACTGCGCTGTCCCGCAATAACTATAGCAACGCATTGCTATACAGGGCACTTCCATACAGACTGCATGCTGTGAACAAACCCTACAATTTAATTCCACATAACTACATTCAATGCCAAAGCAAGGGGAGTGCCTGGACCATTCACAGTGCTTGCCCCTTATATAAAGATCTGGACAAGGACAGCAAAATGGTGTAGTGGTTAGCGCTCTCGCCTTGCATTGCTGGGTCTCAGGTTCGAACCCCAGCCAGGGCACTATGTGCAGGGAATTTGTACGTTCTCACAGTGAATGGGTGGGTTTCCTCCATGAATTCTGGTTTCCCACCGCAAAATCATACCGATAAGTTAAATGGCTTCACCCTAAATTGGCTCTAGACTAATACATACAGTACATAGACATATAACCAGGGCTGTGGAGTTGGTACAAAAATCTTCTGACTCCTCAGTTTATGAAACCTCCAACTCCGGGTACCCAAAATGACGTCCCCGAATCCTTACGCTAATACTTACCAGAGCTGTGGATTTTGTACAAAATCATTTGACTCCGACTCCTCAGTTTATGAAATCTCCAACTTCGACTCTGGGTACCCAATTGCTCCGACTCCACAGCCCTGCATATAACTATGGTAGGGATTAGACTGTGAACCCCTTTGAGGGATAGTTAAAGGGATACTGTAGGGGGTCGGGGGAAAATGAGCTGAACTTACCCGGGGCTTTTAATGGTCCCCCGCAGACATCCTGTGCTCGCGCAGCCGCTCACCGATGCTCCGGCCCCGCCTCCGGTTCACTTCTGGAATTTCTGACTTTAAAGTCAGAAAACCACTGCGCCTGCGTTGCCGTGTCCTCGATACCGCCGATGTCATCAAGAGCGCACAGCGCAGGCCCAGTATGGTCTGTGTCTGCGCAGTACACTCCTGGTGACATCAGCGGGAGCGAGGACACGGCAACGCAGGCGCAGTGGTTTTCTGACTTTAAAGTCAGAGATTCCAGAAGTGAACCAGAGGCGGGGCCAGAGCATTGGGGAGTGGCTGCACCAACACAGGATGTCTGCGGGGGACCATTAGAAGCCCCGGGTAAGTTCAGCTCATTTTTCCCCGACCCCCCTACAGTATCCCTTTAAGTGACAAGACTACATATACTCTGTAAAGTGCTGTGGAAGATGTCGGTTCTATATAAATACTAAATAATAATAAAGATGAAACATTTTGCAGGGCTGAGGAGTCTGAGCAATTTTGGGTACTTGGAGTCGGAAGCTTCATAAACTGAGGAGTCGGGTGATTTTTGTACTGACTCCGCAGCCCTGCAGCTGTGAACAGTCTGTGTATTCCATAAAGTGTGATATTTACTTGTTCTGTATACCGTAAACTACAAACAAAAATAGGGCAGTAAAGAATACATAGAAAGCAAACAGTGGCTAGCAATCTTGTCTTGTCCTGCTAGCGACCCAGGTTTGTCTACTGGCCAGGACAGAATGTCTATGGAGTCTGTATGTCCTTACCGTGTTTCTGTCAGTTTTTCCTGGGTATGTTTCTTATTTTCTCAAAACCCAAAAACATACTGATTACTTTTCCCTGAATTGGCCTTCAAGCGCATTCACAATATGCACATGTGTAGTAACCCAGTGCATTAATCGCATCTGAACTCACTGCGCATACAGTTGTATGTAATCCTAATGCACTTTCTGAAGTGCATTTCTGGATATCATGTGCAAAAACTAACCCACATCATGTAGCAATTGTTCATGCTATGACAATAACATGAGTGTTTTAACATGCACAATGCGCACAGCATTATAACACTATACACAATGCGCATAGTGTGAATTTGGGATAACGCTTGGTACACATGTACAATGAATGTCAACTGGCAGTTGGGCCAAGTTCTGTACAGACGCATTGCCGTGTCCGTTTCTAGGGGCAGGTGGGGCTCCTAGCCCGGGGAGCAGCTGAAAAGGGAAGGGGGGGGGGGTTTACATGCAGGTAGTGCACATCGGGATCCAACGCAGCAAAAGGTGACACTACACCGTATTCTGTCACACTGGTAACAGCACCTCCTGTTCACAGGGGGCGGGGGCTGTTATCAGTGCAACAGAATGCCAGAATCCAGGAAGGAGATGCGGTGTACTTTGCCATGCTGGATCCTGGCTAGGTGAGTCTCCCACTATGCATGTGCCCCCCCCCCCTCCCCCTGCATTCTGGCTACTTTATGGAGGGCACTATGGCTACCACATTGCAAAAGTGCGCAATGGTTTCCTGCTGGGTCATCTAAACTAGACTAGCACCAAGCACTGTAGTTATTGTTATACTTTGTATTCTGTTGTACAGCACCATGGAAGATGTTGGTCCTTTATAAATTCATAATAATATTATGTTAATTGGTTTCACCCAAATTAGTCTGTAGGTGGTTACAGACCATCCAACCAAAAATGTACATTTTTGTTTGTTTGTTTTGGTTTATTCAATAAAATTACCAATAGCACGGTGGCGTAGTGGTTAGCTCTCTCGCCTTGCAGCGCTGAGTCCCTGGTACGAATCCCAGCCAGGGCACTATCTGCAAAGAGTTTGTATGTTCTCTCCATGTTTGCGTGGGTTTCCTCTGGGCACTCCGGTTTCCTCCCACATTCCAAAAACATACAGATAAGTTAATTGGCTCCCCCTAAAAATTGGCCCTAGACTACAGTACTTACACTACATAATATAGACATATGGCAATGGTAGGGATTATATTGTGAGCTCCTTTGAGGGACAGTTAGTGACAAGACAAAATATATATATATATATATATATATATATATATATATATATATATATATACACTGTACAGCGCTGCATAATATGTTGGCGCTATATAAATACATAATAATAATAATAATAGCCTGAAAAAAAAAAAAAACCTTTTTTCTTTTGATCAGCTCTGTAGTAGACACATTTGATAAATGAGTGATCAACTGATTATTTAAAAAAAAAGAAATGTGAAAAATCAACTGTATGTCGCACCTTTAGGCTCCTTTCACACTATGACCGTTGCGTCAAAGCACAACGTGCAATATAATCGCATCACAGCACCATGCAATTATATATATCAATGGGCCTTTCACACTGGTAATTTTATGGTGCAAGGAGTGCGCTACCGGACCACACGCGAGGCACTGTATAGGTCGCATCACAGCGCTAAGCTACAATGCAACTTTATATAACCCTTGCAATCCTATTTTTCAGGATACGCAATACAATGTACATAGTGTAAACTAGCCCTAGTAAGGTTCTATGCATTAGGAGCTCTCTGAGAGGCAGATGGTGATTGAATTGTTCAATATACTCTATAAAGAGCTGTAGAGAATGTAAGTGCTGTATAAATATATAAATAATAATAATAATGCTAATGCCAATAGTAAGTCAATTGTTTTCCACAAACTCGTCCTCAGGCTAGGTTAGGGGAATTGGATACCAATCATAGCACTAAATTATATATTATATATATATTTCAGCTGCTATGTCAGCTGTGGTGATTGTTCTCCCCTCCCAGCTGTGCCCCTAATAGAGGCAGGGCATGGTCCTACCTTCACCGTGAGCGAGCCATGCAGTGGCACACACCCTCCTCTGCTCCCCAGCACAGGGCTCTGCTGCAGTGCTGTGGGCATTGGCCTCAAGGGCCCGTCTTGTCAGGCTACACACAGCGGACCGCTGCGGGGACAGGCAGTAGTAGTAGCCTCAGGTACGAAGAATGCTGCAGAATCCTTTTCAAAGCATCTCATGGACCATTCGGCGACGCATGCGCAAAACCAACCTTCTATACTGCCTACAGAGGGCGCCTAAATGAGGCGGAGGGAAAGCGCATGCGCAGTTACTGCGTACACCCACCGCACCCGGCGCACCTGAACGTACTCGCCTGGAGCAGAAATAATGCGCAAGCGCAATACAGGGACCTTTATCTGACCGGGAAGGAGAGTACTGCGCATGCGTCATGGGCAGGCTTTATTAGCCGACGGTTTTCGTTAGAAAAAATAAAAGTGAAATCTAACCAGAATGTTTTTATGACATTACGAGATTAAATGATTTACCATTTAAAGTGAAAATGTCACCATCTGTAAGAACCAATGATTAAACTGGGCAATGCAGCCGCGTTACTGTGGGATATTAAAATGCATTAGGATTAATTCATGAATGAAATGTTTAATCATGTTTGGAATTAATTACACATAGTAAAGCAGCTTTTGTGGCAGGATATTTCTGCAGAGAGTGTAGTGGTTATAAAAGCCATTAGGGCAATAACACCAAATATTACTGACCACACACAGGCAGACAGTACTACAACAGCAAGCTTTTAGGGAAATTGCTTTTCAGTGATTCCCAATGTCATCCTGCAGGTGGCGCTGTTGCTCGACCTGCTGGAGATTCTGCAGACCTCAAATTCGACCACTGCGTTATAACCACAGGTCAGGTGAATAATGGCACCTATCTAATAAGTTCACACTTGTCCCTGCAGAAGAAAATCATCAGTTTTCTGCTAAAGGCTGGGTTCATATATGACATAGCGTGAAAAAGGAGCATTTTATGCAGGTGTGTGTGCGATTTTGTAATGTGATTTAGGCCCAGTGCACACCGAGCGGATTTTGGAGCGATCCGCCGGCCGCATCCGCCTATAAAAACGCTTGTCTAATGTATTGCAATGGGATGGTGCACACCGGCGGTTTGCGGTTTTTGCCAAGCCGCAAACGCGCCTCCTGCTGCGCGTTTGCGGTTTTCGGAAGCGTTTCGTCCTCAATGTAAAGTATAGGAAAAACGCAAACCGCTCTGAAAAACGCTAGTTCAGAGCGGTTTGCCAGGCATTTTTGTTACAGTAGCTGTTCAGTAACAGCTTTTACTGTAACAATATGTGTAATCTGCTACACAAAAACGCACCCAAAACCGCTAGGTATGTTTAGAAAACCTCTCTAAACATACCTAGAATCGCTCTGAAATCAGCTCCCAAAACCGCTAGCGTATTGCGGATCTGCTAGCGGTTTTGGTGTGCACTGGGCCTTAGGCTCTGTTCACATCTAAAATCGAAATTGCAAGCGTTTCACGATTTTGTGCACAATTTTTTAGCGCCTGTGAGCTGCTTTTCTAAAGCTCTTTTGCAGAGCGATTTTTTTAATTCACTCCCTGACGCAAGTCAGGAAGTGAACTCTTTGACCCGGAAAAGAATATATACAATGTATTTATTCTTAAAAACGCAATC
The DNA here is from genome assembly GCF_040937935.1 of Hyperolius riggenbachi. NCBI lineage: Eukaryota > Metazoa > Chordata > Amphibia > Anura > Hyperoliidae > Hyperolius > Hyperolius riggenbachi. Next base: position 80,044,919 of record NC_090653.1, read on the forward strand.
GCCTCACAAAGCGATTTTTTTGAGCATTTTGCGCTGTTCCTATACCTTCCATTACAGCAAAATTTCCCCAAAAAATACAGGCACCGCTTAGCGGAGTGCAAAGCGGACGAAACGCGATGATATGAACTTTCTCATAGAGAATCATTACACAAGTGTTTTGTCTTGAAAAAAGGCCGAAAACGCCCTTAGGCCTGGTGCACACCAAAAACCGCTAGCAGATCCGCAAAATGCTAGCAGATTTTAAAACGCTTTTTCTTATTTTTCTGTAGCGTTTCAGCTAGCGTTTTGCGGTTTTGTGTAGCGGTTTTGATGTAGTAGATTTCATATATTGTTACAGTAAAGCTGTTACTGAACAGCTTCTGTAACAAAAACGCTGGCAAAACCGCTCTGAACAGGCGTTTTTAAGAGCGGTTTGCGTTTTTCCTATACTTAACATTGAGGCAGAAACGCATCCGCAATCCAAAAAATGCCTCACCCCGGGAGTATGCGTTTCAGCAAAACGCCTCCCGCTCTGGTGTGAACCAGCCCATTGAGATACATTGACCAAGCGTATCCGCAGCCGCAAGCGGCTGCAGAAACGCTGAAAAAGCCGCTCGGTGTGCACCAGCCCTTAGTGTGAACAAGCCCTCACTGCATTTTCAGTGCATTTGCATTTTTTTTAATGCAGAAGCGTTTTTCATGCGTTTGTGGTTTGCATATGTAAATCGCATATGCGTTTTGAATGCGTTTTTATATTTACAGTTATGCAAATCACTAGGAAGACAACAGGAAGCAGAAACACATCAGAAATCTTTATTTAAAAAAAAATGCATAAAAAAAGCTTTAAAGCGGTATGCATATGCGTCACCATAGACTTTCATTATGTGCGTTCTGGCAACCATCCTGCATAATATGCAACAAAACCAGCGTTTGCGAAATGCATACTGTAAATCAGTTCTCTGCATCTTTTTCTGTGTCCCATTAACTAACATTGCTGCACAAAACGCAGCGTTTTACGCAACGCTAGCGTTTCTGCTATGTGTGCACTCAGCCATAGGGGGTTTTTCCTGCGTGTCCGTTTTCATCCTTCAATCAATGTTCATATTTAATCAATAAAAAATAGTTTTCGAATTAGTGTTTTCCTTTTTTAAAACACATCTAAAAATGCATACCAATGTGTTTTTTGTGCAGCCCATAGACTATCATTGTGTTGTTGTTTTTTTGCCTGCGTTTTCTAAAACGCATGCAGTTCAAATAAGTGTAACCCTAAGGGCTCGTTTACATATAGCGCAATTTCAGGCAAGTTAATGGAAACCTGATCGCAGGGACATCAGACAGTGCATAAACTGCACTCTCTGATGTTTCCATTCATGCGCTGCGATTCTTCACTACTGAATCGCAGCGCATAGTTGCCTGCATTTTCGGGGCGCTTCAGCCCACGATCCCATTCAGTATAATGAATGGGATCGCAAGCCCCGCCCCCCGCCAGGAGTGATGCACAGCGCAGAGCCACGGAGCTCTACGCTGCATGGAAACAAGCCCTAAGGCCTCATTCACATCATTGATGCAGAATGGCCGTGCAACTGGAAGGCAACATGCATTATCGCACACCATCTGCGCCGCTGTGCGCTTCTGATCCCATTCACTACAGTGAATCGCTCAGTGCTGTGCTTGGCTACAAAAATGCATGCAGCAGTGCAATAGCGCATTGCACTGCTGCACAGCGCACATTATGTTAACGGCAGAAGTTCTGTCTATGCACTTCTGCTGTTCTTGCATGTCGCACACCATATGCGCTGCCGAAATGCACAATATGAACTAGGCCTTAGGCAGCAAGAGAACACTGAGTTTGGAGTTTTGGAAGCAGAAGGACGGCTGAACGGGGTGCTTGCTGAGCAGTTCAGTCTGCTGCCCCGCCAGTGCAATTTGGGTGCAATTTAAATGCAGCTGAATTGCAGTGGTAGTAATGCCATGTGTGTCAAGCGCTGACATGTGGTGGTGTTACAGGGCGGCAGAAGACCGAGACATGTCGAGTCTGAGGACGACTGCGGCTGCGCTCAGGTCTGACTCCATAGGGGAGTCCCCTGTACAGCGCCGCTACAAGCTAATTCTGAGTGCATTCACTGCCTGGCAGTTGCCTGTGTGAAAAGGGCCTTAATGTATGCAACTTTGTCAATGTGTTAGGGTGCATACACACATCAGACCATAGTCTTTGGAAAATGAAAGATCACAGACCAATCACCACACTTCATGTAGTATGAGAGCCATACTCTACTCAGTCTTTTCTATGAAGCTGAACTCCACATCAGAAAAAAACATTTGCAAGATGCTGCACACACAGATGCTGTACAGACACAAAAGATCAGTATCTGCAAAAGATCTGTTCCTGCCAAAAATCCATTCCTGCAAATTGCAATGATAGTCTATGAGATCTGCAGATCATCATACACACATGATTTAACTGTCATTCATCTGCAGATCAAGCAATCATCTGCAGATCTGAAAATCCATCCTGGTGGATCTGATCTGCAGATGAATGTCAGTTAAATCATGTGTGTATGATGATCTGCAGATCTCATAGACTATCATTGCAATTTGCAGGAATGGATTTTTCGCAGGAACAGATCTTTTGCAGATACTGATCTTTTGTGTCTGTACAGCATCTGTGTGTGCAGCATCTTGCAAAGGTTTTTTTCTGATGGGGAGTTCAGCTCCATAGAAAAGACTGTGTAGAGCAGAGGTGCCCACACTTTTTCGGCTTGTGAGCTACTTTTAAAAATTAGCAAGTCAAAGTGATCTACCTATGTACAATTTTAGGAGCACACTTGTAAATACAGGAATGGAAGATGTAGTGGGGTCGTGATCTACCATGAAGGCCTTCGCGATCTACCGGTAGATCGCGATCTACCTAATGGGCACCCCTGGTGTAGAGTATGGCTCTCATACTACATGAAGGGTGGTAAGATTGGTCTGTGATCTTTCATTTTCCAAAGACTATGGCCTGATGTGTGTATGCACCTTTAGGGCTGGAACCCACAAGAGCGTTTTTTTGAGCATTTTGGCAGCGCTGCGATACGCTAGCGTTTTGCCAAAACGCTCAGCTGATGTTAATGGATGGGGCAACTTCCACAGGAGCGTTTGCGTTTCCCAGAAACGCAAACGCAGGACATGCAGCATTTTGGGAGCGTTAGCACTTCAATGTAAAGTATTGAAACGCTAGCAGAAACGCTCAGCAAAACCTAAACTGAGCGGTTTTGCTAGCGTTTTGCGGTTCAGCACACTGTAACAAAATTAAAAATAATTCACAGGACCAATCAGGATAAAAACGCAAAACGCAAAACGCTACACAACCGCTGAGCAAAAAAATACAATGTTGCAAAACGCGACCGCAAACGCGCATGAATCCGCTTGCAAACCGCTCAGACAAAACTCTAGCGGTAGCGTTTTGCGTTTGCTGTTTTCAGTGGGTTCCAGGCCTTAGGCTGTGATCACAGTGGGGAGTTGCATCCCCTGTATAGCAGGAGCGTAACGTAAAAGTTGTACTGCATGTTATCTGGCCGTTGCGTCACATAAAGTGAAGCATACAGTCAATGATAAGTATGTTTCACTGTCACTGTTAATGTGTGCATATTGGGGTAACACACTGCATGCAGTGCATTGGGATGGCGTTAGACTGCACCGCAATGGCCACACTGAACTCGCATTGCTTTTGCATTGCAGTGTGTCATCATTCCACGCAGTTATTACATCACACAGCACTGAGAACGTAGCCTTATACCATCTCCAACATTGCAGACCTTGGGGAGTGTTGCTGATATATAGGGTAGGAACACACTAGGCAGAAATGCTAGCATTGCGTAAAACGCTAGTGTTAACACATATAATGCTATTCAATGGGCCGCATGAAAAAACGCATGTGTTTGCATTCTGCAATACGCATTTTTAAAAACACAGACTTTTTTCCCATATTTTTCCAAAACGCATCTAAAACGCACATAATGAATGTCAATGGTGACCCAGAGGTCATTTTAGTGTGCTTTGCCTTTTTTATGCGCTTTTTTTTTTCTTTTAAACAAGTTTAATGATGTATTTCCACTTCCTGTTGACTCTCCAGTGATTAGCATAAAACGTATATCAAAAACGCATACAAAATGCATGTGCGATTTATATATGCGAACCACAAACGCATTAAAACGCAAGAAAAACGCATGTGCAAAACAAAAACACAAAATGCAAAAGCACTGAAAACACATATGGGACATAGCCAGGCAATGTTCAGTAAAGAAAACTTACTTCTGGCCATGTAAGGGCTTGTTCACACCTAGGGTGTTTTCGCATTTTCTTAAGCGCCCTAAAAGCGCTGATAATGGCTTATCTGAAATCCATCACAGATCCCCTGCTGGATACTCTGCAATTTGCCTACAGGCCCAATAGATCTGCAGACGACGCCTTTAACATGTGCATGCATTATGTACTACAGCATCTAGACACCCCAGGAACCTACACCAGGATTTTATTCATAGATTTCAGCTCTGCATTTAATACCATAATTCCATCACTGCTACACAGCAAGCTCTCCCAGCTACACATACCTGAATCCATCTGCAAATGGATAACCGATTTCTTAACCGACAGGAGACAGCATGTTAGACTTGGGAAACACACATCCAGGGCCGGATTTGCACTCTTTACCGCCCTAGGCCACTGTCACCAGCCGCCCCCCTTCAGTATAGGTTGGCGAGATGACCCCTCCCCTCTTCCCTCTACTATAGGTAGCCTGATGACACCCCCAGTATAGGTAAGCAGATGACTCCACCCCTTTCCTTCCAGTATAGGTAGACAGATGACCACTCCCCTCTAGTATACATAGCCAGATGAGTCCTCCCCCTTTCCCTCCAGTATAGGTAGCCAGATGACTCCCTTAATCCCTTCTCCCCCCCCCCCCCCCCCCTCTCTTATCAGTATAGGTAGCCAGCTCGCTTTTACACTGCAGAAGCCATCTTTGTCACTCATTTCTCAGCTCATCTCCAGTGCAGAAGCTTCCTCTACCTTTCCGTCTCCAATGCTGCCCAAGTCCATAGCCGCCGGCCACAATGCAAACATGCACAGAGAGCAAGGTGGCTGCTGCACAGAGAGCAAGGTGGCTGCTGCACAGGCAGCTAATAGCAGAGTACCGCGGTCAGGCGCTCGCCTGATCTCCCCGCTTTGCAGCATTTGCAAGCTTGCAAATGCTGCACCAGTTTAGCCTGCTGCTTTGGTGCCCTTCCTCCTGTGGAGCCCTAGGCCATGGCCTAAATCCGGCCCTACACACATCAAGCTCTCTGACAGTCAGTACTGGTGCACCCCAGGGCTGTGTGCTTTCCCCACTGCTCTACTCACTTTACACCAATGACTGCATCTCCACAGATCCATCTGTTAAGGTTCTGAAGTTTGCAGATGACACAACAGTAGTTGGTCTCATACAAAACGGGGACGAGTCTGCATTCAGGCATGTAGTGGGACATCTTTCCTCCTGGTGCAGCAGCGACAACTTGGAACTAAATGCTCTTAAAACCATGGAGATGATAATAGACTTCAGGAGATCACCCCCCCCCCCCCAAGGTACCTCCCCTTAACCATAAATGGATCCACAATTACCCAGGTAGAGTAATTCAAGTTTCTTGGGTCCACAATTTCAAACAACCTAAAACGGTATAACAATACGGCCACTATCGTCAAGAAAGCTCAGCAGAGGATGTACCATCTACGGCAGCTGAAAAAGTTTGACCTACCTCAAAATCTAATGGTGCAGTTCTTCACTGCAATCATCGAATCCACCATAACATCATCTATGACTGTATGGTTTGGCTCAGCATTAGAAAAGGGGAGGCTGCAGCGCATCATCCGAACAGCGGAAAGGATAATTGGCTGTAGCTTACCTTCCCTGCAGGATCTTTACGTTAGCGGGTGCAGAAAGAGCGCGACCAAGATTGCCTCTGACCCTTCTCACCCTGCACACTCCATCTTCAGGAGTAAGGCTGCTTTCACAGTTGGACGTTGCAGGCGCACGTTAGAGCAGCCTGTAACGCAGCCTAAATCACAGCACTGAAAAATCAATGGGCTGTTCACAGTGCCCACGTTGCGTTGGAGTATAACACTGCTCGGTAAATGAAAGTGCTGCGTGCTGTGCGTTATACTCGTATGTGGCTGCGTTTGTATGTTTGCACATGCTCAGTTGTTTTTTTGTTTTGTTTTTTTGCCGCATGCGCCGTTTTCGCCCGATAGTATGCGTTGAAAAGTATGCATCACGGACGCATCAAGAGACGCATAACGCGGCTCTATATAACGTCCAACTCGAAAGCTCACATGCGTTGCGTTAGGGGTACGTTCTAACGCAACGTCTTAGTGGGAAAGAGCCCTAAGATTCCGGTCAATCGCAACTAAAACCTCTAGACACAGGAGCAGCTTTTTTCCTCAGGCAGTAGCTAATGCTGAACCACGCTAGAGCTGCTAGGACTTGAAAGTAAACAGCACAGAACTGAAAATGAACAATTCTCACCTTGCTTACTGCCATTATACTTACATACTGTTCTCTTGACTTGTAATATACACACTGTCTGTCCTTGTATTGTTTTTGTTTGTAGTTGTTAAGTAACTGCCAAGACAAATTCCTTGTAAGTGCAAACTTACTTGGCGAAATAAATTGATTCTGATTCTGCAGTGATTCCCTATGAGAGTGTTCCCCTCTGAGCAGGTCGATTCCGATCCGCTCACCAAAGCGATCCCTGTACCATTTTGGGGGTGATTTACCCATAATGGCAGGTGTAGGGAAATCGCAAAACGCTTGAAAAAGCTCTTGGTATATCGATTTCCCCAGCACTTTTAAGAATACATTGTATTTATTCTTTTCCGGGTCAAAGGGCTGGTGCACACCGAGCGGCTTTTTCAGCGTTTCTGCAGCCGCTTGCGGCTGTATCTCAATGGGGTGGTTCACACCAGAGCGGGAGGCGTTTTGCAGAAACGAATCCTCCCGGGGTGAGGCATTTTTTGGATCGCGGATGCGTTTCTGCCTCAATGTTAAGTATAGGAAAAACGCAAACCGCTCTGAAAAACGCCTGTTCAGAGCGGTTTTGCCGGCGTTTTTGTTACAGAAGCTGTTCAGTAACAGCTTTACTGTAACAATATATGAAATCTACTACACCAAAACCGCTACACAAAACCGCAAAACGCTAGCTGAAACGCTACAGAAAAATAACAAAAAGCGTTTCAAAATCTGCTAGCATTTTGCGGATCTGCTAGCGGTTTTTGGTGTGCACCAGGCCAAAGAGTTCACTTCCTTATTTGCATCATGAAGTGAAAAAAACAAATCGTTCTGCAAAAGCGATTTGAAAAGCGCTTTACACAAAATCACCACGTGCAAGAAAGCGCCGGGAAGGGGGGAAAAATTGAAATTTGCTGGCATCAGCGATTTTGGTTTTAGGTGTGAACGAAGCCTAATGGTGGCCATACATGGTACAATTTTTCATTTTTTTCGATTAGATAATTTAGTTCGATTATTCCGTTAGATCAAATATAAAACATTTTCCAGCATGTCCGATCAGATTTTTCTCGATAAAACGGGATAATCGTTTGAATTTCTTGATCGAAAAAAATCTCTCTCTCTCTCTCTCTCTCTCTATCCCTCTCTCTCTCCATCGGTGGTGGCTCCTTTGCAGCAGCGAGAGGACACTCACTCACCAGCTCCATGCGTTCCAGTGCTGACGTCACTCTTCAGCAGCGCCCTCAGTGTCCTCTCCATGGTTACAGTGCTTCACTCTGCATGTGAGCGCTGTAACCATGGAGAGGTCACTGGTGGGGCTGCTGAAGAGTGACGTCAGCACTGGAACACATGGAGCTGGTGAGCGAGCGCCACTGCAGAGGGAAGGAGCAACCATTACCTATACCTGGCTACCTATACAGGGGGTACGTATACCTGGCTACCTATACTGGGGGCACCTATACATGGCTATCTATGCTGAGGGGAACTCATAGCTGGCTAACGTATACTGGGGGCACTCATACCTAGCAAACCTATACTGGAGGCACCTATGCCTAGCTATCTATACTGGGGGCACCTATACCTAGCTACCTATACTGGGGACACCTATACCTGGCTACCTATACTGGGGACACCTATACCTGGCTACCTATACTGGGGACACCTATACCTGGCTACCTATACTGGGGGCACTCATACCTGGCTACCTATACTGGGGGTACATATGCCTGGCTACCTATACTGGGGGCACCATACTAGGGGCGCCTTTACCTGGCCACCTATACTGGAGGCACTAATACCTGGCGACCTATACTTGGGGCACTCATACTTGGCTACCTACAATTGGGGCACTCATACCTGGCTACCTATACTAGGGGCACTCATACGTAGCTAACCTATACTGGAGGCACTCATACCTGGCTACCTATACTGGGGGCACCTATACCTGGCTATCTATGCTGAGGGGAAGTCATAGCTGGCTAACCTATACTGGAGGCACTCATACCTAGCTAACCTATACTGGGGGCACCTATACCTAGCTATCTATACTGGGGGCACCTATACCTAGCTACCTATACTGGGGACACCTATACCTGGCTACCTATACTGGGGACACCTATACCTGGCTACCTATACTGGGGGCACTCATACCTGGCTACCTGTACTGGGGGTACATATACCTAGCTACCTATACTGGGGGCGCCATACTAGGGGCACCTTTACCTGGCCACCTATACTGGGGGCACTCATACCTGGCGACCTATACTTGGGGCACTCATACTGGCTATCTACAATTGGGGCACTCATACCTGGCTACCTATACTGGTGGCACCTATATCTGGCTACCTACTGAGGATGTTTTTCTTGGGGGGGCAGCAAAAATTCTAGAATCAACCCTGACAGTGTCTCTCAGCTTGCTGCGTATGGGGTTGCACAGCTACAGACCACTTAAAGAGCTCATGCTGACCTCTATCCATTGCCAAAAACACCTACAATGGGCACAGGAGCATGAGAAAGAGATCATGAAGTGGCCTGACCTGATCAATCCTTTTCCTTGGCTATAAAATTCCCCAGATCTCAATCTCAATCCCAGAGATGTAACAATAGTGCGAACAGTTCCTGTAGCTGCAAATGGACCACACACACAATAACCCCACTTAGTATGCCATTGCACTGACTAGAGGGTGGCTTTAAAGGATTAGTTCACTTAAAAAACGTTGTTAAACAAAATGCTGCATCCAGAATTTTCATTACATACTATGCTCAGTTTCCAAGGCTTCACTCTTCAAATTCTTTTCTTTATCGAGACAGTAAGAGTACATCTGAGCAGTCTTACTATCCTTAAAATGCTGATCTCTGTTTTAATTTGAATACAAAACAACAAAAGTTGTTTAGGTGATACCTTTAATGACACTGTACAAGATTTCTTTGCAAGCTTTCCAAACTTTAAAGAGAACCTGTACTGAGAGAAACCTCCCCTGGGGGGTACTCACCTCGGATGGGGGAAGCCTCCGGATCCTATTGAGGCTTCCCCCGTCCTCCTCGGTCCCATGGCGGCGGAGATAAAGCTCCCCGAACAGCGGGGATGTAAATATTTACCTTCCCGGCTCCAGCACAGCTGCAGTATCGGCTCTCTGCTCAGAGATAGGCGGAAATAGCCGATCGCTGTCGGGCCGCTCTACTGCACGGGCGCAAGTCTCCTGCGCCTGCGCAGTAGAGCGGACTCTATGGAGATCGGCTATTTTCGCCTATCGTCGTGCGGAAAGCCGCAACAGCGCTCCCGCTGGAGCCAGGGAAGGTAAATAAATCAGCGCTTGTCAGGCTTGTCGAGGGAGAATTCCGGGGCACTTCGGGGGAGCCAGTGCTGGACTGCCTGCAGCTACAGGGGAGGGGGAAGCCTCATTGGGACCCTGAGGCTTCCCAATCCCGAGGTGAGTATCCCCCAGGGGAACTTTTTTTTGTTACAGGGTCTCTTTAAGTTTCTTCTTTAGGCATGTTTCAGAGCTGGATCAGAACCATACATGTACAGCATCCAGCTCTGAAACATGCCTGAAGAAGAAACGTAAAGTTTCGAAAGCTTGCAAAGGAATCTTGTACAGTTAGTCATTAAAGGTATCACTTACACAACCTTTGTTGTTATGTCTTCGGATTCTCTCCATGACTAATACCGGACCACACGCCTCTGTTTTAATTGTCAGAGGAAAACTCTTTAGTCCCCTCTCTTCCCTGTGGGTTCTGAATGTGTACCCCCGTGCCATGTGCACTAGTGAACAGCTGAGAGTGCCAGTCTGTTCTGGAACGTCCACCCTGCCACTTCTACAGCAGCCACTATAAGAAGATGAGGGTGGAGCCTAAAAAAATCAAATTGGCCAAGTAAGAATGTATTTTTAATGGAAATATTGTCCCACCATGTCCTTCCCCTGCTGACCCAATACCCTGGCTCTATAGGTGCCAGGGCCAGATTTACCATAAGGCACTGTAGGCACATGCCTACAGGTGACTAATGATGGAAAGCCGGCCCACTCCCCTCCCTGAGTGCCTCCCTCCTTCCTCCCTCCTTCCCTATGCAGAGTCCTGAGCAGTATGTAAATGAGAGGTAACTCACCCAGATCTTGGCATTCCACTAACGAGATCACCCTTCAGTCAGGGGCACCAGTAGCTACTTAAAACGGAGGGTACCTCTGGCTACCTCATGCTAAGGTAGCTACCTATGAGAGGCAAGGAAAGTAAGGGAGAAGTGACAGCTGGCCAGCCAGCACACTTGCAGTTTTTGTGGGGGTAGTAGGTCAATGGAGGGTGAAGTCTAGTGTGCCAGAACATATGTGCCTATAGGATCCTGTGATGTAAATCCAGCCATGATAGGTGCAAAGTGAACACATAACATATATGTCTACTGTTATATAATTTTAATTACCGTAATAAGTTTACAGCTGTTCCAAGAAAAACTGCAATTCAGCTTTTATCAGCTGTGCTATGCCAGAAAAAAAAAATACATTTCTGTATTCAGCATATTATATATTCACATGGTCTCTCTGCGCTTCAGAGGAGAAGAGAGGTTAGTGTTAGGCAGAGGAGAGGAGAGGTTAGGCAGAGGAGAAGAGAGATTAATGATAGACAGAGGAGGGGGGAGGTTGGTGTTAGGCAGAGGAGGGGGGAGGTTCGTATTAGACAGAGGAGAGGAGAGGAGAGGTTAGGCAATAGGCAGAGAAAGGGGGGGGGGGGGGTTACTGTTAGGCAGAGGGGAGGGGAATTTAGTGTTAGGCAGAGGAGAGGAGAGTTTAGGCAGAGGAGAAGAGAGATTAATGATAGACAGAGGAGGGGGGAGGTTGGTGTTAGTGAGAGGAGGGGGGAGGTTAGTATTAGACAGAGGAGAGGAGAGGTTAGGCAATAGGCAGAGGAAGGGGGGGTTACTGTTAGGCAGAGCAGAGCGGAGGGGAATTTAGTGTTAGGCAGAGGAGAGGTTAGGCAGAGAAAGGGAGGGGGTAGTGTGAGGCAGAGGAGAGGAGAAGTTAGTGGAAGGCAGCAGAGAGGTTAGGCAGAGGAGGGGGAGGTTAGTGTTAGGCAGAGGAGGGATGAGGTTAGTGTCTGTTGAGGAGGGATGAGGTTAGTGTTAGGCAGAGGGAAGGAGAGGTTAGTGTTAGACAGAGGAGAGGGAAGGTTAGTGTTAGACAGAGGTGAGGTTAGTGTTAGGCAGAGGAGAGGTTAGTGTTAGGCAGAGGAGATGAGGGGTTAGTGTTAGGCAGAGGAAAGATTAGGCAGAGGAGGGGAGGTTAGTATTAGGCAGGGGAGTGGTTAGTGTTAGACAGAGGAGAGGGGAGGTTAGTGTTAGGCAGAGGAAAGGAGAGGTTAGGCAGAGGCGGGGGAGGATAGTGTTAGGCAGAGGAGAGATAAGGTTAGTGTTAGGCTGAGGATGGTGGAGGTTAGTGTTAGGCAGATGAGAGGTTAGTGTTAGGCAGAGGAGAGAGGGGTTAATGTTAGGCAGAGGAGAGGAGAGGTTAGGCAGAGGAGAGGGGGAGGTTAGTGTTAGGCAAAGGAGAGGAGAGGTTAGGCAGAGAAGGGGGAGGTTAGTGTTAGACATAGGAGAGGGGAGGTTAGTGTTAGACAGAGGAGAGTTTAGTGTTAGGCAGAGGAGAGGAGAGGTTAGGCAGAGGTGGGGGGAGGTTAGTGTTAGGCAAAGGGAAGGTTAGTGTTAGGCAGAGGAGAGGGGAGGTTAGTGTTAGGCAATGGAAAGGGGGGGGGGTAGAGTTAGGCAGAGGATATGGGAAGTGAGGGTTAGGCAGAGGATGTGGGAGGTTGGGGTTAGGCAGAGGAGGGGGGAGGTTAGTGTTAGGCAGAGGAGGGGGGAGGTTAGTGTTAGGCAGAGGAGGGGGGAGGTTAGTGTTAGCCAACGAACAGGGGAGGCTAGTGTTAGGCATGGGAGAGAAGAGGTTAATGCTAGGCACTGCAGAGAAGAGGTTACTGCAGAGTGTAATTAGACTAAATGAGGCCCCCCTGTGAAAAATGTGACTCTTGTGGGGAGTCCATACCTCCCCCCTCTAGAGTTGGGCCGAACGGTTCGCCTGCGAACGGTTCCATGCGAACTTCCGTGGTTCGCGTTCGCGTCCCGCAGGCGAACCTTTGCGGAAGTTCGGCTCGCCCCATAATGCACCATGGAGGGTCAACTTTGACCCTCTACATCACAGTCAGCAGGCCCAGTGTAGCCATATAGGCTACACTAGCCCCTGGAGCCACTCCCCCCCTACTAAAAGGCAGGCAGCGGCGACCATTACGGTCACTCGTGTGCCTGCATTAGTGAGAGTAGGGCGAGCTGCTGCACACTCTCTCTCATAGGGAAAGATTAGTTAGGCTTAGCTTGTCCCTGGCTGCATACCTGTTCTGTGAACCCACCACTGCATACCTGTTCTGTGAACCCACCACTGCATACCTATTCTGTGAACCCACCACTGCATACCTGTTCTGTGAACCCACCACTGCATACCTGTACTGTGAACCTACTACTGCATACCTGTTCAGTGAACCCACCACTGCATACCTGTTCTGTGAACCCACCACTGCATACCTGTTCAGTGAACTCGCCACTGCATACCTGTTCTGTGAACCCACCACTGCATACCTGTTCTGTGAACCCACCACTGCATACCTGTTCTGTGAACCCACCACTGCATACCTGTACTGTGAACCCACCACTGCATACCTGTTCTGTGAACCCACCACTGCATACCTGTACTGTGAACCCACCACTGCATACCTGTTCTGTGAACCCACCACTGCATACCTGTTCTGTGAACCCACCACTGCATACCTGTACTGTGAACCCACCACTGCATACCTGTTCAGTGAACCTGCCACTGCATACCTGTACTGTTCAGTGAACCCGCCACTGTATACCTGTTCTGTTCAGTGAACCCGCCACTGCATACCTGTTCTGTTCAGTGAACCTGCCACTGCATACCTGTTCTGTTCAGTGAACCCGACACTGCATACCTGTTCTGTTCAGTGAACCCGCCACTGTATACCTGTTCTGTTCAGTGAACCCGCCACTGTATACCTGTTCTGTTCAGTGAACCCGCCACTGCATACCTGTTCTGTTCAGTGAACCCGCCACTGTATACCTGTTCTGTTCAGTGAACCCGCCACTGCATACCTGTTCTGTTCAGTGAACCCGCCACTGCATACCTGTTCTGTTCAGTGAACAGTTTGGTGTGTCAGTGTGAAGCAGTACCTTAATTACACTACCTGATTGATGTATACACATGCAAGATGTTTTAAAGCACTTTAGGCCTGTCATTTAGCATTCAATATGATTTATGCCCTTAAAACGCTGCTTTGCGTCAAATCCAGATTTTTCCCGGGGACTTTTGGCGTGTATCCCACTCCGCCATGCCCCCCTCCAGGTGTTAGACCCCTTGAAACATCTTTTCCATCACTTTTGTGGCCAGCATAAATTTTTTTTTTCAAAGTTCGCATCCCCATTGAAGTCTATTGCGGTTCGCGAACTTTAACGCGAACCGAACCTTCCGCGGAAGTTCGCGAACCCGGTTCGCGAACCTAAAATCGGAGGTTCGGCCCAACTCTACCCCCCTCCCATCCCACAAAAGTGCAGTCAATGACCAATAGAATGTATATAATACTGTGTAATATTTACCTACCTCCAGGTGCATCAAGACATTAGTGGTAGGATTAGGAGAGCAGAGATTAGTTTTAGACTTCGGAGAGGAGAGGTTAGTGTTAGGCAGAGGAGAAGTTGGTGTTAGGCATAGGAGAAGGGTGGTTAGTGTTAGGCATAGGAGAGAGAAGGTTAGTACTGTATTAGACATAGGAGAGGGGAGGATAGTGTTAGGCATAAGAGAGGGGGGTAAGTGTTAGGCATAGGAGGGGGAGTAGTAGAATATTGTCTATTATTGTATAGAATATTCTCTAAGTTAGCCAACAAATGTTATCATCCTGATTCAGAGCTTCTTGCTTTTATAGGAGATGGGGGTTAGGGTTAGGCATAGGAGAGGGGGTTTAGTGTTAAGCATAGGAGAGGGAGGGGGTTAATGTTAAGCATAGGAGAAGATAGTGTAGGCATAGGAAAGGTTAGTGTTAGGGGCATTGGGGAGGAAAGGTTTATGTTAGACATTGGAGAAGATAGTGTAGGCAGTGTTAGGTATAGAAGAGGAGAGGTTAATGTTAAGGCTGCTTACACACTAAGACGTTACAGGCGCACGTTAGTGCGCCTGTAACGCTCCCCCAACGCACAGCAATGTAACACAAGTGGGCTGTTCACACAGCCCACGTTGCGTTACATGTAACGCTGCACGTTCTCCGGAAAGTGCAGCATGCTACGGCGTTACAGCGGCTATAGCCGCGTTAAACTGTTTGCACATGCGCAGTGGGGAGCGGAGAGGAGGCGGGGAGAGCCAGCTACAGTAGCCGCGCACATGGCTACTTAATATTCACTGCATTGGCGGCCGCTGATTGGCCGGCGGGACCACGTGATGCGGAGTGTCTCGCTCCGCATCACGTGGTCCCGCTGGCCAATCAGCGCCACTCTGGGAGACATTATAGGAATCGAGCCGCCTAACGCGGCTCACTCTACCGTCCTCACTTGCAGCACCATACGTTGTGTTAGGTGCACGTTATGCGACCTTAACGTAGCACCTAACGCAACGTCTTGGTGTGCAAGTAGCCTAAAGGATACCCGAGGTGACATGACATGGACATGGATATGTACAGTGCCTAGCACACAAATAACTATGCTCTGTTCCTTTTTTTCTTTCTCTGTCTGAAAGAGTTAAATATCAGGTATGTAAGTGGCTGACTCAGTCCTGACTCAGACAGGAAGTGACTACAGTGTGACTCTCACTGATAAGAAATTCCAACTAAAAAACACTTTCCTAGCAGAAAATGGCTTCTAAAAGCAGGAAAGAGATAAAAAGCGTCAATAGTTCATAGATTTTAGCTCTGGCATACTTCAAAGAATGTGCCATTGAGCAAAAACAATAAAACAGTTAAAACTTAAAAAGTAGATTTAAAAATAAAATAAAACTGGAATATCTTTTAATAAAAATTTCAGGAGACGATAAATACAATCGTTTGTTTCATTAGTCTATTTTCGCCTCAGGTGTCCTTTAAGGTGCATACACACGCACTACTGTAACAAACGACGGGTCCGTCAGACCCTCCCGGTGGGCGGGAGTTCTGCCGACAGTAGCACGTGTACAGTCTGTCAGCAGACTGATAAGGCTGTTTCTGAATGATCTGCTCAGCGGATAGTTCAGAACACTTGTCATGTTGGGG
Organism: Hyperolius riggenbachi; assembly: GCF_040937935.1. Lineage (NCBI taxonomy): Eukaryota > Metazoa > Chordata > Amphibia > Anura > Hyperoliidae > Hyperolius > Hyperolius riggenbachi. The sequence goes on from NC_090653.1 coordinate 80,060,697, forward strand.
GCCTCATGATTGCTGAATTTGTCTTGATAGGGGCCTCATGATTGCTGAATTTGTCTTGTTGGGGGTCACATGATTGCTAACTGCGAGACTATGGGAAAAGCTGAATCATCATCATATCAGACAATAGCATTAAACCTACTTTTTTAGCTTTTTAAAACAGAAAATAAAACTGGGAGGTTCTAAAAAAATGAATACATTTTTTCAGGAGTAGGATGGATGAAATTGTTTATCTACACAGGTTTTCAACTTGGATTTTCCATAATGTTCATGTATGTGTTAAAACGTTTGTACAGTATTTAGTTTAAATTGCTGTTGCCACTTTGCGATAGATAAGTGACTTGTCAAAATTGTATGTGCGTATACATCTTTGATCTATGCCTATACTGATCGTAAATTATCTAAATAAAGGACAGGGAGCTCCATCCAGTATTTCGATGGGCAGGCCCGTTATCTGTAGCTTACACCGCTGCTAAGTTCATGTACGTTTGGCCCCACCCACTCACTGCATGGCCACGCCCATTTGCCCCCCACCTGGTGCCCCCGATCTCCAAGGACCCTAGGAAAGCCCCTGTCGTTGATCAGGCATGATCTTGGTGGCACCAACTTTCATCCGATTCCATAATTATCGAATCAAATGGTCAATTGGCGGCCAAGTCGAGAGATGAATGGCCACCTTAACTATGGCAGTTCCTAAATTCCGCTCACCTTCCTTAAATAAACTTTTGGCTATTATGTAATGCGAATTGCAGAACTGCAAACTGGCCAACAACTTTCTAAAAAGTTTGTTCCTACGGCAATTTCTACATAGTTTCAGGCTGATCTGATATGCCATGCTCTTGCCTCGTATGACAGGACATAACACACGTAGTCATTGCCAGAATTCTTATCTGCATGGACAAACTTGCACAGCAAGCCTGCTACTGCTGGGCACAAGAACATCCACTGCCAGCTGCGAGAGAGTTAATCCTCACAGTTACAGAAGCCCCTCCCACCAGGGGAGGAGCCTGGATAGGTAGTGTGCCAAGAGATCTTATAACATGCAGTGAGAGAGAGAGAGAGCAGTCATTGTATAATCACAATGGCTCCGAAAAACATTGTGATCTTTGGGGCTACTGGAATGACAGGTCGGATAACCCTGAAACAAGCTGTGGATGAAGGTAATTATAATGCCACTACTGATGCTTGATTGTCATCTGCATATATGATAGAACTGCTGCTGTGTAAGTAGGAAGCCTCCAGAATACTAAACAGTGTCTTCTTCCATATTGCAGTCTTGCAAACAGGTTCTGTTACACAGTAGAGTGCAGGATTTAATGTATGCATAACTGTATGTCTGCATGCAATAGATCTTAGAGACACACAGTTCACAGGTGCAGTTCTGCAGCTGCCTAGTGCAGTTATGACAGCATTGTGTGACCTTCCACCACGTGTTTCTGTGGTGTGGCTGGTTAATAAACACACATGGTGAATGTAAAGAAAACTGGAGTTGCCCGGGGCAATGGATCTATGTCCCAGCTGTGCCCGGGGCAATGGATCTATGTCCCAGCTGTGCCCGGGGCAATGGATCTATGTCCCAGCTGTAAAATGTAACAATTCTTTTAGTTGCCCAAGAGAACTTTTTCACTTTGCTGCATTTTTTATGTTTATAATCAGACACAGTGAAATGGTTTTGTTTTTTTAATATATATATTTCCTATACTTGTTGACTGTTATCTTAGTAACTTTATAGGATAACTAGTGACCTAAACCCATTAAGGCCCGGTTCACACTTGCGGTGGCCCTCCGGAATCGCCGTGCCGGAGCCGCACCGCTTGCAGAACGGACGGAACGGACGCACGGCATAGCAATGAAAGCCTATGCGTCCGTTCACATGCGTCCGTTCTGCCGAACCGGAGCCGGACCGGATCGGACTCCGGCCTCCGTTCCAACATGCGCTATTTTTTCATCCGGCTCCTCCGGCAGCCGTATCCGGGGCGGAGCCGGACTGCACCATCCGGCCAATACAAACCAATGGGAACCGGAGAGCGCACAACACACTGGCTGAGAAATCCGGATGTTCTACCCCACTTCCTATGGGGATTGTTGCGGCGATATTGGATGGGGACACATGGGCAAGCATTTTGGAGTGGAGCAGCACAGCTGGATCCGGATCCGGAGATGTTGGCAGCATGTCGCAGGTGGAGGTGAGTGCTAAACAGCAGAGGGCCTGATTCCACAGGTCCCCCTTCTGCTGACCTCCCAGACCCCAACATTTTTTTTGTTTTTAACGTTACTTTTGCCAAACGGATCCGGATCGCATCCTGATGGACACCTGATGCAACCTGACCGGATCTGGATCGGATCCGGATCAGAACCGTACGGTTCCGATCCGGATCCGGTCCGGATCCGGTCAGGTCATCCGGTCCGTTTGGCAAACAACCGCAAGTGTGAACCGGGCCTTAAAAACAAGCTGTAGGTCTGTTGCTGTGCTGTGTGTGCATAATAAGGCAAGCGAAAACTTGCCACTGCACTTAGAGAGTTATCTTATCTCTTCATTCCTTAAAGGGAAGGTTCAGGGAGGAGGTAAAAAAAAAAAAAAAAATCCATATCCACTTACCTGGGGCTTCCTCCAGCCCGTGGCAGGCAGGAGGTGCCCTCGCCGCCGCTCCGGATGCTCCCGTTCATCTCCGGTGGCCGACCCGACCTGGCCAGGCCGCCAGGTCGGGCTCTTCTGCGCTCCAATCTGCGCTTCACGGGGGCACACTGACGTCATCGGATGTCCTCCGGGCTGTACTGCGCAGGCGCAGTAGTTCTGCGCCTGCGCAGTACAGCCCGGAGGACGTCCAACGACGTCAGCGTGCCTGCGTGGAGCGCAGAAGAGCCCGTCGTTGGAGCGCAGAAGAGCCCGACCTGGCAGCCGGCCAGGTCGGGTCGGCCACCGGAGACGAACGGGAGCATCCGGAGCGGCGGCGAGGGCACCTCCTGCCTGCCACGGGCTGGAGGAAGCCCAAGGTAAGTGGATATTGATTTTTATTTTATTTTTTACCCCCTGCCTGAACCTTCCCTTTAAGGAATGAAGAGATAAGATAACTCTCTCACTGTGCAGTGGCAAGTTTTCGCTTGCCTTATTATCGTCAGCATGATCTTGGTGAATTGAGGCCAGTGTCTTGTTTTACTGTTTTTGCTTCAAAAGATGTGCTAGGGCTTATTTTTAGGGGATATCTTCTGTTTCTATCAGGAAGTGTCTTTCAGCAGCACATTTCCTGTTCCTGTGTACTGTGCTGTTCCTGTGCTGTGTTTCCTCCTGCCTTCCCCACTCTTCTTTTGGTGGATCTGAAGGTATGCTACTGTAGTGATCAGGCACCTGCCCTGTCATCCCTGCACACAGCTGATAACCTTGCTGTGTGCTGGAATGACAAGACCAGTGCCCTATCGGCACTGCACCGCTGTGTCCCCACCTGCTGGCCGCTTCTTCCTCCTCTTGAAAGTAGATCAAAAGTGTACCAGAGATGTCGCTAGCTACAGATTTGATACTTATCCGGGGCTTCCTCCTGCCCCATAAACATGTTGGAGTCCCTTGCCATCCTCCCGTGGTCTGCAGTTCAGCCGCAATTAGCCCAGGTAACTTGCTCAGTCACGGCAGTCTAGGTTTACTGCACTTTGCGAGAGGTCCGCACTTGCGCAGAAGATCCAGACTGGACCCGACTGACCAAGGTACGGAGCTGATCACGGCGGACCGCGGGAAGACGGCAAGGGACTTCGACGTGTTTATGGTGCGGGAGAAAGCCCCAGGCAAATCTGTAGCTAGCCACATCTTTACTTTAAGTAAAATCCTATATAATAAAACCTAACCTGTCCCTGCGTCATCCTGTCCCTGTGTCCATGTTTTTTTGCTACTGTGCAGCACGGACAGCCGTTGGGCCAGGAAGCTGGGCAGGCAAGTGTGCTTAGGTCTACTAGCAAATAATAATAATAATAATAATAATAATAATAATAATAATAATACAGTTTAACTTTCCTTCTTTCGGAAGCAGTAAGGGAAAATCACTACTGCTGATGCGCAAAACGCTCCTGGCAACGGGAGCGCAATCAGAGCACTCATGGCTCGAGGCCATGCATGCACTGTAGCCTCCGACTGTCCGGAAGCTAGGTAATGCTGGTTGGCCTAAAGAACGGGGAATTCTGCAGGAGAACGGCGAGTGACGGAGGGGAACGGAAGGCGCAGTAAGTACCACCCTACCCACAGCATATGCCTATTTAAAGAGACACTGAAGCGAAAAAAAAAAATGATGATATTATGATTTGTATGTGTAGCACAGCTAAGAAATAAAACATTAAGATCAGATACATCAGTGTAATTGTTTCCAGTACAGGAAGAGTTGAGAACCTCCAGTTGTTATCTCTATGCAAACAAGCTATTAAGTTCTCCGACTAAGTTAGTCGTGGAGAGGGCTGTTATCTGACTTTTATTATCTCAACTGTTCCTGGACTATTTACTTTTTCTCTGCTAGAGGAGAGGTCATTACTTCACAGACTGCTCTGAAAGACTCATTTTGAATGCTGAGTGTTGTGTAATCTGCACATATTATAGAATTATGCAATGTTAGAAAAAAACACTATATACCTGAAAATAAAAGTATGAGAATATTTTCTTTGCTGCTAATCTTCTAGTAATTATTCATAGTACACAACCAATTCACTATATTTGGTCCGTGACTTAGACTAGGTTTTAGATTTTGGTCCCTAACATGATTGAGTTTGACATCCCTGCTTTAGGAGTACAAGATCACATTGAGCTTATTTTTCCCCTACTTACCCAACTCTGTTGTGGGCTACATTTCTTCCCTCTTTGTAGCAACAGTACAACACTAAGCCCAAAGGATTGACTACCAATCTCTGCAGGTGACAGTACTCATCTAGCAATGTATGGGCAGATCAACCAGTAGACCGACCCCAAACTCCTCTCCCCCGTGCCATTGCCGTGTAAAATCTCACCTGTCCCACTGTCACGACTCCCGGCCATTGCCGTCACCCCTGTGTAGCGCCAGGTGCATATATGATGTCATGCGGTCGGGGTCTGTTGTGTTCTGTGGTTGTCGAGATATTGAGTGCTGTTACCGCTGCACACCCATTTCACTTCGTTGGTATGAGATTTTCCAGCATGCTGCTTATATGATACATTTAACAGTAATCGATCGAATCATCAATCAAGCATGCTTGTAGTACCACCGATTTTCATATATCCAATCGGGTGGTCGATCATGCTACAAAATCGTTAGATCTATGGGCATCTATAGGTACCCATACATCTAGCGAGATCTGACCATCTGTTTGAACATTTGGTTCTGATTCAATAATTTTTATCAAATCAAATGAAATCGGTGCCGCCAAGTGCATGCCTGATTGATGATGCCACCAATTCTGGGCCAAAGATGTCGATTGGACATGCTGCAAGATGTCAGGCCGTCATGGTCGATCAGGTGCGCGGTGGCAATGGCGAGTGATTTCTGGACGAGCGAGGAACGCGACTAAGCCCCCGGCGCTGTAGATGTGAGTGTTTATACATTACCTGTCCTGTGTTGCGGTGCCCATTCGTCTTACAAATTCACCGCTCTTCTATTAGCTCCACTGCCGGCTCATAGATTCCACTGCCGGCGCATAGATTCAGAAAACGGATGAGGCACTGCGACACAGGACAGGTAACGTATGAATGCACACATCTACATGTACATTTATACATTGGGGAACAGCGGCGAGGCAGCGGGCTTGGACGATTCCAAGAGATTTTATGCTGAAATCGAGCAGGAATCGGCCTGCAATGTATGGGCAGGCAACAGATCAATCAGAGAGGTCTGTCTCTTGGTCAATCTTCCCATACATACAGATGCATGGGCACCTTTAAGGAATTATTTTGCATACTCAGTCAATTTTTGAAAACTGGGTGAATTTCTTGGAACAAATGTGCAATACTCAGCTCTGTCCCTGGAAGTGGGCTTGCAGCTGTGCAGAAGCAGTAGCAGCCGCAATGGTCACTGAATCCTGCTATACACATGCTTTCTATAATGAAATAAAATCACATATGTTGCTGGATTGGAAGAGCTCTGTGTTCAGCAGAGGTTGGCTTACATACGAACCTGAGTAAAAATCTTTATTAGGAATGTTTGTTCTGCATACACACATACTGTATATCCTGACCTCACTTGGGACTATACTGTCACAGAATTCTCTGGAGTCCTGCTGCAAGACATGTTCAGTATCTATATGGTGAGCAGGTAACTATCCAGCATGTCAGAGTGCTGAGTCATGCCCCACTCTGTTTGCCACTGATAAGGGACACTTCAGAGTTCCTCCCTTTGGCTCAAAAAGCAAACAAATCTCATTAACCATTTTTTACCCAGACTACAAACTTTAACTGAGGCCCAGTGCACACCAAAACCGCTAGCAGATCCTCAAAATGCTAACGGTTTTTGGAGCTGATTTCAGAGCGATTCTACGCATGTTTAGAGACGTTTTCTAAACATGCCTAGTGTTTTGGGGAACTTTTTTGTGTAGCAGATTACAAATACTGTTACAGTAAAGCTGTTACTGAACAGTTTCTGTAACAAACGCTTGGAAAACCGCTCTGATGTAGCATTTTCCAGAGCGGTTTGCGTTTTTACTAAACTTTACATTTAGGCAGAAACGCTTCTGCAAACCGCAAACGTGCAGCAGGAGGCACGTTTGCGGTTTGCTAAAAACCTCAAACCGCTGCTGTGCACCATACCATTGAAATACATTAGCCAAGTGTTTTCACTGGCGAATGCGGTTTGCGGATCGCTCCTAAAACCGCTCGGTGTGCACTAGGCCTTAGAGCTGGTTCACACTACGTCCGGGAACATATCCATGGCTCGGTTTTTAAAACTTGATGAAAACCAGAGCCACGGATAGCAATGTTAAAAATTGCAGCCGTCTTGACCCAAACAAAAGACGGATCCGTCTGCGTTTGCGGGGACCGGTTTTTAAAACCTGAATGGAAGGTCTCTATCTGCTGCATTTTCACGCAACGCATATGGATCCTGATACACGCAGGGGTAGTGGCAGGCAAAAGAAAAAACGATCTCCCTCTACACGGGCACATTTGGACACAGAAACGGATCCGTTTCCGTGTCACAGCCTGGGGGTGAGAGAGGGCCGCCATGCTGGAGAGTAAAGCAGCCAGGACTGGGGTGGCAGCGGTTGGTGGGGAGGGGGGTTGTGTGAACTCCGCCCCCCCACCTGGGTCCCCTGTCCCCGCTGCCCCTCCAGCTATCTGCGCAAATTGTTAAAATATAATGTCCGCAGCAAGCGGGGAAGATTACCTTCTCTCTACTTCCTCCGCTCGCCGAGTCACTTCCTGCAATGCTGCCCTCCGAAGTATAGAGTGTGATATTGCAGGAAGTCTAGCAGCGAGTTGTGGAAGTGGAGAGAAGGTAATCTTCCCCGCTCGTGCAGACATATTTTAACAATTTGCGCAGATAGCTGGAGGGGTAGCGGAGACGGGGGACCCAGGTGGGGGGGGGATGACTCCCCTGCCTGCTGCCACCCCTATCCTGGCTGCTTCCCTCTTCACTTAGGCGCCCCCAATCCCCCGGGCATACGTTTCCACGGACTGGAAACGCATGCTCCAAATACATTTGTTTATTTAAAACTGAGGTGGGGGGGAGAAATACCAAACCAGATCCGTTTAAAACGGATACAATCTGTCACGGACCTAGTGTGGACCTAGAGACTTTCTGACCCGTTCTTTCTTCTCCTTCTCATGTTGATAGAGCACCTAAAAACAAGCTGCTGCTTCCTCTGTAGAAATCCTCTTTAAATTGCAAGGCAATAAAGAAAGCTATGTGCACTCAGCTAGTTGCCAACTACACTGCAGTTCTGGCAAACAATCGCCAACGGACAAGCGAGGAGGACGCTGCGATGGACGACGGAGGGTGAGACAAGCCGTGGCCCTAGATTAGGGGATCGGTATATGGATTGTGACATGCTTTTAAGAGAAATTTTACATGTACGCGCATTACTTTTAAGGCTTGGAAGCGATTTGCTTATTTTGAGGTTGTGATTGCAAGTGGGATATCTTGTTGGATGGTTAAAGCAGAAGCTACCACTTACCCAGTGAGGTTGTGACTTGCCAGTGCCCTGTGAACAGTTTAACGACGATGAGCAGGGGAAGTTTTCATACTGGAGGGGAGTGAATGTAAAGTAAAGGTGGTGGTCCCCGCCCCATTACCCTGAACACCGTTTGAAAGCCTGTCTATGTGTTAACACAGCGGTGTAAGGCATAATTTATGGCAGTCTGCACTATTATATGTTTGTTTACTTCTGAGGTGACCCATAATAAGGATATCTATCTAGTTCTGGAAGAACCTGGATCCGCATATATATGGACTGAGCGCTGTTATCCTGTGTATATCTTTTGTGGCAAACCGTAACGCCTTTTATTGTGAAAGCATTCCGACTTGACGTTCAAAGGCTACAGCGTCTGAAAGTCTAAACGTTTACCGTCATCATGCACAGCAACGGTTGACGTACACTATATTATCAGGCGACTAGTCTGTTCATGTGTACAAACCACAACGAACAACGGACTTTGCTTTCCAGTCTGTTAAACGACTGTCTTCTCTGTCAGTCGTTCGTCTTGTCGTCCGTGTCTATGACGTTTAAACGCTTTGTTGTTTGCCGGAAAAGTCGTTCAGATG